>NW_008648988.1:489482-496420 GCF_000247585.1 Phytophthora nicotianae INRA-310 | reverse complement strand
TGTTGGCTGGCGGCGCGCACCTTGCTCTTAAGCGACTGGATCTGCGCGTGCAGCTTGGCCACGTACTTGGCGACCTTGGTGAACTCGGGGTCCTCGATGATGCCGCTGTTCTCGCCGTCCTCCTTGTTGCGCGGCCCGAAGAGGTTGAGTGTGTCGTTCTCCACCATGCGCTGGTACGTCTTGCCCCACCAGTTGTTGAGCTGCTGCGTGCGCTGCACTACCGAGGCCATGGACGTGGCGTCGAGAGAGTTGGAGCGCTGCGCCTCGGCCTTGAGCGCCGTCAGCTCCACGATGGAGCACTCGAGGAAGCTGCGGAAGAAGTTAGAGTTCCTCAGCTCGTCGTGGTGGACGACCTTGCGTAGGAAACGCTCAAGGCCAGCGCGGCGGTGTTCGAGGAACTCGGACCCTTGCAGCAGACCCACGACCTTGGCCGGCAGCGGCGGGATCACGTAGCCCGCGCACTGCTTGGACAGCTGGTGGTGGAGCCACAGGAAGTCCGAGTAGCGGCGCTCTACTACCACGTCTGCACCGGACGAGACCTTGTATACGTAGTACGAGTTGACGCCCTCGCCGACCTTGCCGGCGGCGCCTACGGTGATATTGACCGTGCTCACGTCCGACATGCTCATAATTGGGGCTGGATCTTGGGAGAGGAGCTGGCTGGCTAGTTGGTTGGATGGATGCTCTGCTGCTTCCGAGGCGTTTTCAGGAATGAAAGGCCTGCTGGCACTTCCGCCGCAAGCAGCTGGATCGGTGAGTCCGACGAGGTCAGTGTGTGTGAAAGGACGACGCGAAAGGCCACCGCGGATCTTCTTCACCACCATCATCTTTTACGACCAGACACTCTAAACAACGCCGCGACTCACACAACTGCTCCGTATAAAAAAAAAATCTACAACAAGCAGTGTCAAACGATGGTGCTCTGCGGGGCAACTTGGCGTGGGGTTGATCACGTACTTGCCATTCACAACCAACTCGCCAGGATTATTAGGTTGAAACGAGGTTGAGCTTGATCCCTCCCCGCCTCAACTGCGGAACGTGTTGTTACCCTTTCTTTTTTAAGACAAGAAATTACCCACACACTGCTTCTTGCCGTTTTAGATTTTTCTTTCTCGTCCACCGCGCAATGATACATTATTTTGGAGTTCAATTTCGCAGCTGGAATGCTTGTCTTGGAACTCCTGTGCTACCCATGTGACCATTGTGATGATGGCAAATACAACCTACCTGCTTGTCAATCCAGCTAAATAGCTGCTTGTTCAGCTGCAGAGCACCAGCATCAATGTCAAAGATACTTCACTACATGAAGACTATGGTGAAGGCCAAACAAGTATTGATACATCCTTTGTCAGCCTCAACAAAAGCTACTTCGAAGTAGATTTTTTTTCAGGGCCGTTCATGACGCCTCGAATCAGGCACATTCATTGGTGCATCCTTTCAGCATTGCCCGCGGCCTGATATGCCCCACAGCTGCAACTGGTCTTACAGTAAACCACGCGCTCAAAGCACAGCGCATCGGTAACGGCTTGGTCAGCTTATATGGCGCTATAGCGCAATGCACAAGCTAATCGTGGCAAGCCTACTGCATTGCGGTTTAGCCAGGCAAGTCAAATCTGCCTTCAGCTGGTGGTTCATTACCAGAAGGCTCACACCATGAACACCATATCCAGTCGGCCTGTCTACTCGCACCCAAATGGTGGGTTTGCATTGACTGCTTGGTGCCTCTTCTTGTGTTGAAGCGGGCAGAACCCTGCCGGCCAGATCCGTCTTGCTTGCTTGGCCATGCTACAAAGCAGTTCACTGCGATGTTGCCTCGTAGTACGCCTACCCGAGTGCAAAGTGCAGCCTGCAGCACGACATCAGGCCAGTCTCGAAAGAAGCTCCGTTACGGTCGCCATCTTCTTCCCAGCAAAATTTTCGCTTCACTTCGCTGATTAGCAAAATGGGTTGGCGGCGTTTCATCAAACCATAACGACGCACAGAAATGTGCTACCACGAGCTGGCAGGGGCGAGCGGTAATGCGAATGCTATCACCAATTAAGACCCCCCCATATATAGCGACTGCCATGGCAATGAACGGCTCTGACAAGCTGGAATCCGCCGCTGCTATATCTACAGCACAGCCAGCAAAAACGAACGAAAAGCTGCTGTAATTGTTAGTAACAAAAGGTTATGCCTCAACTTGAGATCTAATGGTGTCCACAATGGCCCAGAATCTTGTCTTCCCCGATAACGTGGTTGGGTTTTTCGGTAATGCCTGCTCCAGCGATTGGTCACCGAAGTTGAAGCCGTCCAACCAATCAGACACATCCTTGAAGTTATTTCTTTCGTCAAAGTTATGCGGCGAGCGACTCACTTATTGGAAACGTTCGTAGCTCGTTCAGGACCACAATCGAGTGTTGACCATCTCGGTAAGGCGGAGTTGCGACTACATCGGTACACTATGACAATCTCAACCCCAAAGAGACTCATTACATTCTGCAATGCCAACGTGGCAAGCACCAACGAGACTCATTACTGGAATCAAGAATAAAAACTATTACCTAAGACATGAAAGAAAAAAACTCCGCCTCATCACTTGACAAGGCTGGGAATGTCTTCAAAGATGGCAGTGGTGAACATTCACACTGTGTTTGCTTCAAGGATATGCCGTTGCGGTTGATTGGCTTAACGACTTCAACTTCCCTATTGCAATTTCGTTGCAATTTGCGAGAGAATGTCGAGGTGGAGGCACAGAACCTTGCCAGCCTGCCAGCCATAACATCGACTGCTGCGCCAATTTAGTCTGAGTTATTAAGCGGTCGACTCCCTTGAGGCGATTAATGGGTTGGTGCGAAAGAATCCCCGCTTCAAACTCTACCTGACGAAATAGAATCCCGAGAGGTAGCAAAAGCAAAGAGTTGCTATTCATGTGGTTCAACAGCTTCGACACGAAATCACTTCAAAGCATCCGACCGAATCTGTTGCTTAGCGGCACAGACACCAGGAGAGATACTCTTGCAGTGGACAAGCGTGATCTGTCGTTAACAATGATTCGTTGTCGGGTACTTGTTATCAACGATGCACCCCACCAAAACCTACATCATATGTGAGAACTAAGATCAACATCGTTATGAAATGGCCGCATCACTGAGTGCAAATAGTGCAGCCAGATCGCTTGAATATCGTTCATAAATCATTCCCTTTGCTACAGTGATTAAGGAACTATTAACTATTAAACTTCACCATAGGTCCTTAGTTTCCGTTGATCAGCGCCAAAATCATAAAGGACGCAAAGACAAGTGCGTCAGAGGCGATCAGCCAGCCGAGCTGAGACCCGTTAATCTGTTTATACTTGATCAACTCCACTGGTTGCACGAACAACAAAGACAAGATAAACTATCGTACCGCCTCGACTCGATACAAAATAGAGGGGATGGCGAACGCGGTGACCCAAAAGAAAGCCTCAAAGAAGCAGCCAAAGCCTGCCCAGGCACTAAGTAAATGAAAAGACAACGGAATACGCGGTGCTAAGGAAGAGAGAGAAAAAAAAAACCACTGCGTCAGTGTTGCTGGTCTACTACCTGAGGTCGTCCCCTCCCGACAAAGTCGAGAAGATCGCCGCTGTCATCGGCAGCAACACATACGGGAAAACTAGCAACGACCACAATGTAATCAGAGACCAATATTCCATCATATATGTAGGCACAAGCATCGCAACGTACGGACAAAGAGGCCCCATGGCGACGAATACGCCGCCGATGCCACAATGACTCCCACGAGCGCCAACAAAAGTAGTGATCCCGCCACAATCAATTGCACATCTTAACCCACAACACACACACACACGATCACCAAACGTCCACCGCCTCCGTTCTGTATCAAGCACACCCACTCCGCTTCATCTTGGGCCGAATCGGATCTGAGTCCAGCGTGTCAAAGTGAAGAGTGACCCATTAGTGACGTATCAATATCAGCCAATGATATCCTCCCATTGACGTCCTCAAAAACACACCAGCCAAATAGCCCGCCATTTTCGATCTCTTCCCGCCTTATCGAGATGGCTGACGCTAACGAGCACGCTGAGACCACACCGGCGCCCGCAGCTGCCGTTCCTGCCACCGCAGTCGACGCTGTGGCCGCCAATGATGCGGCGCTCCAGGAGAAGCTTATCAATGAGGAGTACAAGATCTGGAAGAAGAACACGCCGTTCCTGTACGACTTAGTGATGACGCACGCACTTGAGTGGCCTTCGCTCAGTGTGCAGTGGCTACCCAACTCCCACACGTAAGTGGCAATAAGGCTTCTAGCTATTTGCAATATTTCTGTGATGTTACGACCAATTTTGGCCGATAATTAACGGGTTTATGATGTTATTGCAGCTCGGCTGGCGACGATTTCTCTGTGCACAAGTTGCTTCTCGGCACGCACACGTCTGGAGCAGAGCAGAACCACTTGATGGTAGCAGAGGTCCGTCTGCCTCTGGAGGACACGGAGATTGACGCCCGCAAGTACGATGAGGAAAGCCAGGAGCTCGGCGGCTTTGGTGGCGTCTCGGGCAAGGTAGATATCAAGATCCGCATCAACCACGACGGCGAGGTGAACCGTGCGCGGTACATGCCGTCGGATGAGCTAATTGTGGCCACCAAGACTCCCCATGCGGAGGTGCACGTGTTCGATATCTCGAAGCGGCCATCTCAGCCAGAGGAGAACTCCGGCTGCAACCCGGACTTCCGCCTTCTTGGTCACACCAAGGAGGGCTACGGTCTCTGCTGGGACCCGCACCAACCTTTCCACCTGATCTCCGGCTCAGACGATGCCATCATCTGCGAGTGGGACCTCCGCAACGCTGGCAAGTCGGTACAGCCGCTGCACAAGTATAGCGGGCACAGTGATGTCATTGAGGACGTGGCATGGCACATGCACCACACGAAGATCTTCGGTTCCGTCGGTGATGACAAGAAGCTTCTCATGTAAGTTGATTGGCGAATGATGAGAGTTGATAAGGGTAGTTACTGATGTGTTTGCTGTCAATTGCAGCTGGGATATGCGCTCGGAGAGTTACGACAAGCCGGCAACGACTGTGTATGCCCACACTGCTGAGGTCAACTGCTTGGCCTTCAGTCCGTTTAGCGAGTATTTGGTAGCTACTGGTTCAGCAGACAAGCACGTGAACCTTTGGGATATGCGTAACATGAAGGCGAAACTGCACTCGTTTGAAGGCCACAACGATGAAGTGTACCAGATCCAGTGGTCTCCTCACAACGAGACTATCCTGGGCTCCTGCTCTGCTGACCGCCGTCTACACGTGTGGGACCTCAGCAAGGTACGCTGTAGCTACTTGATCATCCGTGGCCAGGATTATTGATTTGTGTAATGTGTGTTTTAAACAGATTGGTGACGAACAATCGCCCGAAGACGCCGAGGACGGACCTCCGGAGCTGCTGTTCATTCACGGCGGCCACACTTCCAAGATTTCCGACTTTTCGTGGAACCCGAACGACGCGTGGGTGGTGGCCTCGGTGGCCGAGGACAACGTCCTGCAGATCTGGCAGATGGCGGAGAACATTTACAACGAGGAAGACGAGGAGACCGAACAAGCGGAAGTTGCCGACGAAGACCTCGAATAAGCCAATTATTGCCAACTCTATTTGGTGCAATGATGAGGTTAGTCTAATTTGAATGTACTAGACCCAAAAGTTTGTTCACCCGCGTTTGCAAAGACAAAAAAGCAATACTAGAGCGGCAAACAATTGCATCCTGGAGTTCCCCTCAAAATTGCCAATCGTAGTCTTTATCAGCCAACGAAACGCCGTTACTGGAGCATTTTTGAGTACCATGTCGCGCTCTCCCAGCTCTGCGGCCGAAATGTCTGACGCTGCTGAGCACACGGACCCTTCTCCTATGGAGGAGGTTCAGGACCTCACCGGCGATGCGGGTGACGCTGCCGAGGACGAGGAAGTCGAGCCGGATATGAGACTTGAGAGCGAGGAGTACCGGACCTGGAAGAAAAACACGCCGTTCTTATATGACCTCGTGATAACCCACTCGCTTGATTGGCCCTCACTGACTGTCCAGTGGCTCTCTGCGCCGTGCGTCTAATGCGAAATTGTTTGCATGGGGAGTTGAGTTTAATCTGTTGCTGATGCCCTGACAGAACTAACAACACGTCAGATTTCTGCGAGTATGAGCTCCTACTGGGCACAAATACGTCGGGAGCGGAGCAAAACAAGGTGATGAAGGCGAAAGTGTGGCTGCCCTTAGACGACGCGTGCAAGCTGAATGAAGACACCCAAGGTAGAGAAGAAAGAGTGCTTCCATTTCGTTGTTTCGTTTCCGTTGACGGTATTTGTTGATATCTTATGGCTGATCAGAGTTGGGTGACTACAATAATGCCGTTGAGCGCAAGATGAAGACCTCGCTTAGTTTTAGCCACCAAGGCGAGGTGAACCGAGCGCGTTGCATGCCGTCCGATAACCTCTTTGTGGCGACCAAGACCCCTAGCGCTGAAGTGCACGTGTTCGACATTTCGAAGATCAAAACTGATGCTGGAGAAAGTATTGAACCGACACACCGACTACTGGGCCACGGTAAGGAAGGCTACGGCCTCTGTTGGGACCCGCACCAAACGCACCACCTCATTTCCGGTTCCAACGACGCGATCATTTGCGAATGGGATATTACCAAGGCTGGCACAACAGTCGAGCCTCTGCACAAGTACACTGGCCACAGCGACGTCATTGAGGATGTGGCATGGCACTGGCATCACCCGAAGATCATCGGCTCGGTCGGTGATGACAAGAAGCTGCTCATGTAAGTTCCTGGAATGGATTGCAACATTACCGATGCCGATCTAACTGCCTATCTTGATCTGAATGGTGAAGCTGGGATATGCGGTCTGAGAGCTACGACAAGCCAGCGGCGACCGTATTGGCTCACTCGGCTGAAGTCAACTGCCT
>NW_008648988.1:485872-487712 GCF_000247585.1 Phytophthora nicotianae INRA-310 | reverse complement strand
ATTGAATAAATGTTGCACGAATGTTATTCAAACTAGGATTGTATTCCAGTGAAGCTGTACTGATATTTGTATATATATTTTTTAAAGTGTGTTATTCTTGATGTTTCTGTTTGAGTGTCTTACATAGTAGATTTTTAAACAGTGGCTTTGATAGTGACTTTGTGAATGTCAGCCACCATATCTTTGGTATTGCAGAATCGAATTTCAAATTCTTTTCGATCTTACTTTTCTTGTACAAAGTGATTCCGGATGCCAATGTGTTTGTTTCTGCCCTGCATTGCTGGGTTGTAGGACAGTTTGATACTGCTTTTGTTTTGCTCAAACAGGCTAATAGCTTCTGGGCTTTTGTGTTTTAGTTCAACTAAGAGATGCTTTAAGAAAGAAGTTCTTGCATGCAGGGCATAGAGCAATGTATTCAGCCTCCGTTGTGGACAGAACTGCGGTGTGGTGTTTCCTAGATTGCCAAGAAATTGGGCCTCCACACATGATTATGGTGTAGCCTCCCACAGCTCGCCGTGTATCCGGGTAATTGAGGTAGTCTGCGTCTGAGTACGTAGTCAGACAGTGCTTTACTTAACTTGCTCTTGGTTTTGGTTTCCACCAAGAATGATGCCTGGGTTGAGCATACCGTTCAAGTACTTCAAGCCTCTTGTAACGACATACCAGTGAGGGTTTCCGGGATTTGCCAGGAATCGACTAACTTCTTGTAGGAAGTATGCTAGATCAGGCCTAGCCCCCATCTTTAAATATATAAAGCTATTAAGTGCCTCTCTGTACGGGATCGCTTTCATCTCATTTTATTCGTCTGATGTTTGGGAGCACATGACTTCTGTCATATTCACACTGAGATCAGTTGGTGTTCCGACCGGGTGTGCTTCGAGATGCGGTAACGTACTTCATTTGGTAGATGGGTGGTTCGGTCCGTATGGTTGCGTACGATTAACCTACTAAACTTCACCTAGGTCATATGTTTTGAAGCGCTTCTTGAGAGCGTCCTTTATCTTCGTGATGATGCCAAGCGTAGGGGCAATGACGAGAAGGTAGTCCACATAAACCAGAATATAGCACGTAGCTCCATCCACAACTCCAACGATGACAAATTAACCTTGAATGAGTCTGGGAAACTTCATGGTTAAAAGGAAAGGGCTCAGGACAAGATACAAGGTTCGTGGTACCTGCTTGAGACCATATAAGCTGAATGAGCCTTTTCAAGATGGAACATGACCCTTTCAACGGTACGTTTATTGAATAGTTTATGAAGAGCCTTAACGTAGGTACAAGGAGAATAAATGTAGCCTTTATCGGGACCAAAGTTCTTCAGGTCCATGTCCGTGACACAGCTGGTTTTAGCCAGCACCAGCATAAAACGGAAGTTAGAATAACCCATTTGTTTGTGCCAATGTAGGGAATTATCAGGCTTACCTGAAGTGTCCACGTGAGCTACTTTGCTTGGGGTTGTCGTACTTACTTAAAACTGGTAGGGGCGTGTTGTTTCACCAGTGTTGGCTTCGAACTCTGTTCGGTAATCAAAGAACCGAACGCATTTCTTGCAGCTGGGGAGTTGATTTTGAAATCATCTCCAACGGCCTAGCAAACACAGCAGATTAAGCTTCAGCTGTGTTGCATATAGCACGTTGACTTCTCCTTCGTTTTGATTAGTGTCCGTGATTTTCATCTTGACATCGCCGTTGTCCTCGATAGGAATACGGTGGTTGCCACCAACCGTAAAGGAATTACCAGCACTCGAGATCAGCATCTCGAACTACTGTGGGTTGGATGTAACTTGCCGAGTATAGCCCAAGTCGATATTCGATGTCGAAATCGCCAGTGTAGTCGATTC
>NW_008648988.1:481198-483087 GCF_000247585.1 Phytophthora nicotianae INRA-310 | reverse complement strand
CCAAGATCCGGTCCACTTCATGACTGCCTTCAGCAGGAATCCCGAAAATTCGGCAATCCCTTCTGCGCTTGTCATAGTATCGCTGGTTTTACGAGCATGTTTTCCCAAAGCCGCACTTGTTGGAAATGAGGTCACAGCTCAAATGAGCGTCAATAGTATTTGCAGGCGTGCCTCTCTTAACCACAGCTAGAATTTGTCAAAAATCTCTAGAAGAACAAATATCTTGCCCTCAAGGGCCCCGCGAGAATTGCTCAAGATGTCGCGTAGCGTCCGATCCACGTCTTCAAATGCATGCCGATGAGTCATTGGGGCTTCTTCCCAGATGACTAAATTTGCATTCTCGATCAATTTTCGCAAATGAGACCGCTTGTAAATAAAGCAAGTAGAGTCCTTATCTAATTTCAGTGGTATCTTGAAGATTGAATGTGACGTTCTCCCACCCATAAGAAGTAGTGATGCAATCCCGCTGGACGCTACTACCAAAGCGATTTTGCCATCGAGCCGTACCCTTGTTAGTATGTGACGAAGTAGAGTGGATTTCCGTTTCCCCCCGGGATCCGTCAATGAAGAACAGCTCTTTGACAACCTCTGGTTCGTTTACCGCCGCTATGGTTTGATCATATATTGTTTGCTGCCCAGAGTTCAGTTGACTTTCGGCACGCACAATTTCCTCAACGTATCCCGGTCGTATCCTGTTAGCTCCTGACGAATGAGTGAGTTATCCAGAATGGGCTGGAGAACTAACCTTGGAAACTGGCTGGGTTGAGGAAGGTCGAATCCTGGACGGAATACCCGCTTACTCGCAAGATGTCGTTAATATTTTCCACGTCTCGAAGAAAAATACAACGAAACCCCGGATTGGATCGAACATGTTGCGGTGTTTCTGCTCAAATTCCTCAGACAAATCCTTCTAAAACTGATTTCACAAACCGCGAACGTTGGTAGACATTGAGTATACCAAAAGCGTAGCGAACAACTGCCGAAGCTGGTAGGGCATTTGATACGCGACAGCCTCGTTCATACACGCGACCCATTATTCGTCATTTTGAAGATATCCAGCATGCAGGGCAGCCGACTCATACTTCTGGTGAACAACGCCATCTACCGTTCTTAAATCTTCGAATGAAGTAGGGCCTCTACGATGACAAAGCATCACACGCAGGAAAAATCGCTCGGCATCCCGTATCGAAAGATGAATCAGTCTTCGAGCGAAGCTTGGAATTTGGTACGGCGGGCCCACTTTTTATCCTTCCAGCTGAATGCTTTCGGTATCTCTTGGTATAGCATTTTTTTTCGATATTTGAATATAGCTCGAAGAATTGCGTTAGCATAGTGTGCTCTCCATGTGCAAGAACGGCTTCCAGACTATCGTTGGCCCGAAGGCAATCATCTGTCTGCCCTCTAGATGCACTGTGAGTTGCTCGACGGAATGACTCTCCCCTTAAATACTATAGTCGAGAAACCGCATGCAAGCTTCCACAGAAGATATGTACCGAGCGTTGAGATAGCGCAGCACCTCATTTGGCTCGTCGCGTGAACTACCTATCTGGCTGCCATCCCCCCACCTCACGGCTTTAATCGTAAGTGCTGCCTTGTCGGAGCCTTTATACACATATTTGTAAAGACACTTCACAGCCGTGATAGTTGTACAAACCTCCCCATTAAAGCGGCAATTATACTTCTGGGAGAAGTAGGGGTTGTAAGGTACGATCCACTTGTTCGCCGTAGCCTTATCATCCTTGCGACTTCAAGATTTTAGCACCCCTTCTGGCCGTCGTCAACGCCTGTAAACCGGATACCCATCAGCGCTTGCTCGTGTATTCTCCGCCAAAGGTTTGGGAAATCACTTTGAGCACTTTCCGTCTTTCATATAGACACACTGGGGTTTT
>NW_008648988.1:476866-478263 GCF_000247585.1 Phytophthora nicotianae INRA-310 | reverse complement strand
AGCTCATATCTCGCTCTCGCTACCCTTTTCCCTCGCTTTGGCGTTCCGTTGCCAAGGGATTTCGAGTTACTCTCTCTGCGCTTCCGTTCTCACGATAATCCGGCGAGAGGATACCCTGCTTCTCCACCAAACTGTCGCGGTCTTCCTCCTTAGTGTCGGGGTCGTGTATCTAGCAGGCCGACGTAGGAACGAGAACTAGAGCGATAATTCCAAATGTAACTTGATATATTCTGAGTACTTTTCTCTTAAGAAGGAAAGACACGACTGAGCCTCTTCTCCACGGTCTCCCCACGACCTTGAAGCTCCTTACCGGTCCACAAATCTTCACCACGCGGCGGTCCACAGCGAGGTACCTTCACATTCCCTTCATTCCAGTCCCACTCTAGACATGGAACGCCGACGTCTGCTAATCTTGCCCTTGCTTGTAGGATGTAGCTCGTGGGGCCTGTAGTGAGCAGACCTTCTGAATGCAGTCCGCGAGAATAGCGAGACCTCCATCTAGCTGTAGACCGTGACATCGTCGCCGCTGTACTCAAGGTGGCGTTTGGTACTGCTGGTACAGTAAACGAAAAGTGAAACGGGATAAACACTAAGGACTGCAGTAGACAGACCTGTCGTAATTTAACTGTATCAAATGGAACTAACGTTTAAGCTTTTTGCAGCTTAAAATTATCTATTTTTCTGAGCTTTACTGTCGCCTGCACCTCTGTTACCTGGCTTTCTTAAGTTACTATTTTCGGGATTGCGACGAGTATAGCAGCGATACCATGAACACACTGAATTCTAATTTTAGTTTTGCTTCATCGTACAGTATGTTACTGGCCTCATCATTTATTCGGGTATCCAGCTTTGCATCCTATGCTACGTTAAATAATACTTTCAGTTTATGTTTCACCCAACGCTAGTGGCTTCACCATTCATTCTTGTGTATCAAGCTGTAAAAGTTGTAAAATTCTTTTAATTTTGTTGCACCCCCTACTACTAGCTTTCCATCACCTACTCTAAAGAATTACGCATAGTTCAGCTTTCAAAACTAGCAAACGCATTAAATTACATTGTGTGTGATGAATGAAAATAATTGTTGTTGTAGATTATGAAATTAATCTGTACTGAATGAAAAGAATCCCAGTAAATGGAAAGTAGCCTCGGAGAGAATGAAAACAGGTTTTTTGTGTGGCTCTTGGTACAATGGGGTACAGAAAGTCTACGTCCAACGTCTCCTTGAGCTCGTTGGCCCACGGCGTTTGGTCCCTGACGGTATTTAAATTGGCTACTATGCATGATATGAATGCCTGACGTGAAAGCTTTCCAACAGACTATCATTTGACCAGATTGATAGAAGCTGCTAGAAGTTGTGCCCTGTAAAACAAAAACAAAAGCAAAATTATATGGCAAAA
>NW_008648988.1:472886-474161 GCF_000247585.1 Phytophthora nicotianae INRA-310 | reverse complement strand
GACAAGAATTCGCGGAATCTCAGCGCAAGTGGCTATACGATTATTACCTGCAGCACCCGCTTGCGTATCTGGACGAGGTCCGTGACGCATTCACCCGTACGCATCGAACTTCCATTTAGATTGCACCAGCTTGGAGAATAATCCTTGGTTTTGGCTTGACTTGGAAGGTTTTAGAGCGACGAGCCTTACACATTAAGGAGAAAGATATTTTCCGCTTTGTGGAGGAATTTAGTAAAGTGAAACGGACTCAGCAAAACATTGTGTTTATCGATGAAGTTTCATGTGATAATAGAGGCATGGTTAGAAAGCGTGGCTACTCGATACGCGGGGGAAATATTGCAATTCGCGGTGACTATCATAAGAAAGCTCGTGTTTCAGTTCTGGCGTTTACTGGTGTTAATGGAATGATTGACGTTTTCGACACAGATGGGACCTGTTGCTCGAGTGACATTCGTGGAGTGCTGCCGAAGTTTTTCGTATTCAAAACGAGGAAATGTAAGGCAATATCCTGGTTCAAATTCTGTTTGGATTCTGGACGGTACTGCAATTCACCGTCACCCCGAAATTGTTCACTTTTTCAGAAGCATTGGTGTGGAGGTCATTTTTCTTCCGGCTTACCGCCGCTTATTCAATCCAATTGAGTATTTTGTTTGGAATTATTAATTAGCCAATTCAGAGACTTACTCCGAAACGAGCTGCAAATATCTCACGCCGTTGTAGCAGAGACGTTTTCTCGTTTTGAGAACTTTGACAAGACTAAGCCATTTAAGCATTGTTGTGGTGAAGCAGATTCAGAATATTCCGAGACTGGGCGCTATCAGTTCCCATCAATCAAGATCGACCACCACCCTTTATGGCGACCTTGGTGTAGTCCACGTCAAACCTGGCCAAACCGATGGCGATCTCAAGTGTGGTATACATCACACCTGCCCAAGTCAATTGTACCCACGATTTATTGAGTCTGCGAGGGATTATGCGATCATGAGGTAAACGACCCACGATCTGGACCCGCCGCCAGTGGCGTAAGCAGCCGACCAAAGAGCCAGTGATACCCGGGGATTCGAGGGAGTGATAGGCGTTCAGGATCCACAGCGTTTGACGTAGGACGTAGCTAACCCATTAAACAGTGTTGTTTTTACTTCTTACTTAGCAAGTGTTCTTCGTCTTCGCTATTCCGGGCACGGGATTGACTTTGGTCCACCCGACGACGCGCTACAGACGTACCTACGCAAGATCAAACTTCAAGCCCCTGGATTGCTTGACCAGGAGGCTCGT
>NW_008648988.1:467880-469433 GCF_000247585.1 Phytophthora nicotianae INRA-310 | reverse complement strand
TAACCACCTTGCGCCTGGCCTCGTCGACTGTGGTCTCCTCAACAAGGTCTCTTTGGTGATGCTGTTTTTAAGTTTTGCTCTCTCCGCTTGGCCTCGAGGCTATCACCTCACGGGTTGATCTGTTTCCTCTGACACTATCTTCTTGGGTCTGGTACAGTAGCGGTGGTCGTGTGGTGTAGCGACTTCCAAGTTATCGCCGAAGTGGCTACATTCAAGTTGCCCAAGCTACGAACGCTCGGTCATGAGACAGGTGGTGGCTACGGTACAAAATGACCAAGGATACCTCACCACCGAACGTTCGTCAGGTCCGACTATGACCAAGATGTCAGTCAAGTTGGGTGGTCCGTATAGGTTAAGCTGGATTCGCATTCAGCGGTCAAGAACCGATGGACTACGGTACTGCGAATCGGCGACGGTTGGAACGACTTCTCGGTGGGTGCGACTGGTAGGTTAACGCTCGGTGGAGACCTGAGAAGGCGCGAGGACAGTTGAAGCGACTAGTGACACGCGTAGCGATCCAAAACGGATCATAGTTCACTTGATATTTGTATACAAGATTAGGATCGTGTATTAGCAAGAGCTCGAAAGGGCAACACAAAAAAACCGAACAGAATTTCCATCCAAGCACAGAAGCGAGGTCCGGCTTCAAGGTAAGTATCCGTATAAGCTTGTTTGGGTGTGTTATGCCTGTCGGTGAACTGGAAGCTTGCTAGCAAGGGTTCATCCGACAAGGCCAATAGAATGTGTGTGTTGGCCGATTATATATCGGCAGTTTTCGTGACGGCTTTATTGTGCCTGTTTTATTTGCACGTGTTGGGGAGTGCGAGCTGCCTCCCATATATTCTTCCAGCCGAGTGTCGAACAGTCGGCGCCCTGGTAAAAGGCTTGCCCGTACCTGGTACCCTTCCGCTGTTGGGACCACGAGGATTCAAAACACCTACTAGCTTTGTTCGTGCTAGTAGCTTGTTCTTATTCTAGTGGTTAGTCTGAATAAGCGATTTGCAGTTCCAATTTTTCCCGGTGATAGGGCTGAGTCTGGGTCTTCAAACAAAAAGGAGATAACAAAGATATACTCGCTGCTGATGAAATCTATTGGACATCTAGAACTGATCGTTATCGCTTATTAGAACCTCGCTTAAATCGTTAAGTTATAAAAGCGAGATTAATAACGAGCTCTGACAAAATTTATTCACACACTGTGCAAAACTAATCGAACTACAGTGTCTCATATGCAATACAGTAGTATTGCTTTGATAGTATCTATTTTGTTTATTTCGACCCGATCCTACGCTGCACATAGAGGTCATTCAATGAATATAACCATATCTCGCCCTTTAAGGGGTCTGTGCAAAGAACTGTAGGAATCAGTATCTAAAAGTGCGACTTTTTTTACTCTAATACATAAGTTCAATTGATCTGATGCAACAACACAAATACAGTACAAATTGTAATCACACATAACTAAGTTTTATTTTTGTAAGTGATTGCATTATCAGCTTCAATTATTTGTTACAAGAGATGGCCCGAAAAGAGTACTACCGTAAAATTGTAAA
>NW_008648988.1:463289-465058 GCF_000247585.1 Phytophthora nicotianae INRA-310 | reverse complement strand
TAACGGTTTACGGTCGGCACTTCGGTTCATCAACATCTTGGGTGCTTATCCAAAAGCCTATCGTTTCAAATCCCAGTTGCTTCTTTATGATAAAGATAAAGTTTATCTACCAACTATCCTAAGTACTTAAAAATTCTAGTACTAAAGAACAATCATTAGCTTGTCACTTCATTTGAGCTACTCGAGAGGGTGCCGTACATCTGCTGCATGCTCATTCCGCAATTCCTCCACCAGTCCTCAAGACCAACAACCAACAGCCAGCCATGCGTCTCTTCAACACGACCTTTGTGGTTCTTGCGGGCGCCTTCCTTGCAAGTGGCACGACAGTGTCAAAGGCCGATCAGACCAGTGTGGCGAACGTGGACGTTGTTCACTCCTCGCGTGTTATTTCTGGCGAGGACAACAGATTCCTTCGAAGCCACCAGACGACGGGTGACGAAGGCAAAATGACCGAGCACGACGATGAAGAGAGGCTTGGCGGGGAAAATTTGTTCTATGGACTGAAGCTGACTAAAATGGGGAAGGATGCGAATTACCGCGATAAGGTGTTCCAGCGCTGGAAAAACTATGGACATACCGTGGATTCGGTAACTGAGAAACGTGTGCCAGATAGTCTCATTGACGCGTTCGAAATATACCTGAAGTTGCGGAAGAAAACGGGGAAGGTGTTCGGCGATCGCCGCCCCCTCGTCGAACCACGATAGGCGGGGGCTCTGTCGCTTCGCTGCTTTCAACGTATCTGGGAAATTTGAACGCAGTGCTGAAGAAGAAAAATCGCCTATTGTTAGTTGATAACACAAATAAAGGTTCTCTTCAAACAGCCACTGTTAAAGAAAACCTTACTAATCCAACAGCACACTATCTGGAAAAATTGAACGTGGTAAATTCTCTTCAAAAAATATTATCCGTCTCTAACTGTCTTGCTAATTCAGAAAAATACTGCGCTGCGCCAGCTTGAAATTATTTTTCATTCTGATAAATATAAAGTGAATAATATACGAAGATGGCGGCATACTTACCTGAGCAATACCAAGCTAACACGGAGCGCATTAATGGAGCGCAGAAGCGCTACTACCAGCGCACACGCGAAGCGCCCTTGTCCTACCAAAAGCGCTACGACGATAACAATCGAATGCAAATTCGTGCTCGCAAGCGAAAGCCAAAAAACGATCTTAATCAAAGCGACAACGAACTTAGCACTGAAACCGAACTTAGCTTAAAAAAAATTGTTTGTGATGAAAAAAGTCGCCAGTGATATAAAGTCGATCCTGATAGAAGGTCTCAAAATTATAAAGTCATCATGCCGCGAATAATATAGCTGTAAATATATAACGAGCATTTTCGCATACGAGCTTTAAGGACTATAACGATTAAATATTGGAGCAATTAAATGGGGTGGGTGAAGGTCCGCGGAAGGACTGGTAAGATGGTCTTTGTTAGCAACCTATAGCAACCTCAAGCTTGTGGGTAAGCAGTACAAGATCAACCTCAATAAGCTGGAAAGGCATTTGTCTTCGGACTGTAAGGCTGATCCTTACTATCGCATTTACATGGGCAACCACATGGAATCCTACCTATATGAGGGGATTCAATGTAACGGGGTACCCCAGTTACATGAAGAATGACCAGTCACTCTTGTAATACCTGGTACATGGTACCAGGGGATCTAGGAGCCAATCCTTGCATATCTACATAGCTTTACTATAGATGACTTCTAGTTTATATTAGAAAACCAAGCTAAGCTTACCTATAAATACAATCAGTCTTAA
>NW_008648988.1:446675-447743 GCF_000247585.1 Phytophthora nicotianae INRA-310 | reverse complement strand
TGTTGTCGGGCGGAAGACCGAAAACAAAGTCCATAGAAATGGACTGCCAAACACTCCGACGGTGTCGGTAGTTATTCTAATGGAGCCTGCGATGATGCTGCAGTCTTCACGCGGTGACAAACCTCGCAAGCACGTACGTACTTGCGGACCCACTTGTACTGGTGATTCCAGTAGAAGTCTCTCGTGAGAAGAGCGTATGTGTTCTCAAGGCCCGGATGCCCTGCCGTGGGGGCATCGTGGTACTCATTCATTATCCGCATAAGCAGATCTTAATCATTCGGCCCGACGATGCGATCCGCATCGTCGCCCACTGCGCTGTAAACAGCAGTCTTTCTTTCACACGATACCTGTGTCCACGAGCACGAAGGTGTGGTGGCAGCTTCAGACGCCCTTCGTTGGAAGGTGCTGAGACATAGTCCAGCAACTCTCTCGCGTTTGCGTCACTCGCATACGCGGCCTTCACGACGTCAGTCAATGATGACGACGGAGTACTCACACGTTCGACGCCAATTCGATTGGTGTCGGCTGTCTTAACAGCACAATCAATTCGACGCGATAACGCGTCGGCCACAACATTCAACCTTCCGGGTTTGTACTACACCCGGAAGTCGTATTCCGCGAAGAGCGACAACCATATCGCCATACGTTGCGAGATGTGCGGTGACTTCACTGCCGTTCGCAGTGAAGCGTGGTCGGTGTAGACCACGAATGGTCTACTCCCAAGTAAATACACTCGAAACTTCGAGAGTGCGTACTTCAGCCCTGCTGTAAACGAACACGTCGTCAAAGTAGCGCGGTGCGTAGTCGCGCACCGAGCGTAATAGATGTGTCACGCATCTAGTGAAGGTGGCAGGGGCGTTCTTCAGTTCCTGCGGCATTACGAGCCACTCCCAAAGCATGCCGCTTAGAGTGCTCACCGCCGTGAGAGGGATGTCCCTTTCACGAATAAGAAAACTGATTGATGGGAAGTGACCCGATCCAGCCCTGAGACTCATGGTCGACGACGGTGCGTCAGTGATTACATCATCATTGGTGAGGATTACGCAATCATTGGAGTGGATCGACATG
>NW_008648988.1:445538-446575 GCF_000247585.1 Phytophthora nicotianae INRA-310 | reverse complement strand
GCTCGCTAGCTGCATCATAAAAAGAAAGCGTCGTGGGCTTCTATGCGTTGATAGCATGATCCTATGCAAATACGATCCAGTAGCTTTCGAGATTGACATATTGCTAACACCAAGTGTACTATGGATTGGTGGGCGAATCGTTCTGCATTCAATCTAGCGGGTTCATTAGGTGAGGTGGCAACAACAACAGTGTTATTGCATTTGTAGAGGGGACTGCGCTGGAGACATACATGTAATCCAGCAGTGCTGTGTTCGACCAGCACAGCACCATGGTCATCGGTTTCAATGTTGTCCAATGATGGCAAGTCATTTGACCGTAAGAAAGGATTCTAACGGTTTTGAACACAATCGCGTGTGATTATATCTTCATGGAGTACACCACCCAAAAGCCTAGATATTTTACGCTACTCTTGAAATCACTTTGCATCTTACGATTTACATGAGTACAATTTGTAGTCTTCCTGTACTGGAGGCTGAGCTGTTGAAACCAAACGAGAATAGACTAAGGAATTCGACTAGCGTAGTTAGTTTTCTTCATTCTCGGGGAACTCTTCACGATGTATTATACTTCGAAGTATATACCCTTAACACAGGCTGGAAAATAAAATATGCTATTACTTTTTGCTTCCATATTCCGTAATTTATATTGCAATACATGGCTGTTCAATAATATGGTCTTTTGACCAATTCTTACAATAAATAAATTAGTCCGACTATTGTTTATATTTACATTGTGTATGGTATAAAATATTGCGGAAGTCTTTCACACATTTTCCAAGGTATTGGAAGAAGGATGAAGCAAAAATAAGTTATTCCGTACCAAAAACAATAGTCATTGTATTGATATTACTTTTTCCTACCTCTGGCCCGCAATTTAAATGAGTTTTGATTGAATAGACGTGTGGTCACTACTGAAAAACGTTTGTCATCACTGCGAACATGGTGCTGACCTTGGTTTACAAACGCTCAATGTAGCAAACACGCTGCACAGATCTCTTACTCGTGTTTTGTCCGAGGTAGTATGTATCTTGCTGTAT
>NW_008648988.1:441274-442133 GCF_000247585.1 Phytophthora nicotianae INRA-310 | reverse complement strand
CACGGTCACGGCGGACGCCATCTGTGCGAAGGTCTCCCCGGTTGGCGCGCATGGCCGCCGGTTGTGGATAATCCAATACTCCAGAATCGGCTTCCGCGGCCCGAGTTATGCCTACCATTAATATCGAGGGCATGGAAGTGGCTCGGAATTTAACCTTACTAGACCAGCAGCATACTCGTGACGATAGATGTTCGTCTGTAAGCGAAAACATGGCTAAAAATTCCAGCTTGTACCGGCTTGTCATCTCGCCGATAGTGAAGACGGCTGTTAGTCAACGTGACACTGCAGGTGAGGCGCTTGAAGTGTAAGCTGTTGAAAACCCATCATTCTCCGCAATTCTTAGGAATCTATGGAAAAGATTCCGTGGACACATGAAGGGCCGAGCAGTAAAGACAAAAGGCGAGTGGTCTGTATCAGCGCCAAATATGGAGTAGTGGAGATAGATGATGCAGCTTAAATCTCAACGCCACCTTGTAGACAGCACAAAAAAAACGGAGCAGGCATGGAATGCATGGCTAAACAAAATTCACGGAGAAAGTGTAAAGCTACTGGAGTTCGAATATGGTGATGTTATTGCTACTCTGCCAGCCCTGTTCGCGTTTTAAAAATTGTGCATTGACCCGCTAGCTACAGATCGCTCCGGCGTTGATGATGAATTGACTCTGCAGAAAGTTGCCGAACGGCTTCACCAGAAATGGGAGTTGATATTTCAAGGTGCAGACTTTATTTGGAGAATGTGGGCTAACCATGTTATTCGGAATCTAAATCACTTTACATGGGAAGCCGCTATCGACCAGCCTCCTCCTGAAGATGCCAAGTTGTTGAGAGCAGCTAACACTAAGCTCCAGCAGCAAGTATC
>NW_008648988.1:437147-438539 GCF_000247585.1 Phytophthora nicotianae INRA-310 | reverse complement strand
ATCATGTACAGCCTGCTTCGCGTAACCCAGCAAATTGAAGTGTCCTGTCCAGGGTCGACCACAAATTGTGCCGACCAACAAAAACATAATAACAATTTAAGTCGTTCAATTGAAAGTATATTCATATACCGGAACCACAAATTTATTATTGAGCGCGCGTGAGAAAGTCCGCGGCCCCACTACTTTGATATTGCGAGCGCATGCTAATTGTTTTCACTCGCTACTACTGCGGGACTACCGTGTCGCTTTTGGACTGAGCGCGCGTAGAGAGCTTAAACGCCGTTTCGAGTATTTAGGCCCTCGTTCAAGTGGAGAACGCGTTCTGAACAGAAAATTGCCTAGGATTTTATTGGCTGAAAATTAGTCGGAACAGTGTACCACTTAGAAAATTGACGTTCTGAACCACTTGTTCTGGGAACTTCTCGAGCAGGTGTTCTGGCCTCAGCACATTTGTGCCATGGACGACGTCACAGCTGCCATTTTAGCATTAGTAGTAGCTGTTGCAAGCGTGAGCGCTGTCATCGCCACAGTAGATAGGCGCGGTTTACGACGGCCACCCAAAGCCCCCAAGACGTTTAACACTCGAGCATTCGAGACAGCTCTCTACACCCCGGGAACAGGTTGGTTCCACGACAAACTGACGACAAACTGCACGCTGCGTGGGGCCGTGAGCCCGGTCCCAACACCAAGAACCCCGTCATTAAGCGCGTGGCGCTCACAATGCTCTACCTGGCCAAGGGTGGCACCATGGAGAAGGCTGCAACGGCGTTGGGCATCTCCAGGCCTCGTAGTGTAGTCTACATTAACGAGACCCTGGACGTGCTCAGCGCCATGGCTAAATCTATGATCTCCATGCCGCCAGCAGAGGATCTGGCAGCTGTTGAAGACGGCTTCTACGCTACGGCCGGGTTTCCCGACACCATTGGTGCCGTCGACGGTACTCTCGTCCGTATTGCGCGGCCACACGACTTTGAGGGCTCGTACTGTCGCAAGAACATCCCTGCGGTAAATGTCCAAGCTATCGTAGACCACCGTGGTCTCTTCCGGTCCATTTCCATTCAATCGGGGTCAAACAACGACCAATCGCTCTGGAATGGATCGGGAGTGAAGAAAAGGTAAAGTTCAGGCATTTTATTGTCAACACTAAGATCTAATTTTGTTTGTTGCACTCGTAGGATCTCTAGTTACGTGCCTCCTGGAAAGCATTTGCTGGTGGATGCCGGCTACAAAATCTGGGGTCACATGTTGACCCCGTTTCCAGAGGCAGACGCTATGCAAGGTCCTCGGAAGAGGCGATACAACAAGGCCCATTCCAGGACTCGAATCGTCGTAGAATGCGCCTTTGGGCGTTTAAAAAACCGTTTCCGCGTATTTCTAGGCAAACTGGAGCAG
>NW_008648988.1:431112-434387 GCF_000247585.1 Phytophthora nicotianae INRA-310 | reverse complement strand
TCAAGTTGCGCAAGCGTTGGTCCAAATATAAGTTGCGCACGAGTTGATTTGCGCAGAAGGAACCTCAGTAGGGATATCGCAGCTCCCATACAAGGTCAACGAACAGGGGCAGCCAGAAGGATCGGATTTGCCAACGAATTCTTAAAATGGTACTGAATAAGTAATGGAGGTTGATGATGCAACGCTGTAAAATGTAATCTCCAAGTCAAATCGTAAAAAAGTAAAAAGTCGTAAATATTGAAACGTAGAGCAGAGGCCACAAATTCGACCTGCTCCACCCATCTCATTTAACCGCGCATTTTGTATGCAGATATTGATGCGAACTAAAGCTCAATGCACCAATGAAGAGCGACGGGAGGTAAGAGATTCGACTCTTAATAAGTTACCTACAAATATTTGTTTATATATATAAATTTATCCCTTGGCTGTTTTGGAAGTCCGGGCTGCTGGTGAAGTCACCGAGGCGTTGGCCGACAAGTACGACGTCCACCGCGTGACATTGTGGCGCTGGGTTCATGCGGAGGACCGGATAACGGACGCTCAAGGCCCAAGCCACAAGAACAAGAAGGTAAGAGGGGCGTGAAATTACGGTTTCCTGGTCTAGAATCTCGGTATGTTCTTCATAATTTTTGTTGCGTTTAACCATTGGAAGTTGTTGAGTTATACTACCTATTTTGTAGTCTTTTAGGATGATTTACAGTCATGTGGAAGAACAGGTCAATGTGTGAGGGATATCATTTTATTATTGATGTGGAAAAAATAATTTTCTAATAGTAGCAATTTTGTATAGACGTAACAAGCCAGTTTCTTATACTCATGGTTGTCCGCTGCGAACCCCACTATCTTACCTGGAGTTCATTAGAGGATACTGTAGCTACTATTAGGAGGTTTCGGCTTCGTAATCGCCTATCAGTGCGGGTTATTACCCACAGTGGCGCCAAAAACCGCATAGAATTACAGGTATTACATATTTGTCATTTTAATTTTGATTTGATTTTAGGGTGTGGCAGATCGTTTTTCAAGAACTATTCAGTACAATCTAGAGATGGTCGGTTTGCTATCTGCTACCAAGGGTCCGGCAAAATACAAATCAGTATTTAATATGGATCAGACGTCAATTTACATTGACATGGGGCCCAAGCGAACGATTGAGTTCGTTGATGCTAAAAATGTTGATGCGATTCAAGGTAATTTTGCTGTGCTTGGTTCTTTGATTTTACTATCTAACGTTTTTTTTATTGTAATTCGGGAATGTCGGAGAATTCCTTCCGAGCTTCTGTTTTTTGTGTGCCTCGGCTACGGGGAAAAAGTTGCTCCCTTTTGTTGTATTTGGAGGGACCCACAATGGTCCAGTTCATCTAGATCTCATGTAGAACGAGAACTATCGCACGAAAGACATACTCACAGTCCAAAAAAGCGTCTTGCGACGAGGAGCGCATGCTTGAGTGGATAGATGATGTTTGAATTGTATATTTTTTTTTTTTTAGGTTTTTTTTTATTTTTTTTCTTTCTTTGCACTGTTTATTAAATAGGCATAGAAGCCGAGTGTCTGTGGACCTCGGCTGCTGCTATTAAACTCGCTAAAGATCCACAAAATGGCCTCTGTGCGCTATGCACTTGAAAACGAATGCTGTACTGCGGCAGAGTTCATTTCTGCTGGGATTACTGGTTTTTAGCCCAGCCCATGGATGTTTAAGTGATGAGAGAATTCAAGGGTTTATGCAGAAACTACTACGTGAACTACCAACCTGTCAACGACTTTGCTCAAGGAGCCCCTGCTCGACGTGCGTTAATTACAGAAATTGTAATTAACGCATGGAAAGCGGTACGGACCATAGTAATTGTGCGTTTTATTAAGCCAGGCATCGTGTCTTATGGATCTCGGGATGCCGAATAAAACTTTATAGTTGACCCGCCAGAAGAGTCAGAGAAAATATCAATAACGAAGAAGAATAAAGATTTTTAATCTTGTTTTATAATGTGTACATTTTTGGGGGGAAAAACTGTTTTTCAAAACTATTATAATTAATGCTAACCAATAAGTTTATCCATTGCGGAGGGGGTGACACCCGTACGTATTTTTGTCGTGTTAAGAATGCGGTCGTGCTGTTGCATGTTTGGCATCGTTGCGTTTTATTCGTCGAATCCGGTACGGAGAACGTATCGTGAGTATCTATCAAATTTGCGGAAATTTAAAAGTGACTGTTGGTTCATGGATGAATTAATTCAAAAATCCCACCAAACTTTTATTAACTATGGCTAAT
Source organism: Phytophthora nicotianae INRA-310 (assembly GCF_000247585.1). Taxonomy (NCBI): domain Eukaryota; phylum Oomycota; class Peronosporomycetes; order Peronosporales; family Peronosporaceae; genus Phytophthora; species Phytophthora nicotianae. Next base: position 432,123 of record NW_008648988.1, on the reverse strand, counting down.
ATTGTCCAATAAAACGAAAGTTCTGAGCTGAGTGGTCATTTTGGCGATTTCAATACGTAAAGGCATCTTTTTCAGCCAATCGGTGGCCTCAATGGTATAAGATGGCTACATAACCACATCTCCGACATATCAAGTCGGAGAGACCAGCGAAATTATGGAAATACCCTTACCGATCATAAGACATTCGCATATTTTACAAATAACACTCAAGCCCCGACGCCTCTGACCCAAAATGAGTTTGAAAGATCTCAGACCGGCTAACACCAACCGATCTCGGGAGTCAGCAACGCGGTCGTTCCGGAAGTCTGTCGAAGAGATGAAGGCGTCACCTGGGGGTACCTAGAAGCATGCATGTGGCGCGACAACTCGTGGCGCATCTTAGCGGCTGTTGTCGGCAAATTTGGATTGCATCTCGCCTTCAGGAAGGCTGCAAAGGCAGCTATTGGCTCGACACTCAGTCATACAGTAGTACCGACAGGCGAAGAATCAGTTGCTCGAGAAGTTCCCTCAGCATCGGGCCACTATCGAGAAGCCTCTGCTCATGAAAGGACAAGTTCTTGAGCGCTATTGCCTGTAGGGGGGTCAGGAGCATTTGTTAACAAAGCTCCCGCGTGCACGTAGAAGGTCCTCAAGCAAATGATCGTCTATCTGTATTTGACTGCTGTTACTCCGTCAGACTACCAAAAAAACTGGTGATGTGCCTAGTTTTCATACTTAAGTCAACCGTGTCCTGGATCGAGTCGCTCAAACGGCTGGAGAGACCGAGCGTTTGTGGTCGGACGCGAAGGTGCACAGCATACCAACGGAAATAGGGTGTGTGCTCATTGGATCTTCGACCGGGGGAAAACGAGCATGACAACAACAAACCAAACCGTCGCGTCTGTGTTCAATACCCTTGGTAAGATCATGTAGTCGCACGCGTCTGGAGCAGTCGAGACCCTGAACTACCGGTTTCGATTCATTTCTTAGATTTATTTGACTCCGGTACGCTGACGAAAATTCATTTCGTCG
>NW_008648988.1:384690-429907 GCF_000247585.1 Phytophthora nicotianae INRA-310 | reverse complement strand
CACACAACGCATAGAGAGCAGAAGTGGCTGCACATCGCAAATACACGCAGTATATAAACATGAAGATACCCAGGGCGGCGAGTCATAGTTGGACCAGTAGCATGTAGGGCGACTTGTCCCTTACGAGAAAAAAAATCAAGAATGACGATAAGTTTATTTGTTCGGTCGTATAAGACAACCATTTGAATATAAGATTGTTTATAAGGATTTACCCACGTCTTTTGGGGGAGCCAACCGCTGATGATGGTAATTACGCATAAATACGGTTGTAAAAAAGAAGAAGTACTTCTAAGAGTGGGCCCCGATTTCTGGACCGGGGCCTCATTTTGTTATTTGATATGTAGAGAGAACACGCCTCCGAGCTTAAAAAAATGCATAATCAGTAATTTGCCGGGTTTTAGCCCACAGGCCGTTTCAGAGCCTAAGAATCCGGCTACAAACTCGCTACCAACCGGCCTTATGGCCTTGTCTATCCTAAAATTTGATCCCCTAACTATCATACACAACTAGTGCACAAAAACATAACATACACACAAATATGGCCTTGTTTTGTGCAATCGGAGGTTGTCGGAGGTCGGAGATTTTATGTTATGGTATGCACTCCCAAATAAGTTCTTGATAAACATAGGGTTTGGTCGGTGTAAAAAGGATTACTATTTGTACCGTCAAAAGTGGGAGGTAAATGGAGTGACGCATATAGTACTTATTTGCGTCTATGTGGATGATATTACTATCGCTTCTAGTAGCATGACATTGATGCAAAAGGTGAAGGGCCAATTGGCTTCAAGATTTACTATGAAGAACCTAGGAGATATCCACTATCTTCTGAATAGGGATCGGGCAAATATGATTCTAAGTATGTCCTAGCACAGGTACATTATGGACTTGCTATAAAATTTGATATGACTGAGTGTAACTCAGAATTCACACCACAGGCAAAGAATATAGTACTCGAGAAAGAAGAAAATTTAAGGCCAGCGGAAATCTCGGCACAACCATTCGATTACAGAGGTTTAGTGGAATCACTAATGTATCTTGTGCGTGGTACACGCCCAGATATATCAAATGCTGTCAGAGAATTGAGTAAATTTATGTCGTGCTATAAGAAGAGCCACCCAGAGAGTACTAAAGTATCTGAAAGGAACGTCGACGTACGGACTCGTATTTGACGGAAAACGTAAGGAAGTAATATATGAGTTGTACACAGACGCGAGCTTCGCGAATGCTAACGAAAACCGAAAGTCAGTGACTGGGTATGTGAGTATTATGGCAGATGCGTGTATTACTTGGAAAAGTTCAAGGCAACGTACTGTGAGTCTTCATATAGCGCAGGCTGAGTTAATAGCAGCGAGTGAAGGTATTAAGAAAAGCGAATGGTTATGTGTACTATTAGAGGAATTGGGATTTAAGCAATCACATCCAATAGTGTGTTGGTGTGATAATAAGCGGGCAATTAGTATCATTAAGGAGCCAGCAAATCATACATCGACAAACACATTGATATTAAAGGGCTATATGCTCGAGAGATTCATGATAAGGGAGGAATAGAAGTATCATACTGCAGCAAATGATATGATAGCGGATGCCCTCACAAAGGCATTCAAACTCAATTTGAGAAACTCAGAAGTCTCGTGGGTGTAAGGAACCTAAGCCCCCCACCGAAGGGTTTAATAGCGGTCAGAGGCGCTAAGTCGGACCTTTATTGTTGATTGCAAGTTTGAGAGTGAATGAGTTAAGGAAGTTGGTGCCCACAAAGGCGGAAAAGGTAAAGGTGAAATATAGAGGCAGAAACCATGGGGGAATCGGAAAAGGAAAATTGGTTGGGTCACAAAATTGGAAATTAGGGAATAAGTATGGGTAATGTGACGTCTCAAATTTCAAGTGTCACAAAATTTGGGAGCTGCCAATTTTGGATCACAGATGCGCGAAAAGTCGCGACAACGAAAGGTCATATGCTATTTGGGAAAGGACGCAGCTTGATTGTGTTGGATAAGGCATGCAGATGTGATCGAAGTCAGGATAGGAAGGCGTGTGTTCACTTTTAAGAACCTAAATAAGCCACAGAGAAGTCCAGAAATACGAAAGGTCGTATGGTATTCTGCTGGATAAGTTGTGTAACTGGATTCTGGATAAAGTGGGTTATATGCGACCACAGTGACAACACTTGCCGAGGGATGTTAATGGCGAGGAGGACGCTTGGCGTATGTCCGCTTTGTCCTCCTCACTTAAAAACTGACGGCCTATTAACTAAGAGCTTGATAATACCGCAGTTGGTAACTTCCTGTGGGTAGTACTGAGAAGCCGCGCCGAGCACGACCCAGTCACTAATGGTTGCTGGGCTCTCCCCGGAAACGCGCCCGCTTTCTTAATCTGAATTATCAGATCTAAATCTGACAGGCTCAGACCAAAAATTTACATTTAGGGTGTGCATACAAAAGAAATCAAATTAGTCATGGCGCCAATTGCGGAGCGCGCTAGATGAAAATACACCCGCTTTCCCGCCGAATTGTGAGGAACAAAGAAATATGTTTTACTTAGTTTTTGTTTTGAATCCGAAAAACAATGCCCGCTTTACAAAACTCTACACACATAGAGTCCTCAGTCACTTTGCAATCTTCCAGCTAGCCCTCGCCAAGACTAAGACCCCCACCATCAGCAGCAACACGAATGGCCACCCCCAGCCCGTTCCAGTACCACGTCGACGACGCGAGCCTCTTCTCATTCGACAAGGTGATGGAGGTTACCTGCGATGAGGCTCGCTGCGTGGACTGGTGCATGAAAGTGGGGCTCATCGACAAGGAGAAGACATGCCCAGCATGCTCCTTGCCGATGAGGCTCTCGCTTGTGCGCAAGCCGTGGCGGTGTTGCCACCGAAAACAGCATGCTGAAGGAAAAGAGATTTCCCTGGGAATGCTGACCAGCTCCTTTTTCACCGACGCCAAGATTAAGATCTGCAGTGCTGTTCGTTTGCTGGCGGCATGGTGCATGCGGCTTCCACAGGCCAACGCAGCCGGTTAGTGAAGATTCCGTCCAGTACTGGTACACGTGCTGCCGCTCTACCTGCTCAAAGGAGCTGCTCAAGTCCGAGTTTAAGGTAATGTTGCTCTATTGTTGCTCTTATGTTGCGCTTATGTCGCCCTAATGTTACTGAAACGAGTTATTTATGGTATATAGATAGGTGGTGCGATCCTGGTTTTTCCCTGCTAATCCTACCTCGGGTCAATTCATGGCAGGTTTGGTAGTTGCAATTTGAAGAAATCAATAAATTTGTTTGTTCATATCTGAATTTCTAGTTTAGAACACGGTTTCTAAAAAGCGGGCGCGTTTCCGGGGAGAGCCGGTTGCTGCTCTGAGTAATACCATATATGCGTTGTTGCCGCAAAAGTGTCGTCGTTAGGATCCCGTCAAAGCTTAATGATTTAGAGAGACTACCGGGTGTAGCTCCCAATTCCACAAGATGGATTCAATGATTGCAAAAAAAATTGCAATTTTGCTACGTTCTAGACTCGTATCGTGCCATCGCAGAACAGAAACTACAATGTTTTTTATTACGTACAATAAATTTAGCGGGCGAATCGCTGTTGCTCGTCGAAACGTACCTAGTGCGGCCCACTCGCTCCGGTTTGAGTTAAACAACACTGTACATTTACAAACTGACGTGGGGTTGGGATAATCCTTAGCCCAACACGAATTCCTAGTGTAATATTTCATTAATGGAATGGTGCAATATTAAAAAAAAAAAAAAGAATCCGTCAATTTTCAACGTTTAATTCAGATTTTCGCAATACGTAATCGTAATCATAACTCTTGCGCAAAAAAGCATAGACAACTTCAGAAATTCGTCTGACGTCACTCTGCCATTTGCAGTCCAAGAAGAGAAGAAAGGCTCTATCATTATGACCAACGTCGACCCCGCGCTGCTGAAGCCGAAAGTGCACGGTGCCATCTTCGACATGGACGGCACGCTATTGGACACGGAGGAGCTGAGCCGCCTCGCCATCGACGGCGTTGTGCGTCAGTTCGGCAAAGAGTTCACCATGGCCATGCACAAAACCATTCTCGGTCGTCCTGCTGTCGAGTGGACAAGCATGGCCATTGCTGCTGCTGGTCTCAGCGAAGAGGCCATCACTCCGGAAGAATTATTCAAGCAATGGGAAAAGAGCATGCGTGACATGTCGGACCGTGTCGAAGAACTCCCGGGCGGCCTCGAAGTGCTGACCGCTCTGCACGAACGGGGCATTCCCATCGCGCTGGCCACTTCCAACAGCAGGAGCGTCGTGGAAGCCAAGATCAAGCACCATCCGAAGCTTTTCTCCTTCTTCTCCACGATCGTGTGTGGTGACGACCCGGCCGTTAAGCGCGGGAAGCCTGCGCCCGATATTTTCCGCACGGCTGGTCAACGTCTCTTTGGTCTCAAGGAGGGAGAGGACGGCGAGAAGCCGCCGCACTGCATCGTGTTTGAGGACTCTGTGAACGGCTACACTGCTGCCAATGCTGCGGATATGCATAGTATTGCCATCCCAGACGTGCGCATCCACTGGGACGAAGCACAGAGGTCGGAGCTCTTTGGTGATGCCGACGAGGTGATCACGTCGCTCACTCAGTTCCAGATCGACAACTACGACTGGCAGCTATAGCGAAGCCAGTCTAGTCCTACATTTTAGGGTAGATTAGTTTGACGGCCACGTGCTCTCATCAATATGAGTATTTTGGCTATTCATTCAGCATAAAAATAGTGGCCTATTCGCTAGCTTTATCACTGGAAGACCTGGTTACTAATGTCGATAGGAACGAGGGGTACGAGAGTGAATGCAAAGCTGCACAGTGAAGAGCTCAAGGACGCGTATCGAGTGTGGCTCAAAGATCTGTACGATGATAAACCCGAGAGGCTGCTGAAAAAGCTTGATAAAAAGAAGAAACGCAGTGGCGGACGCCGCGCACGACGACATCAACTCATGCAACATGCTCAGCAACATACCGCAGCCAGTGCTCTTAAAGATGTCGCTCTAAAGGAGGTAAGAAGTAAATAGTGCCGTGCTCTTATAAATGGCTCAAGGTTTATCAAAATGCTGAGCAGGTGAAACTTCCGTCATTAGTGCACACGCCAGCGGATAAACAAGCACTGCAAGAATCGCAGAATCGACGACATCAAGCACTCGTGGATGAAGCAAATTATTCTGCTATCCAGTACTCAAACCAGCCATCGTGGCGACCTGGACTTGCGTTCTTTCAGCAGCTAGTGCGCCAACTACTCCAGAAAACCTCCGCAGAATCGCAAAGCGGGGATTGTTCCAATGGTGTTATTACGGTAGAGTTGGCTGGGTTTCCTGTTCTAGTTGCGCCAATTCTCCTTCGAGTTCCGATTCGTCGTCAAGGTAGTGAAGATTGTTTTGGTGTCGCGTTATTATTTTGTCAGGAACACAACCAAGATCAACAAGCAGTAAGATCAAGCGGGGAGATCCCGTCGTTTGTTTTAAAGTGCCGTGTGTATGTGAGATCATGTAGTTGGCAAGAACACCGCGATACACTGGTGGATATCGTATCGAGTTCGTCATCTGGAATTTGTGCAGTGAGAAAGTGCGCTGAAAACTTCGAGTCTCGAAACAACGAGTTACAGCTTTTACGTACCCGCCAAGAGGTTGAAAAGGCAACAGATGAGCTTTGGATAAACTCCAGTGATACCGGCTCCGGCACCGATTTGCATGCCATTCAGAGGTATATTCCGTTCAAGGGAGCATCGATTCGTTTCAACGCTTTCACAACTTCAGATATGATTACTTCAGCTGAACGAAAAGCTTGGATAGCACGTTGTGCTTCGCGTAATAGGGATAAAAACTCATCAACTGTTTGGATCATTTCTGGTGGAGGCGTTTGTGGCAGACTTACAGCAACACGCCGTGAAGAATGCCAGCTAGTTAAATGTACCGTCGATCAAGCCTGGTCGGAACCTCGGCTATTAACTTCGATGTGTGCAATGTTATTAGAGAAGGCTCTACGGATTCGATTCAATGAACTGGTGCTAGATCTACTTCAAGACACTTCTGGGACTTGGTGGTTGCTACAAGTAAAGGCTTTTACGCTTGCTTCCACTCGTCCTGCGTCTGCAGCAACAACATCGTCACTGTCCACTAAGACTTTACCAGGTCTGTCACGAACTCAATCAGCACCGACTCGATTTGAAGTTGGGGTCACTCCAACTCCCAAGTGGAGGAAGTGGCGTTGTGCTGGGCGATATTGTGCCTGCAAAAGCTCGTCAAAGACAGAAAACCAGCAAGTTAATGGCATTGATGGACCAGACGATAGTAACGAACCGAGTGGTTATCTCACGAAGAAAATGTTACGAAGTTGTGAGTTTTACGATGATTTTATTCAACAACAGGATATGAGTCTTGCAGGCGGCTTTACAGAGTTTCATTCAGCATTGACGTTCCATTTGCAGCACCGTCTACCGAAGCGTGATCGCAGTCAGCTCTATGAACCCCAACCACTTTGTGGTGCATGCGTTAAACAGTATCATTCACTACGACAGCAGTGGATGGAAACGGTGGAAGCTCCGAAAACGATGGCTACACGTGCAGGTCTTCATAGGAAAAATACTCAGACCAAGGATTATAGCGAACAAACTTTGCTGCCTCCTCACAAGCTCCCGTCTCTTCAACGAACGCCTGCAGCTTTATCGGCGTTGAATTCTTCGTATTCTAGTCCAGCACGAGCACTCAGTGATACTTCGAAGTTAACCAAGCACGAAGGCACCACGAAACAATCAAATTACCTGACTGAGCTTGCTGCGATGGAAAAAATGCTAGCTGAACACGAGCCGCCTTTGCTGATGAACGAAAAGAAACGTGAAGCTCAACATGCACAGGGTCAAGTTGCTTCGGTAAGCTCATCAACGACTAACGTACTGTCGACTAAATCGTCAGACCACGACGGCATTTTCCCCACGTGGGATGGTGTCACTCGAATCGAAGAAATGTGGCAAAACTTGACTTTCAAACCCCTCGAAACACAACTAACCGAAGTTGGGGCAAAAGGCGTTGGCATGAAACAAGGTTACAATTCCATTTCCCTGCAACAAGAGCTTGCGAAGGTTGTCAAAGTGAGTGACTCTACTGATGGAGACACTGAAAGGGCTAACAAGATACACGAAGAAGTTCACCCATCCTACAGAAATGCCCCCACGAAGGCTGTCGCTGCCTATATAGTCCAGGTTCAACACTGCCGTCGGGTATTCGAGGACGAATCCTATCGTGAAGATCTTGTGAACAATACAATGAGTGCGCTTCGCTCGGGCAATTCGAATATCTGCTTGGTAGTCACCCCACACTCGCAAGATCCCCGCGATAAGAAACACGTCAACGAGGCAGAGGATGAACTAGCCGAAATGGCGTTGCGTTCGCTCTACATCGACGTCAAACAAGCGATTGCAGCTTCGTCCGATGGTCTGAGCTCTGACTTGCTGCTTTCGTCGTGGCCAATGCGACCAAAAGTCTGCCGTGAAATAAGCGGATGTATCACAGTAAAGCTGGGTCCAGCATAGACAAAGCACATGTATGAAAATAGAGAAAGCATTGATCGAATTACACTTTGTCGAGTCCCTCTAGTGTTCTTCCGTGTAGTAGTCAGGATACTTTGAAACGTGCTCCAACATCTCGCGCTCTTGTTCCTGTAAAACCACAGCCAGTACCAATGAGTTTCATTGCAAACCAACAACATAGCACCAATGCAGTAAACGTACAAGCAAGTGCGGCAACTTGACGTCGTATACATCCTCAAACATCGTCTCCAGTACGGGCCGTCCCTTAGTCTCAGCCTGCTGTAGAGCTGCAAGTACGTTTGTCCGCTCATTGTCCTGCATGAGGCGGTCCTGCTCCTCCGTGATCCAGCCACGTTTCTACAAAACATCAAAGCAAACGTTAGAAACGACATCCAGACAGCTCAATCATCATCCTGCTGCTTACCAGCAGATATCGCTTAGTTCGCTCAATTGGATCGCAGGTTTCTTTCCAGTGCTTGATCTCAGCAACAGCTCGGTACTGTGTGGAGTCATCCGAGGTCGAGTGGTGACCCTGGCGGTAGGACATTGCCTCGATAAGCACGGGGCGGTTCTCCTTCAGAATATACTCGCGAGCACGGCGAGTGGCTTCGTGTACAGCCAAGAAATCGTTGCCATCAACGCGCATGATGGGAATGCCGTATCCGCTGCCACGGGAAGCAATACCATCGCCACGGAACTGCTCCTTTGTAGGTGTACTAATGGCGAATCCATTGTTTCGGACGAAGAAGAGGATGGGACAGTCCTTCGTGGACGCAAAGTTCAACGCAGCGTGGAAATCTCCCTCACTGGCTGCTCCCTCACCGAAGTAACAGACCGAAATACGGTCCTCCTTTGCCAACTTAAACGCATACGCAGCACCTGCAGCCTGCAAACATGCAATACTACGCGTCAGTAACACGTTCACTTGCTATTACAACTGTATACTATACCTGAGGTAGTTGTGTGGCCAGCGGGGACGAAATGGTCTGGTGGTTGAGGTTCTTGGATCCGTAGTGGACTGGCATCTGGCGGCCCTTGCCGTGTCCGTCCTTGTTGCTGAAGCACTGATCGGCAAATTCTTGCAGTGTAAATCCACGCCACATAAGGACTCCTGGTTCACGGTATTGTGCGAATACCATGTCTCCAAGACGAAGCGCCGACGAACTGCCAAACGAGATGGCTTCTTCGCCGTACGACGTCATGTAGAACGAGATGCGGCCCTGCCGTTGCGCGTCGTAGAAAATATTGTCCATGGTCTGTAAAAATGAAGAGTTAACGCTAGAAAAGAATCCGCAAAGTAACTACTACTGCAACGTACATTCAGTCGGATCATTTGGCTGTAGATCTGCGTGCACAGGTCCTGGCTGAGCTGCGGGTCCGTGGCGCCCTCCACGACGTCTCCGTTCTCGTTAAGAACTGCAGTAAAATGACCAAATTCATTAGCGATTGCCTCTAAAAGTTTAGGGAGTGAGTAAAGTGTTGCCATACTGCGGAAACACGGAATGGGGTCGTTCTCCTTCGGGTCGCGGAACACCACCTCGGGTACGAAAGGCATTTCAGTGCCTGGAAAGCAACCGAGCGTCGATGCCGACGAGAGGCGACGCACGTGGCACCTGGTGCTGATGGTAACGCGGCGAGCGAGCGATGCGGCCGAGAACATGGCGATGAAGATGGAGCTCTGCGGCTAAATCGATTCTGGTGTTGAACTTGTGTTCCAGCAGGTCGAAGCAGCGAGAAAAGCTTTTGCATCTAATCATATGCTGCATCACAACGACCACCTATATTCCATGAAACCCTTGGCATACGGATGGCATAGGCGTTCTAAACGTTAAAATAGTGAAAAATGGAACCTGTGTAATATTGTGCCGTCCTTTTATCCGGACGTGCATGTGACGGGCGTGATGGCTTTGACCAACGAATGCAATTTCCGAGAGCATGCGATTGACTCGTAGATGAAGGCGATATCTACCAATGCCGCGAAACTAATACAAATAAAACTACAGTACGCTACGTTTACTGCAACCAGGGTTGGATAGAGTGACTAAGTACGTTCCTGACAGGCGTCCTAACTGAAGTTCTTCAAGAACTGGAGAGCGTTGTAGTGTGTGAACTACCGCATCAAGGCTAACGCAGCAGCAAGGACTATAAGGATAGCTTGTCAAATAAGCGGATACGATGTAGCGTACATTGCTACAATTCGCACCACCGATGACAATTCTCTTGACAACGTCATTGCACCGCTGACAATTCTCACACGTCGCATATTTTCTTTTCTTCCAATCATTTCTCCACTTAAGTTTAGTTTCCACCAATTGTCTGCTTCGAAGGGTTGATTGGCCACTGGGACCAAAGCTGTTTGCTCTGCTGGCTATTCGAAGTTGCGTCGCCTTCGGACGTCACCCAAAGCACCTTAGACCCAAACTACACGATGGCCAAGAGTCTGCGCTCCAAGATCAAGCGAAAGTTCCGTACGGAGCTGCGCAAGCGCATCGGCGTGCCGCACCAGGCGATTCAGGAGGCCAAGATCCAGGAAAACCTCAAGAAAGCCATTGCAGCTCAGGGTAGGAGCTCTTAAACGACTTCCCAGTTTTTTTTTCTTCTACATCCTCTAACAATATTTTATTAAATTCAGGCACTGGCAAGTCGGTGGCAAGTCTCAAGAAGCTCATGGGCGCCTCAGTGCCCGTAGCAAGCAGCGAGATCACTGGAGTGGTGAAGGAACAGACCCCGGCGGAGGCTGAGGCCGCTCTACTGAACCAGGAGGCCGACGCTACCATGGAGGACGTCAAGAAGGCTAAGAAGGACAAGAAGAAGACCAAGAAGCGGAAATCCAAGTTTGTGCACTTCCACCAGCTGCGCAAGAAGGGCGTGTAAGCTCGACGAAAGCCTGGAAATGACGCGCGACCAAAGGGCGATCGATTTGCATCAGGGACGAGAAGTGGGTGCTATCGGGCGCTGTTACTCTGTAATCTGCTATTATCCAGTTTATTTTATGACTGTTATCGTGTGCTAGTCGTCCCAGTCAGAAGCCTCTGTCGCTGGCTGAAACGCGACTTGTTTGTCGTATTGAAAGCCTTCTTGGTCTGGGCGGATAATGTTTTGCTCGAAGACCAGGTCCATCTTCTGCTTCACCTGCTTGAGCTGCATCTCAGACACGCGGTTGTAGTCTGCCTGTGGTAGAATGGGTGCCGACGTAGCTTCTTGAGCTGTGGTTTGATGATCAACAAGCCTCCGAACCAGGCGAACAAGCTGCGCTTGAGTCAATGCGTTAGTGAGTTTGACAATGGCAACTACGTGTCAGGGTATTGCCCACCTGTGCTGACGAAACTTTGCTGTCCCCGACAACGTCGCCGTGCTGTCTAATGATATTGTTGACAACCTCGTCAATGCGATATTCCTTGCAGCGAGGAGTAGTAGAATTGTCAACGTTGCAATGTGTAAGAGGTCTATCGAGAACTTAAAAGTCTCACTTACGCTAAACCTGCTTGCTCCAACCGACGCCAGTTCCGTCTTCAAGTCAATTTCGTGGTGATAAAGCTGCTTGGCGGCAGTGCTGTGGTAGATATACTCGACAATGATGCCTGGGGGCTCGTATCGTAATGCTAGTCGCCGGGGTTCGATGCCGCGTACTGCTCCCATCGTTGTGATCACGATGAGCCCCTTACTTCACTATATTTAGAGGATAAGGATATCCAAACCGGAATCATGATTCCTATACTCGACTACATCATGTAGTCGCTTGGATTGGAATCCCGGCAAGTACATGTACACGTAGTCGTCGAGTATCGTTCTTGTACGATATGTGAATGCACAGTGAGTGCACTCGAGCGCTACAGTAATGGCAGACCATTACCCCTCTTAGCTCAACATAGAAGTAATTTGTCGCCATTCCTTAGCCGCCTAACAATCAGCGTAGTTTGATTTACTTGGGTTCAACGGGTACCATGACTCGCTTGCTACCACAGCAGGAAGATCTTGCGGCAGCTCCATTTTTCCACTCAACGTTCTCCTTCCACGTCCTCGTGTCTCCTTCGTATTGCTCGCTTTTCCATATAGGGACAGTGGCTTTGAGCGTGTCAATGGCAAACGCACAAGCTTCCAGCGCCTCCCGCCGATGTGGTGAGCTGACAGCCACAACCACACTTGCTTCCGCCACTTCGACCACTCCCAGACGATGAAACAACGCCACCCCGACCACATCTGGCCACTTTTCGCGAACAATGACACAGATCTTGCGCAGCTCGGATACTGCCATCGGCGTGTATCCCTCGTACTCCAGCCGCACCACCTTCTTACCTACAGCATTAATCATGTTGTACTCCATCAGAGCCTTCAACAACTATCTACAAAACAATGCAACGCTCGCAGACCTCGGAAATTATCTCGCGTGGTGCCTACAAACGTCGAAATGGCGCCTGCGCTAGGATGTGTCACAAGTGCCACCGCTCTCTGGTTGTCCAGTGACTCATAGCCAACCTCCACGAAGTCACCGCGTCCAGGCTCCGTACTAAAGTGCGACGCTACTGTCCTCGTGCCAGCCATACCTCCCACAAGCAACAGGGGGGGGAATTCACCGTCGTCATTGTAGCCAATTCCCTGATAACACTTTCCCTCAGCTTCCTGATTCGCTAAAATCAATCCACTTTTTCACCCAATCAATTACTCATAATAAAGCTCGCAGACAAACCATGACGGCGGAGCTGTGGCTGTACCTGGACGCCGTCACGGGGCAGCAGAAGGGCCCTGTAAGCGCTCCAATCATCAAGAAGCTACTACGCAAGGGCGTCATTCAGCCCCAGCAGCTAGTGTGGACTCAGCGTCTCTCAGAATGGACAGCAATCGCCAGTGTGGAGCCATTTGAGTCCTATTTGCGCGTCTGGACGGCCGTATGGTACTATATGGCCGAGGATCCGACGAATCCCAGCAAAGAATCAGTGCGGACAGGCCCCAACACGACTCAGCAACTTGTGCAGCTGTTTGTGGATGGAGAAGTGGACGGTATGACGCTCGTCTGGAGTCAACAACTCGACGGCTGGAAACCCATCGGTAGGTATTGCAATTGATGAAGCAATTTATGAGTGTATAGTAATTTCTATTGTATTCTGACGATGCACAGGTGAAGTACCTTCGTTAAAAGAGTTTCTACAAGAAGCTAATGAAGATCTTGATCGAGAAGCGGAGCTTAAAGAACAAGCCAGCAATGTGCCGATCGAGCAACAAGTGTTTGAGAAAGAGTAGGACTATTTTGTACCTTTTCGATAAAACAACGGTATTAACTTACGTTTTTTGTGGCGCAACTAGGTCGACGGACGCTCTTGTTGCTGAAGACGGCAAGCGATATGTGTTTGATGCTGAATCCAAGACATACGTGACGCCTGAGGATAAAATTGAGGAGGAACTGGCATCGCTGCAAGAAGCGATGCGGGAAGCCAACGCGGAGAAACAAGGAGGAAATAATAACGAGAACAAGAGCGAGAATCCAAGGAGCACTGACAACCAGAAAGTGTCAATTGGAGAAGAAGCGGCTGGGAAGGCAAAACCTGCTGATCAATCAGAAGCAGACGCCGAAGCTGCTAAAAAGCGGAAAAAGAAGAAAAAGAAGAAGAACGACAAGTGGAAGAAGAGCAAAAAGAACACGTGGGTGTACGTGAACGGCTTGCCGCTGGATGTCACAGTGCAAGAAGTACATGATCATTTCGCCAAGTGTGGTGTGATCCAACCGGATATTGCAACTGGCAAGCCCCGCATTAAGCTCTACCAAAACAAAGAGAGTGACGGTCTAAACGTACGTTCTCTTGGGCTTAAATAATCCCACGCGTTGGTTGAGTCTAATTCGTTCATGGGTTTTCTGACTGCAGGGTGATGGATCAGTGTGTTATATGAAGGAGGCGTCAGTGGAGCTGGCCGTGCAGCTACTCGATAAATCACAGATCCGGCCAGAGTACGTGTGCTTGACAGCATCTAGATGACCTATACCTTGTCAGCTAACGTTATAACTGCACTATCTTGATAGCTGGCCCATCGATGTCTCTCCGGCAGTGTTTCAACAAAAAGAAGGAGACTTTGTTAAGCGGAAAAAGCTCAAGATCGACTCACGCGCAAGAATCAAAATGTTTGAGAAAGAAAAGGTAACAATTTTTTGCTGTTTTTAACCTTTGGGTATGTAATCTAACCATATGTGGAAATTTAGGCGCTTTCCTGGAATGAAGGAGAAGTGAATGAGCCTGCTGGTCTGCGTATTGTGGTGATCAAGCATATGTTTACGCCTGCTGAAATTGAAGGTGCATTTGTTTGAGATTTTGTTCAATTAATGCTCGGAAATCTAAATTATATTGTGCATTTTCAGATGAAGCATACGAGACAGAGCTGCAGGAGGACATCCACGGCGAATGCTCTAAGATTGGCGAGGTTACAAAGATCACACTCTTCGCCAAGCACGTGGACGGCGTAGTGGTGATCAAGTTCGCTTCGAGTGGCAGTGCTGCGCGGTGCGTTGAGATTATGAACGGTCGATTCTTTGCCGGGCGTAAGCTGGAATGTGGATTCTGGGACGGCACAGACTACACGCATCACGAAAGTAAGAACGAGGAGAAGGAGCGTGCAGAGAAATTCCAAGAGTGGTTAGAAGAGGGCTCGTCCTCCGAGAGTGAGGCTGAACACGAGGAAAAGACGGAACAGCCCAAGATCCTCGATGCAGGAGAAGCGCATACGGGCCGTGAAATGCCTGCTCTTGCAGATGACAGTGACGATAGTGATGTTGAAAGCAATGGGGATGCAGAGGAAGTCAACAATCCTGCTGGGGCCGATGAGCTACATGCAGGGCGAGTCATGCCCAATCTCGACGACTTAAACGATGATGAATAATACCCATGGATGTGGTAAAACTCGTCGAAATGTGTTGTTTCAACGGATCTACGGCCGTTAAAAATCTCACTCTCAAATTCTTGAAATGTGCAGCCTATCGTCATCGCCGACTATTTTCAACATTCAAAGCAGGTCAGTTTCCAGGCAAGTTTGGAAGTCATTGTATACATTTGTTGAGCATATTGTCGATACTCATGCGGACTAAGCAATGTACCCTTGCCACTGGGAGGTGCTGTATGACATGCTTTTCTTGGCATGTTGTGTGTGTTAGCTTGTTCTTTCTTTAGCTGATAGGGTGTAGCTCCTCTCGTACAAGCAGCAAGGTATGCTAGCTATCTTTATGTCGTTTGCACTCTTCTCGTTGCTGCTAATAGCCTTCGTGATCAGCGTTTTTGTAGCTTGTATGGCTGAGAATTTTAGACAAGGTGGCTTCAACCAGAACTCTATAATTGTTGTTGCTGCCTGCTGCACTCAGCAGGTCCAGCCATCTCCTTCCTCCTCCGTCGGAAGGCCCCAGACACTTGAAGCTTTTATTCAAGCAACCTCTAAACATGCCGGATACCTGGAGTGTGACGGAGGAGATGTGGAAACGGAAAGCCAAAGGCCTGGAAGATCAGTACCAACGACTGCTGTCCGATCACCAAGACTTGCGTCTCGAGAAGGCCAAGATGATGGGCGAGCTACGAGTGTTACAGCGCTTCAAAGAGACTGCCGAGGACACCATAAGTCGCGAGACTGCGACCAGAAAGTCAGTGAACACTACGCAGTCTTGTTTCAAGTAACAGGGGAATTAACGGTGTTTTGCTGACAGGGCTGAACATAAGGATAAAGTGTCCGCCACGACGAAATTGGAGCAGTATATTAAGAAATACGAGCGTGAATGCGAACGAGTGTTCGCACTTGAGCGTGAGAATTCCTTCTTGATGGAACAGGTCTCGGACATTAAAGGGGAGACCGAGAAGCGCCTGGACTTGCTAAAGGAGTTGGAGGACTCACAAAAGCGCAGTGCTCGTCTGAAAGAAAAACTTCGAGAGTACGAAAAACACAAGCTAGCAGTGTCTAGTTTGTGCTCTGACTTGAGTGTTTTTTGAATTGGTAACTGGAATAATAGGATGGAAGTCGTGGGTATCGAGCATGAAAACACAATTCTGGAACTGAAGGAGAAGAACCAAAAACTCAAGCGCAAATTGGCAGCTGCAGAGGAAGACGCAAGTGACAAAGCTGAGGAGGCCAAAAATCTTGCTATTCGACTAGCGGTTCGTACACTCTGCACCCATACTGATTATGCTTATCAACTCACTGTCGGTATTACTTTCCAGGCTGTGGAATCTGCGTGGGAAGCTGCTCGCGGACAGAACAAAACTGCACTCCATGAGCTAAAAAAGAGGTGCGTCCTGATAGTTTTTTTTTAGTTCATTTGATCTACCCTCACTGTATTCACTTACTGTTATGTCTGAAACCACAGGGAATCGCTTTCGAAAGAGCTTGAAAATGTCAAGTCCGAGACCAAGGTTGTCAATCATTTTATAAGCCTCCGTTGACCTCTCTAATACGGAGACCCACTCAACATTTGTTTTTAATGAACAGCAAGCGAGCTACCGCATTCATGCGCTCGACGTCGAGGTTGAGACGGCTCAAAGCAAGCTACGACACAAGGATCGTACAATCGATGAACTTCGCGAGAAGAACGCAAGTCTCAAGAAAGAGATCACTCGTCTAAATGTTCGAATGGAGGATCTGTCAGCAAGTTTGGTGGCAGCGCGCGAGGTCATTGAAGAGAAGGAAGCCGAGATTGAGCGCAAGACTGTGCAGCTCCGCAGTAAGAAGACGGAAGTCAAGACGCTCGAGCGCATTGATGACTCGTCAAAAGACCGGATTGAAGACCTCGTGTGTCAGGTGAGTGAGCTACAGCAACAACTACTAGATACTCAGAAAGAGTATCTTCGCAAGGTCAAGAAGGAAGAGCTTACGCGCGAGAAACAACGAGCACGTGATCGTGCCGAAATCACCAAGGAACTCGAGACGATGTACAAGCCTCGTCGGTGCAGGAACTGCAACGAGACGTTCACCAACAAGTCCAACACGTCGCTCTCGTGCTCGTTCCACCCTGGTCGCTTCGTAGCTCGCAAGTATCCACTCGAAGGCTATCAGTGGAGCTGCTGCCAGAAGCGTGAGTTATCATCGAGACCGTGCAAATTTGCAGGGCGCCACATCGAGTCCAAGTTGTTGGACTAGTCGGGAGGAGACCAATATGCGATGCAGACGCAGAGATGAGCAATAAATAAAGAATATACTTATCTCGAGACCCGTTAGAGCATTGCTGTTTGCGTCTGTTCACAAGGATTTATCAGCAGAATTTTCAAGACAATCGTTATCTCGGATAAATGCGTGTCAACGTCAAGGTGCATGGTTTGCAGTTTGTGATTCCCTGTGGTGAAGGAGGTCAAACCTGTCGCTGGCTCGGGTTGGCGGTAGCTCAGCGATATGCTTTAGCTGCACCGCACGGTCGTTGCCGTACTCGCGAGGACGCCCATATTAAGCAAGGGTTTTTCCTTCCTGCTGGAATCGTAAAAACGAATGGCCAAGTGTTGCGTCCTGAAAAGAGGATAGTCGACGTTTGTAAGGATAACGAAACCTTGACCGTACAACTGCAGGTATGAAGCATTATTTTAAGTGTTACACTTCTCTACTTATTTTTTATGACTTTTTTTCAGCAAGAAGTGCCTGTGAACGAAATTGGCACACCTCAATTCACAGCTTGGACGACGAATGCCTTCTTTTCTTCGCAGAACCGTGTTGACATTCCGGATCCTGCGGATACTAGAGCTGACGCTAAGACTCCGAGTACGTTGGTGAAGCAACTAACATCGAGCGAACAAGTCGGTGACTCCGAGGCCAAAGGAGACGGAACTTCATCTGCTGCAGAAGAAATGAAAGCGTACGCCCGTGCTGAGATGCTGCAACAAGTGAATTCAGGACAATTCTTGTCCGACATGGAGGTGGAGGCTGCATTCCTGTACGACTGGAGTCACATACACCCCGAGGAAATTGAAAAGGACCCACACGAACGTGAACACCTTCAGGAATTGCTGCTGTCTTGTTTCTCGGAACTCAATGCGGGGTATATGCACTACGCTACTGGTAGCAGTGAGCTCAGTTACGGTATGAACGGGGCAGAGTTCGCGCATTTCCTTCATGAATGCGAACTGGCACGACTGCATGATGGTAAAGCCCAAGAAATCGTGGACAAGGTGGTCACCCAGTGTTTGCGTCACGACACACTCGTAGCCATGCATGATCGAGGCACTTTGTCCCGAGTCGGCTATATTCACGCATTGCTAAGGGTAGTGCAAGCTGTGTCGTCCACGAAAGATCCTTTTAGTGAACATTTGGACGGTATCCTCAAGACCAAAATTCTTCCCACTATCACTCGACTCACCAGTGGACCCTTTCGAGATCACTCCCACCACGATGTACGTAGCGTTCCCTTACCATGTTTGCCACGTACCTTGATGTTTGAAGGTGTTTGCTGTAATGTTATTAGAAAATGGTGGCGATTTTCCAAGAAGCCAAACCGAAGCTCCTCAAGTTGTACGCGAAGTATGCGCAAGAACATGCTCCGAAGCCGTCTCTTCGGAATAAAAGCGACAGCCCGGAGGGAGAAGACGCTTCGGTTGTCACGCCTCAGCCAATTTCGTCTACGTGGCCCCTACTGCTCTCAGCGGTAGGTTTAAGAAGCATGTTGTACGACTGCGGCATGTTCTGCTCCGGCACAACTGAGCAACAGGAAGCGCTATTCAATCGTGCTGTGGAGCAAAGTTTCTCGGGAATGCGTGAGCTGGAGCGTATTGAAGATCGGATGATTGTCTTCAGTGAGTTCCTCGAGATCACCGCTCGTGTTGCATTAGCCGTACTCGAAAGCGAAAACGAGCTGCCACCTCGAGATGCCATCAAACTCGCGCTCGAAGCTTTGCGGAGCCTGCCCCTCAAGTCTGAACCTTCCAAAGCGAGGAAGTAGACAGGATATCTTTCAACTGGATACCTTGCGAACAGCGTGTTCAATGACTCATCAGAGCTTACACGTCCTGTTTGCTTCAGTAATGGCCGCGAATAAGATTGTATATCACTTCAACTTAAGCTTTTAGGTACATGCCAAGCAACAACAAACTCGAACAAATAACAATTGAAACAACTAAATACTTTCCTTTCTGCTTGACTGACCTACGAAAATGAAGCCCTTCCGTCAGGCCTAGACTTCGCAGTCATATTACCCTACGACTGACGTCACAGTCACTTTTGTACAAAATTCACTTAAAAGCACGTCCTTACTTGAGCGAAAAGTTCAAGCACTCGTACCAGCACCTCGAGTCGGCCAGCGAGTCACAGTTCACCTTGAGCTTGGTTCCGTTGGAGAGGGTGAACACAATGCCGCATTCCAGGTCACGCGTTGAGCCCACGTCCACGACAGTGCCCAGACGCTCGAGCTGGTTGTCCACATCGTTGGCAACACCCAAAGTCGCGCCGTCCATCACGTAGAACCGACGCAAGCGAGAGCCCTTCCGCACTTCCGTGAGCCAGCCACCAAACACAGGCCTCAATTTCTTGCGACGTCTACTGTTCAAATATTTCTTCAAGTTGAAAGTTTCCGCGTGCCGGCACGCGCTGCTGATAACGGAGCGCCATCGCTTGGCTGTCTCGTATGACTCGGCGTGAACTTTCCAGACGCGTCCGCTTATCAAGCGGATCAACAGTCCATTCGCGTGTCCCTCCCATTCCTCCACTGAGTGCGCCTTGTCGCTAAGCACAGTCTCCGAGTTTGTGTCCTTAGCGTATGCCAGTTCAACGCCGTGTAGTGTGAAGTACAGCCGCTTCCAGCCCTTAAATAATCCCGCTTGTTTGTACAACCACCCTGCGTGGTTCGACAGCGCCGTTTGTACGTAGCAACTCTTGACCGACGTCTTGGGTTGTGCCGTCTTGCCGTTCGCAGTGGCAGCTGCTGATATTGCGCCGTACCAGAGCATTTGCTCGTCGTACGAGTCCGCGTAGCACACCATAGACACATCAGTGCTTAGCTGGATCGCTAGCCCATTAGCGTGGCAGTCGGCGAATGACACAGCCTTGATATACCCTGAGCACTTCCGATCAACTGTACCACGCTCATGGTCTCGACACTCAATGTACCCATCGATGCGTACAACAAAGAAACAGCGCTTCCAGGCCTTGTTCTTCTCCTGCTTGAACAGATACCCCTCGTGCTGCTCCGATGCAGTGAGAGTATACGACGTTTTGGACTGCGAATTGAGGTTCTGATTGCGTTCAATCACTTTTTCCATCGCATCAAGCCACTGATCAAACTCCTTCTCGTTCGAACAGCGAATCTGAAGTGTACTGCCATCACCGAACTCAAGGAACAGTCCGTAGCGTAGGGAATCCAACTTGCGCACCGACATCAGCAGTCCAAAGCCCTTTGGAGACTGACCCACACCTTTGCTGTACTTAAACTCCGTCCCTGAGAGCACAGCGTAGTAGCGCTTCCACGTTTTGAATGCGCCATGCTGAATAAACACCCAACCGGAGTGAGGAACGTACGCCGCGTTCGATGCCCGGCGGTTGTCAAAGCAGGACGGACGTGGGTCGTCCTGGTTGTTATTGCTTGGTGCTGTAGTGTACGAGTCCGGCGGAGACCGTCCACGTCGAGAAGAGGACAAGTACGGGTCGCTTACTCGCGGTTCTTTCTCCTGTGCCAAGTTGCTGTACCCGCGGTTACGGTGTCCTGCCTGCTGTATTCCTGATCCCTGCTGACCTGCTAGATACGCCACGTAGTTCCCTGTGCTGATGGGCAGTCCCATGACGGCGTCGTCCTCGCCGGTATCCCCTGCCTGGTTCTGATCTGGTCTCATCTCCTCGCTGTCCTTCACTGGCTGCGGCATCTGCGGCATAGTAGCGACCGTTGCGCGGCGGTTCAGGAGGTTGAATGTACCTGGATCGGAGTGAATGGGGCGACTGCCGCTCACGATGGCCTCATAGTTCCGTGTGTCAACGGGTAGACCCACGACCGTACGGTCGCGTTCTTCCTCGTCCTCCTCTTCCTCGTCTACTGTTACCGTCTGCGCCAACGTGGGGCTCTCGAGCTGGTTATCCATTTGCTGCTGGCACACAGCCAACGTCTGACGCTGGTAGGCCGGTGACACACCGCCACTCGAGACGGAGGCCCCTGAGTTTGTGCGTCTTCTTCGCGCCAGGTTATCTAGCAGCGCCTGATAGTTGCGCGTGTTCACGGCAAGTCCCAATGGCGCTGTGTCGTCGTAGCCGTCGTCCAGAGCCTCCGCCTGCTCCACGGAGTGCGGAGACCTGTCCTGACGCGCCAGCATCGCGTCCAGCGTGGTCTTGCCGGCGTGGTAAGCGCTGGCGTCGTCGGGACGTATGGGCGCCACACGCTGCGTGACCATCAACGAATCGAGAGTGAATGTGGAAATGCGGAAATGCCAAGAAGGGAGTGGATGTCGTTGCCACGACGCGCTGTGCTTCTGTCTGATAAGGAAGGCCGTTCCAAGCTGGAGCCAGCGTTTCGAGGAATGGCCCGTGTGTTGGACAGATGAGAACGCGCGGGCTCTGTGTATTATTTTTCTCAGCGACCTGTGTGTATTTGTTTCGCGTGCGTGACCTCTGGCCCGTTTCTGGACACCAATAGTGAAAGCAAATGAAGAGACCTCTAGCCCAATATGATTCGAGATTTACGGTCGGAGCCGCCCGTAATTCGGTGGATCGGCGACTTCACCCTTCTGCACTCTGCTTGGGGCGATGAAGGGCCCTTCCAACGGGCGGAGTATGGGTACAGCTTGGCAGATATCAATCCAAAACTGAGATTACAGCACTGGAAGTTGAGCTATCATTGTCTTGTTGCCGCTGAGGATATCCACCTCTCTACCCGGTAGGGAGAGGCAATAGGTTCAGTGGGGGAAACAACAAAGATTACAGCTCACTCCCGCTCACTTCCCAGGATTTCCAAGTGTATATTTGGCCCCGCGCGATGGTACAAGGTAGAACCCGCCACGCGCAACTCGCCACGAAAACGCTTGCATCCAACACTACACAAGGCAAATAGTCGCGGTTGTCAAATCTTAGCTCTACAACGTGTGTTGACGCCATGAGGGACACGTTTCTCGAAGCTCCACTGACCACCATCGAATTCAGACGAGTGGAGGGAGACTTGAGTTGTGGCCGCCACCGGCTGTCCGACATGACACATGCCGCATGGTGATGCATGTCAGAGGTGGAAGCGGGGCCAGTGGAGACGCTGGAGCGCAGCGCTCGCCCACATGATAACAGAGAACCGCTGACGGCGTGTGGTGACTGTGTGGATCTGAGCACACAGCCTTCTTATTCCGCAACTCGTGGTTGCCAGAGAACTTGGATGCGGGTGCAGGTAATTGCCAGGCGAAGGTAGCTGCTCACGTCAGCCTCATTGCATGTACATTCTGGAGCTGTAAGCCGACTCGTCAGCTGAGAGTTCGCTGCCTGGTTAAGATAATAAGAACAACCGACGCAAAACGGAACCACATTGTGGACACGAGGAAGTTGAAGTGCCAATCATTGCGTGTTGCTCAAAAATCTGAGCGCGAGCACATCGCGATCGGCTTCCTTCACCGGTCATTATCACGCGTAAATTTTCTAGTTTTCCGACATTCATCTCGTTCTCGAACTTCAAAAAACACACGTAAATTTTCTGCTTATCAGACATGCATCTCGTGGCACCACGTCCTAATAGTCCTCAAACTCTTCCTTCTTAACGCGTAGTCGATCGCGGCCACCGGACAGCAACGACTCCCCTGCTTGGCCCTGGCTTTCGCGAAAATGCTTCGCGCAAAGTCCACGCTTTTGGCAGCTTTTATTGCAACCTTCACGGTTGCAAAGTCGTTTTCCGCCGTGACCAGAGCACAAGCCCCGGTGGCAAACAGCCTTTGCGCACCCTTCTGCTTGACATGTCCTTCGGCCTCCGTGGCTAGAACAGAGGCCTCGATAACTAGCTTTATTGACACAGCCCTCTACCTGACACGGCTTGCGTCCTCCATGGGTACTACAGAGGCCTCGGTAATGGGCATTTTTCACGCATCCCTCTACCAGACACTTCGACCGTCCACCATGGCTACAGCATAGACCTCTCACTCCGCTGGTTGCCAAGTTCCTGCAACCATCGATCTTGCATCGTTTGCACTCGTAGTGTGTCCGGCAAAACCCTTCCGACGCCACCTTTTGCTCACAGTTTTTCACTTTACACACAGGCGCGTTAACCTTACCACCACGTATTGATCTTCCAGTTGGCCTTGGTGATTTAGTTCTCCTACACTTTTCCTCTAGGTCTGCGGGGCTTGCGTAGCCAACATTCTCTTCCTTCACTCCCACCGCAGATTTCCTTGTTCGCTTGCAGCTTGCATTGCGGAAGAGGTTCGGCAAATCCGACAAACGCCAAGCATCCGACGCCGCCGGCTTCGGCATCTTCTTGGCTGTCTGCAGCTTGGGACGGCTTTTACTAGTCGACGTAGATGGTGACGTACTGCGCGAACTTGTCATGTCAGTATCAGAAGTTGAAGAATTGTCGTGGTTGACGTGGGAAAGATTTGGCGTTTGCTTCAAGTTTCCTGCCACATTTCCTCCTCCAGCCATATTTTGGCTGAAGTCTTGTGAAGGCAAGGCGTTCTTGTCAACTTCGGTAGCACTACGTCCATGCGCTAAACAATAACCATGTTGATTCTCAGCCTTGTAGCAGTCTTCACTTTTGCACTTCCGTTGGCCGTTGCACAGCACTGGGATTCCGTCTGCAGTGCGTTCAAGAGTAATTTTGAAGGTTTTAGTGCCCTCCATATTAGGAGTTTGGTTCGCCAAATTGCGCAAATCCATATTCGACTCCTTCTTCACTTTCGAGGAATCTCCACTCCCTGGACTCAATTGAGTTCTCGAATTATTTACTTGGAAACGTGGCATCTTCGATATTCTTTCAGTTCTTGGAATTGGTGGGGAGGCGGCGGCGCGTTTGCTACTTGTATTGAAATCCTTGTCGTTTAGAACAAGAATGTGCTCTTGCGTCTGTTTGGCGCTTTGTACTTGAGTCGACGATTCATACTCTACTCGAACGTACTCGTCCTTCATTTCATTCCCAGATCCCTTGTTGCATTTTGAAAGAAAGCGTTCATCATTGCGAAGAGCTGCTCGCGGACGCTGCTGAGGAACGTTCGTGTCACTACGCGTTGTTTCGAGCGTGTTAGGCCGCAATCCAGCAAATCGCATTTTGGATCGCTCCAAGAATTCCTTTGTGAATTTCTTGTGAATATGGTGCGGACTCAATTGATTGACCCGGATACTAACGTTTTTGACTTGCGTAGTGAACTGAGCAACTTGCTCTGATTGCTTTTTAGCAATTTCTCGCCGTTGGGTCAACTTTGCGGTACCGGTTTGCTTTTTTGACTTAGCAAGCTGCCACTCACCATTAGACCCTTTAACAAGCCACCGCTGCACCATCGTTGTGAATGCGCTTTCAATGTCGTTGCTAGCGCTTCCGACATTTTCAGTACATTTTTCTTGCCCCTGCGCGTTCATATTTTCTCTCCGATTTCAAAATGAGCCCTGTTTTCTTTGCGACGAGGCATTAAAAAGCAAAAAGTTGAAATTCGTATTTAGTCACTTGAAACTTTTGGGAACACTGGCAAAAACACTCTTTACACTGCTGCGTGAGTTGCTTGGCTCTGCTGTTGCTGACGAAGTTGCTGCTCTTGTAGAGTCAGAGACAGCATACGCAGCCGCTGGACCTCCTCCTCCAATACGAAGCTCTGCTTGCGCTCGTCCATGTAGCGCGTTTCGAGCTGTCCACAGCGGTGCCTCAACTCGTCGTTCTCTTCCGACAAGCACTCGATTTCCAAGGTTCGATGACGCGCCTCACGCTCGGCAGCGTTAATCAGTGAGTGAAGAGATTCATTGGCTTGCGTCAATTTGTCGACCTTCTTGTGCAGTTCTCGCTGTGTATGACAAAGCAGAGTTAGCTCAGCTCGTACTAGTATAGTAACACAAAGAATAATGTGGAACTAACCATTTCTTCGTCTCTCGTCTCTCCAATGTTGCTATGCAAAAAAAAGGTGACAATTGTGAGATCCAGGACAAGAACGTTAACACACTAGTAGGAAATACGTACAGGTTGGCTCTTTGACGCTTGAGTTCGTTGATCTGCGTTGGGATGGTCATGAGTTGATGTTGCTGCTCTTGAAGCACGTTAATGATCTGCTTTAGATCATGCTGTTGTCGAATAAGCGAAGCTATCGTTTGCTGTTGGTGCAGGAATTGGGTAGTCGAGATGGTAACTGAAGTTTGTGGTAGGTTGACGACACTACCGTTGGTCTCGGGAACATTCATGAGCTGAGACGACGGTGTGGCAGGGCGAACCGAAGTTGGAGTGATCGTGACAGCTGCATCACAGTCCGGGATAGCCAAGCTAGACACCGATCCTGCATTGCTGGTGCTCGATGCGATTGCAGTGCCAGCTGAAGCTGCAATGGCCCCGGTCAAGGATCCATTAGTCAGAGGATCCGAGTTCTCGGTCACTGCCAACGTCTTCAGTTGTGTATAAGCTGTCGCTTCCTGCTGCTGATGCTGGTTTCCGATGGGATCCACCACATTCACAGACTCAACCAACTCACGAGTTGGGCTTTCGCTTCGTCGCCGGTATCGACGCATGGAAGAAGAAGTTTGTCGAAGACGCGGCATGGAGCGAGTCGCTCGCTTCGGTTTGCTGCGACGCTCGATGTTGTCGGAGCTTCGACTAAGCTGGTTGTCCAGCTTTGGGGCGATTTCAACGGAAGTTCCTGCTATCGACGTCGTGGTCACAAAGCGATGATCGTACAGCTGCTCCAGGAAGTCACACATAGCTCTTAGCTAGATAAGTTCTCAGTAGTATCTCGAGACACTTACGTCGTCGGCGTTCTTCCTGGAGGTTGGTGAGTCGGATGCAAGTTCAATAATGGTGAAGCGTCCTCTGCGTTTGACCCTTTTGAAAATTCACAAGCACACATAGACAGTAAGTCAAAAATTCTGCAAGGAGCGTTCCACATTGACGCGAAGCGACTACACAAAAGAGAAAAAAGACGCACCGGCGGGCACCCTGCACCGTTTTCTTTGGAGACGAGTACTTTCGCGATGGCGAACCGGGCGCTGCCGTCGCACTGGCAGTCGTAGCGGTCGACACCTCGCCCACGGAATCCCCCGTAGAAGCTTCCGGCTACGATTGTACCACGTCAGTTTTACAACCTTCTTTCCAATAAAACAACCTTAATACAATGCTCAAAGGTTCGCACCTCGGCTGCAAGACCGGCAGCCACGTTCGCTTCGATGGGCACGGGCGGCACCAAGACTGTCTCGGGCGGCTGGGTATGTGTCTCCGATAGCAACTCCATCGTTAGAGCAGGTTCCACAGCTCCATTGATCGCGATCTTTTCGACGCCATTGCTCTCCGCCAACTTAAGTTGCTGGAGAGATGTAGACTGCGGCTGGATGCTAGCAACTTCGCTGCAGCTGCCTGTAGACACAGGAGCATCGATCGATGCTGGGAAATCCGAGACCGACACCGCGTCGTCCTGAAACGTGGGAGACGACAGCCGCGTCGAGTACGGCGACCCAGGGATGATCTCTGTAATCGTGAAGCGGCCCTTTTGCTCTACCCGCTTGCGCCCCGACTCCATCATGGCTGGCGCTTGGGCGATGGCCCGGTGGCGGCCACGGTGCCAGATAGCAAATTTGCCTTTGCAGGTCCACGCACATAACCGGGTGAGGCTAAGAAACCATCTCCTTAAGTTGCTCGTCAAATCGAAAAGCAACATAACCGATTTCCATTACAAAAACGCTCAAGGCTGCGATGGCGACCCCAGTTTCCACCGGCTCGCAGCGCAAGTTTGGCCCGAAATGGGAACTCAAGTACGCGGTGGCTGTGACGGAGCGCGACCAGCTGACACAGCTGCCTACGAAGGCTGTGTGCCTGATGTGTCAGGCCTTCGAGCGTGAGGAGGCTGTGGGTGCCAAGCGCAAGAAGACCAGCCGCGTGCGCAGCTTCTCGGCGCCCTGGCGGCCTGACAATATGAAGCGCCACATGGAGCAGCAGCACCCGATGCGCTGGGAAGAGTATCAGAAACTTCCGGACGGCGAGAAGCGCGCTTATTTCTCTTCTCGTGAAGATATGGTCATGCCCGGAGGAGATGTGGCGGTGTCTCCAATGGTTAGTGAACCGACGCCTAGTGCTGAAGCCTACACTCTCGCTGCTCAATATAGAGCCTTCCTGATCGACAAAGACATCGTTGAGGAACTCATTGCTGGTGTTTTATTCAAGACAACCAACGACGAATACCAGAACGCGTGGAATGTACCACTGACATTCTCTTTGCTAGAGGAAGCCAGTACGGGGCTGAACAATGCAGACGTTGATGTGAATGAGTCGCGTTATGTTGCGCGAGTGGAATCTTTGCTAAATTTTAACATGTGCTTGAAGTACGTGGCCATGGGCATCTCGTTCAGCCAAGTTGTTCCGCTTTTCCAAAAGACGACCGAGGAGACAGGAATGGATATGAGTTTGAGTGGATCCGCATTCACGGAGCAACAGCTGGCGTGTTTGTGTCGTGTGGTGTGTGCTGTCAACTTTCAGACGCTCAAGGATGCGCTGCGTCGTGTTTGGGCGTTTACTATCGCGCTTGAAAAGGGAAATGGCGCAGGTTCGCCTTATCTGGACGTTCGTGTACGCTTTGAACGCGACGGCCGCGTGTTTGATTTCCATTTGATTTCCGTTCCTATTCGGGAGGATTCGCCTCAAATTACCCAACATCAAGGCGAACTTATCGTCAAGTGTTTAGATGTTGTGGCGCCTGGATGGAAGTCGCAACTAATTGGAGTCTCAACTTCCGACTCGTTCTCGAAAATGCCTTCTTGCGCACGAGTTTTAGTGAACCGTTTGGCGCAAAGTTGCGTAGCCTCAATTTACTGTGAATGGGGTCTGGTGTTGCAACTGGAACAGGCAATTCAGGAATCTTTCAACGGGTTATGCAACCAGCGGTTCATGTCTGGTTTAACTGTACTAGTTGGACATTTTCGTCGACAACGGGTGTTGATTCGTGAGATGAATGGAGATTTGTGTCCCAAATTTGAAGATGGCCAGTGGCGATCAATAACAAATGTACTGGAGTGGTTTGTTTCGAATCGCGCACGCCTCGTTAAATGTGTTCAGGATACACAACCAACCGGTGCACCTGGAAAGGAGTGGTGGATCACAGTTCTTGCTGTGAATAGTATCATGGAACGTGTGGACGGTGCGCTCACGATGCTTCGTGGACCTTCTGCTGCATTGCGATCAGCTCGGCGTGCATACGTTGCTAAGCTTGTGACGGATCTCGCTGTGATGACTGGTGCTCTTGGGCCTTTGGCTGTGTCGCAGCAGGCTACAGATACTTTTGAGTTTGGGGATTTCTCTGTAAGTAGAGAAGCGACTCTTTCGTTTCTAAAAGAACAAGGCAGCTTTGTGATAAACGCGGTGAACGAATTGGAGGTGGACTTCCCGGCTTGTTGTCAAGCAGCTGTGGAATCTACAGCAAACTTCGCCGTGTCCGTCATAGCTAGAGCGCATCAGATTATGCTGGAGGGCGACGAGAATGGCAACATCACAGCGGCTCCAAGCGCTGCCATGCCCCCGTTCCTCCCTCAAACTTTGTGTAAGACGCGAAACCAAGTCTTTGCCACGCATTTGCAGTCACAACGGGTGCGTTTGCTGCAACACTTCTCGGCTGATCAGATCGAACTGATTGAAGACCAGCATCGAATGCTACGCACATCGTACCAGCTTGACGAACACGTGAGCCAACAAATAAATGCGCTACCAGCAACCTGTTCATTTACTGAGGCATGGAAAGACGCTCGCTTTGGAGGAAATGACTGCAAACTTCTTCGCGAGTTCTGCGGAGCGATTGCATGCGCAGCTACAGACCCAGTGGTGCTGAAAAACACAACCGAAGCCGACTTTTTGCTGATCAATTGGCGAAGGAGCCCCTTCGGTCTCTCGCTTGTGGATTTCTCGTTAGAAGCAGTACTGCATGCCCAACAGTATCGTGCTCTGTCTCGCTTACGAGAGTGCTGAAGAGTTTTGAGTAATAATACAATTATGAAACAACAGTTGGTTGCCCATTTCCTAGCTTGTACAGACGATAAGTAGTGTGATAATAGTAGCGAGGAAGGCAAGCGAGCATATTGTGGCGAACACTGGGAACTTGTGCTTGCGGTCGGTCACCTTGACGAGCTGTTCCGGCGGTTCTGCTCCATTGGTGGGCACCCGATGATCCAATTCAAGCATGTCGAGGTGGGGCTCCTATCAATGAAAGTTTGTTTGTCAAACAAAGAATGCACTGGTTAGATTGAGAGTCCTACATACCCAGTAGTCAGGCATGATGTCGGTGTCGACTATGGTCACGTCTTCGTGTGCTTGGTCCCAGTCTCCGAGAGCTACCGGCTTGCTCACTTCACTTTGGGCATCTCTTCGATTGGTCCGTGGTCTCAGATACGCAACACTTGTGGTCTCCGCTACGATTAGTGAACAGCCCACTAGCACCAGCCCAAGTTGCACTAAACGTCCACGTCTTGTCATGATCGTGAAGGTCGCAGTGGCAAGTGTTGGTCTCCAATAACGACTGACATGTGAAACGACGCGGAACTTGGCGTTTCATTGGTTATCACTTACGAATTTTACCCAATGGAAAATATTCGCGCGTTTTTTGCAAGAATGGCTCGACAGCCAACGACTCGCGGCCATTCCGCATTTTGACGTCAAAGGGAAACCAACGACTACGGCTAAAAGTGAAGTGCAAACGAGAGTGATGGTCGCCAGTGCGTTCCCGGACGACGCAGTGGCTCAGCAGCCTATGCCCGACCTCGTAGCCTTGGAAAAGATCGAGGAGGAGGAGCGTAAGGAGCGCGAGGCCCGCGCGGTCAAAGAAGCTGCCAATGCGGAGCCCGTGGAGGTGACAGGCGAGAAGATCGCCAAGCTTGACTCTCTCCTAGAGAAGGCAAGTCTCTACTCGAGTTTCCTCTTTTCTAACATGGAGAGCGCTGCCACTGTCAGCGACGTGGTGAAGGTTGAAGAGGAAGAGGAACAACCCACGAAGGGTAAGCGCAAACGCGGCAAGAAGGCGTCACAGGAGTCCAATAAAAAGACCAAGAAGGGTGTCGACAAGCTGCGTGAGGTGCAAGGTGATGCGTCCTTGGATACGCGTCAGCAGCCTCAAAAGGTGGAGTTCCATCAGCCAAAGCTCCTAACAGGCGGCAAGTTACGCGACTACCAGTTGGAGGGCATTCGATGGCTCTGCAACTTGTTCGAGAACGGTCTGAACGGCATTCTTGCGGATGAAATGGGTCTGGGAAAAACGATCCAAGTGATCGGTCTTTTAGCGCATTTAAAAGCACTCGGCGTGCGAGGTCCGCACCTTATTGTGGCCCCACTGTCGACGCTGATGAACTGGGCAACAGAATTCCGCAAATGGGCTCCCAGCATGCCCGTGGTCATTTACCACGGCACTAAACAGGAGCGAAAGGAGTTGCGTAAGAACGCGCTTAACTGCAAGAGGAAAAGTGACGTCAATTTTCCAGTCGTCATTTCATCGTACGAGGTGATGATTTCAGACGCGAGATCGTTTGCCAGCTCCGGGTTCGTGTGGAAGTACATGGTCATTGACGAAGGGCACAGACTAAAGAATATGGACTGCAAGCTCGTGCGTGAGCTCAAGCGCGGGCGATCAGAGAACAGACTGCTGCTTACAGGTACACCACTGCAGAACAACCTGACGGAGTTGTGGTCGCTGCTCAACTTCATTCTACCGGATGTATTCGACGATCTTGAGCTCTTTGAGAGTTGGTTCTCGTTTACACCTGATGCTGTTGCTACGGCTGCTGCGGCGGGTGAGTCAGTAGCTGCACAAGATGTGCTACAAGGGGAGAAAAAGGTCGAAGTTATTGCCAAGCTGCATGAAATCCTTCGACCGTTCCTGCTTCGTCGTCTGAAGGTGGATGTGGTGAAAGAGATGGTCTCAAAAACGGAGATTTTTGTCTACTGTTCCATGACCCCGATGCAGCGGGAATACTATCAAATGATTCGTGATGGCACGCTGGCAAAGGCTATGGAAGAGAAGTACGGCAAGTTCCAAGCCCAGAAGGCGTTCAATACGTCAACGTTGAGGAACAGAATGATGCAGATGCGCAAATGCTGCCTCCACCCATACCTATTCGACGAGCCTTTGACGCCAGGTGGAGAGGTTATTACGGATGAGATGATCGTGGAAACGTCTGGAAAGTTGAGTATTCTGGATCGGATGCTAAGGCAGCTCAAGCGCAAGGGCCATAAAGTCCTTATTTTCAGTCAGATGACACGGATGATGGACATTCTGGAGGACTACCTCCGCATGCGCGAGTACAGCTACTGCAGACTTGACGGCAGCACCAAACTGATGGACCGTGTTGATCAGATGGAGAAGTTCAACAAGGTATCGGCTGGATCGGGTTCTACTAACCACGACGATAACATCTTCGTGTTCATGCTCTCTACGCGTGCTGGCGGTCTCGGTATTAATCTGATCGCAGCTGACACAGTCATTTTCTACGACTCGGACTGGAACCCTCAGCAGGACAACCAGGCTATGGATCGTTGCCACAGAATCGGTCAAAAGAACGAGATCATCGTGTATCGTCTTGTGACTGAGAACTCTTTCGAAGACCGCATGACTCAGCGAGCATTCGAGAAGCGCAAACTCGAGCGCGTTGTCATCCAGCGTGGTGGATTCAAGCAGCGAACGACCCCAGCAGAGAGCGCCAAGCTCACAAATTCGGAGTTGGAGGAACTCCTGAGAGACGACGTGGAGATTCGTAAGGGCGTCGAGAGTGGGGGCATTACAGATGGCGAGCTGAATCAAATTCTGGATCGCGAATTGGTTGTCAAGAGCTTTGTAAAAAACACCAAGGATGAAAACACAAATGCATCAGATGTGATTCCACTCAAAGGCCATGGCTATGAAGTGGTTGACAATGCACCTGCAGCCATGGAGAGCTTTGCATGAGTCTTCTGCGTGCCGATATCAATCATGTCAATACAGTTCCAATTTGTACTTCACTACCGCTGCTGGATTCTGTATCGCCCTGTCAATGCATGTACTACTTGGTGGTGTTGAGTGCTTTCGTGAGTGCCTCCTGCTCTTGGAGGAACGTCGTAATGAACGCAGGAGGGGATCGCATCGTTGATAACAGGAGTACGAGGTGTTGAGCTACCTCCATGTACTGAGGTGGATGACGTTGGTCGCGATTTTCCTCGTGGCAAAGTTTACGCAGAATCTTACCAATGAGCCTGACACGGAGACACGCAAAATGTTAGGAGGAGTGAAAGGAAGGCTGAAAAGTGTGCATCATCAACTTACGAGGCGTTGATTTGCTGTGGAGTTCCAGTGATTGTAACGCGATGATGCACCCATTGCCATAGTTGCGCACGTGAGATTTCAGCCGTGGCCGAATCTTCTACACATCCATTCACGACGACAGTGCCTTGTCCGTACAACCAGTGAAGCACGTACAGAAGTGCCACATGTACGTTCATCTCCACGGATTGTAGCGTGACGTCTCCCTTTGGAAGAGTAAGCAGCTTTTCGGTGAACAGTCTTTCGTCAACTGCAACATATGAAAATCCAGCTTTGGTCGTGCGTTCACGCGCTGACGTAAATACTTCCGCCCCGGGTTTTACAAGTGCCAAGTCATACACCAGCGCTCCGTCAGATCCAGCCAAAGCTTCCATCGTTTTTCCTGTTCGAGTTTTCTCAATCGCTTCAGCTTGTGAGAATCCCGGCGGCAACTCCGCAAGAACAAAAGGCACCATGCCGGTAGTTGCCGGTGCATGACGTCGCTTGCATGTGGCTATCAGCAGATCCATATAGTATCTGTGTTGAAGGGCAAATAGTGTTAAATGTGTTAGCCAAAGCGTCCAGTAAGGGTATCAAAAGAGAGCACTTGTTCGTACCTGAGAAAGTCAGACTTCATCGAGACGAACTGCTGACGGTCTGGCAACAAAAACGCAGGACGATGGCGGAAATTGACAACAATGGACGCCGTGTAGTCCCACATGCCGCAGTTTAGACCAGAGGAGTAGTGACGAAGTTCAAACAGAATTTCATCCATCTCGAATGCAGCAAAAATATTCTCGATCAGCACCGTCGCCTTGATGCGTCCCTGTAATGTGTGCACGGTACCATTAGGCTTTCATCTGGCTCATGTTAAGTTGCAATAGAAAATCTTACGCGGGCAAACTCAAGTTTCTTCTCCGTGTACTCAAAGATTCTTCGCCATAGCGCAGCTTCCTTGTATCCTTCCAACTGTGTTGTGCCAGCACAACCATTTTTAATTAGATTAAATGATTTAATGTTAGGCAAATAGTGCTACATGACATGATTTGGGAGTCTTACCTTGGGGAGATACAAGAACGGCCCCGTTCCATTGTTCAAAAGATGTTTGCCACTGCGTTAAAGGCGATAACAAGTTATCAGTTGAGAAGCCTTGTGTAGGAGACCAAACAGGTCACGTACTTGTGGAACAGGTGCATCCCGAAATCAAAAAGCGCACCAGGCACAACACGCCCATTCACTACCATGTGCTGCAGCCATTAAACTGTGAGCAAAGCATAAAGCTTCTAATCAGATACTTATTGATACGCACCGGTTCATCCATATTCCACGCTCTTGGACGGATAACCAGAAGCGCCGGGTTGGCAACAGTCGTCTGTCCTGACACTTCCAGCAAGCCTCGAGCAGCTTGTAGAACATTAAAGTGGCCCTGAAGCGTGTTGCTCCATGTCGGACAATGCCCGTCATCGAAATCCACTTGCACACCCTGCATTTTACCAACAACAATCAGTAAAGCGACCACCAATATCCCCTTTCACTCTTAGCCTCATACCTGCGCGCCAGAGTTCAATGCACGCAGTAGAAATTTTCGGTTCGCAGGTGACACGTCTCCGATATCGACGCGTCGGTCCATCAGCGCGTTTGGCTGAGGATCGACCCGCCATGTTTCATCTTCTCTTATCGCTCGTGTCTCTTCTAGAAAATGAGGCATCGCTCCATTCTGCTCTGTCGCTAAACGTCGAGCTTGACGTCTCGCGTGCAGCTACAGGTCACCCCATGAGCAAAGTAATATAATAAGAACTAGATAATATCTTTACCGACCTGCTCGACTTCATGTTGGAATGTAGCAGCCAGCTCCGCCACAAACTCGAGCGCAGCAGGTGACAGCACTGCGTCATAGACATTCTGAGGGCATGAAGCATCTCTAGGCGACACAAATACGTCGGTGGACGAAGACGAAGACGTTGAAGCCGCGCTAATGTGCGCGTGCAAGCGGTTGATGCGCTCCATGATCAAGACCGCTAATAATCTGATTCTCATCGCATTAGGTGGTTTCATTGGCAGAAATGAATTATGACCAATGATAAGGTGTGAAGATTATTGAGCAGCTACTCCATCAATTATCATGGATGTCCGGGTGCGCCTCGTGTTCGCGGACGACGTGGGACGCCACGTGCAGCGGCGCCGTGGGTTCTCATCGTGCTGGTATCTGGTACCGAACGACGTGAAGCTTGTGGGCGATCTGGCACACGCTTTGCTGCGGGAGTTTGAGCTGCGCAAAAGATGTCCCAAAGGACTGGAGCTGCGGCTAGAGGAGCTGCCACTGTTAGCCACTCAGAGCATCCGCATCGTGCGAGATAACGACACAATTGTCGTCCAGTGCCCCCCACTGGAGGACGAGAAGGACAGTAGCAGCGAGTCGTCCTCTTCGGAGAGTGAGACGGAAGTTTTAACGAACAGAAAGCGAAAGTTGCATGTAAAGAAGAAGCAGGCACAGCCGAAGAAGAAGAAAAAGGCTGTGGAAAAAGAGGTGAAAGACCGACAAAGAGCAAGTACGAAGAGTCGTGAAATGGCAGTGAAGACACTTGCTGCTGCGAAGCAGAGCAGTAAAGTGGAAAGTATCAGCTGCAGCTCCAGCTCCAGCTCGAGTAGCGCCAGTGATAGCAGCAGTGAAAGCTCCAGTGAGAGTTCGAGTAGCAGCGAATCGGAGGACGAACCTGAAGCACGATCCAATGGGAAGCGCGTCGCAAAAACCACCGCAGCAAAGCAGCAGACGAGAAGATCGACAGTTGCGGCTTCCGCTAAAGTGTCCAATGGTGAAGCGAGCAAGGCAAATGCATTGGAGCAGACTGGAAAAGAACCACAAAGGCGACGTCGCCGACTGAGACAGCGGAATGGAAGACGACAAAGAAATGGTAATCAGGTGGACAATGCTGACAGCTCCACGCCTCTGACACCATTGACTGGAAACGGTACTGCTTCGCTGAGGCAAGATCACGCGGCGGTTGTTTCAGATCATGTTTCAACTTTTGGAAGACAAGACGGGGGTAACATTGCTGGTCCTAGAGGCTATCCTCGATCCAAAGCGCATGTCCTCTTTGACGAAGTGACTGGAAATCAAGTGGCTAAACATCACCATGAGGATGTCACTCGGGAGAATGCCTCAGCTGTTCGACGATCTCCAGCGCCTGAACTGGCAAAATACGGTCCTTCATCGCCAGATAACCAACGATTAAGAGCCCCCCGCAATAACCAGGATCAAAATGTCTCCCTCTCTATCGGATTAACCGAAAGAGATGAAAAAGCCGTGGACTCTAATCGTGCAAACAAACGAAAGGGAAAAGGCAAATATGAAGAACGGTGGAAGCGGCCATACGAAATTTTAGCGACTGTTCTCGATAAGACGTCACAGAACTCAAGCACAAGCAGCTCATCGCCTCCGGTACGCCAACACTGTTGCGTAAGTGAAGGCTTGACATGACTAACATTATTATTGGTGTTTTAGGATATATCCAAAGCATTGGCTTCATACCCGACCGCACCTGCCGCTTCGTCTCGCTTTGAGCCGAAGGATGTCATTGCCTTCAAAACACTAACGCTGTGCCTCGAGACGTGCCAGCCATTGCTGAGCGAATGGAAGTGTGGACAGGTACAGTCTGCGGATGCGTCATGTAGTACTATCGAGGTGTCAAATTGGATTCTCGAAGCCGACGGCGAATCTGTGAACTACCGTGAGTCCCGAAGCGATGAATCGTGCAGCGTGCAAATTAGCGAAATCAGCGAGCTGCGGTTCTTGAGCGGCCCTAACTACACCTCACTGCAGCAGACTACACCCCCCGAGACGTCATAGATTTCCCCAAATACAATCATTGTGCGTATCCCATTCGTGGAAATGTCGACCAATCGCCGTCTAAGTATGCACCCACTTCAACTTGCCTCGAACCGAGTGACGAATTGCTGTGCACCCTGCTTCTTGATCGTTTTTCACATTTGCTTTTCCTTTATATTTAGTCGAGTTTGATGAAGAGTACACGCATATGCTAGCTAGCTACTACGAAGCAAGGAGAACCACTCGGCTACTTAGACGTTCGGGCCGTATACCGACAGGTCGTTGCCAGGCAGGATGAACTGCTTGAAGTTTTCCTTGAACGCCTTGGCCAGCTTGAGTGCCGTCTCGTCGAACGC
Source organism: Phytophthora nicotianae INRA-310 (assembly GCF_000247585.1). Classification (NCBI taxonomy): domain Eukaryota; phylum Oomycota; class Peronosporomycetes; order Peronosporales; family Peronosporaceae; genus Phytophthora; species Phytophthora nicotianae. The sequence continues at coordinate 393,877 of NW_008648988.1, read as the reverse complement.
AGCCTTGTCCGTCCACGAGTCCTTCGGGTTCAGGATCTCGGAAGGCACGCCCTCCACCGCCGTGGGGATCTCGAAGCCGAACAGCGGGTCCTTCACGAATGTCGCGTTGTTGATGCTGCCGTCCAGCACCGCGTCCACGCACTTGCGCGTGTACGGCAGCTTCATGCGCTTGCCCACGCCGTACACGCCGCCCGTCCAGCCCGTGTTGATCAGGTACACGTTCGTGTTGTGCTCCTGCAGCTTCTTCTTCAGCAGGTCCGCGTACTTGGTCGGGTGCAGCGTCATGAACGCAGCGCCGAAGCACGTCGAGAACGTCGCCTGCGGCTCCGTGATGCCGCGCTCCGTGCCCGCCACCTTGGCCGTGTAGCCCGACAGGAAGTGGTACTGCGCCTGACCAGCAGACAGCTTCGACACGGGCGGCAGCACGCCGTAAGCGTCGCACGTGAGGAAGATCACGGCGTTCGGGTGGTTGCCGCGAGAGTTGGGCTGGTGGTGCGGGATGTGGTAGATCGGGTACGACACGCGGCCATTCTCCGTCTTGCTCGAGTTGAAGTAGTCGGGCTCGTTGTTGGCGTCGATCCACACGTTCTCCAGCATGGCGTTCGGGCGGATGGCGTTGAAGATGTCCGGCTCGTTCTCCTTGCTCAGGTCGATGGTCTTGGCGTAGCAGCCGCCCTCGAAGTTGAACACGCCCTCGTCGTCCCAGCCGTGCTCGTCGTCGCCGATCAGCTCGCGCTTCGGGTCGGCCGACAGCGTCGTCTTGCCCGTGCCCGACAGTCCGAAGAAGATGGCCGTGTCGCCCTCCTTGCCGATGTTGGCCGACGCGTGCATGGCCATCACGCCGTTCAGCGGCAGGTAGTAGTTCATCATACTGAAGATACCCTTCTTCATCTCACCACCGTAGAACGTACCACCGATGATAGCCATGTGCTTCTCAATGTTGAAGATCACAAACACTTCCGAGTGGAGTCCGTGGGCCTCCCAGTCCTCGTCCACGACGTTGCACGCGTTGATGACCGTGAAGTCGGCCTGGAAGTTCTCCGCCACGCTAGCGAACTCCGGGCGGATGAACATGTTGGTCACGAAGTGGTGCTGCCACGCCAGCTCCGTGATGATGCGCACGTTCAGGCGGGACTTCTCGTTCACACCGCAGTGGCCGTCGAACACGTACATGCGGTCCACGGAGCTGAAGTGCTTGGCGGCTTTGGCGTACAGCGCGTCGAACACCTCGGGCGTCGTGGGCTGGTTGATCGAACCCCACCACACGTTGTCCTGGGACGGCTCCTGCTTGACGATGAACTTGTCCTTGGGCGAGCGGCCCGTGAACTTGCCCGTGTCCACGGCGAACGTGCCGTTGGCCACGAACGTGCCCTCGTTGTACTTCTTCTCGTGGTCCGCGAGCTGCTCGTACGTCAGGTTGTGGAACACCTTGCAGCCGTTCTCAATGCCAAGCTCACCCAGGCCCAGGGCGGCGGTCGTGGTCTCATGCTGCGCCATTTTGTCAGTCGGTTGAGTTGTCTTGTACTTGGATGAAGGTTGAGCTGGATGTGCTCAGACCGATGCCAATTGGAAAGTGAGTTTCGAGTTGGAAGACGTGTCTGAGTCGACGTCCGAGATGATGGTTGTGCGGTTCGAGTGTGGGGGCAGAGCAGTGCACGCGACGTCCCAACACAACAGCAGCGACCCGATGTGAAGCACGGCGACGTTGCATTTCGATCGGAGAGCCCTACCGCTTTCTGCAACAAAGTGGCGGGGATGACACGCCCTTGTCGACGTTGTTTGGTTCCCGTGCCACGTCTCTGGTAGCACTTAGTGCATACGTGGTTCAAGTAAGATTGCTCTCTCGGAGAAGTTGCCACAATGGTGAATTCGATAGACGATCGAATTTCAGTGTTTTTAGGTGAGCGCACGTTCTAATTTCCGGCGGTCGACGGCACAGTTGCTGCTTGGAAGGCAGAGCAGCCATTGGCAAGACACACCTCTCCTGAGCTTGCGCTTGCCATGGCTAAAAGCCTATCTGTCGGCGCAGGCTCCGTCATTGGTAGTGTATGGATGAAGCTCCTTCAACGGGTGACTGGTGAGATACCCTCGCGGCGGTCAACAGTCCCTCGGTACGGGATGGCTGGTGAAATCGATGAAAAGACGGTGGGGAGTACTGATGGAGCTACTGCCGCGAAGTATAGTGCTCTCCAGAAAAGCAAGCTTTTGGACTGGAAACGTCGATAATTAACAAGCTGCAGCCCAACGAAGTTTTAATTCGATATCGACCACAGGTATCGTCACCTCCATTGTCACTGCAGAAAGCAGAACTTGGCACTCCAATTCGTGGAAACGCCGATCAGAATACTCGCCCACTTCAAGTTACGGCAATTGGCTTGCTTCAGCTAAAAAATGCAAGCAACCGGGATAATAAGGAACTGTGGATATGTTCGTACCATGTATTTAGCTTAGTTTGTCTCCAAGCACCACTTTGTGACTGAGAATGTTCTCGTTGGTTCAATTCTGACGGGAGTATCATATATTTGTGGAAGTCCGGTCGGTAGACTGCCTTCGCTTCGAGAGCGCGCCATATCGCCGTGTTCCTCGCGGATGCCTCGTGGACGGAAGCGCAGCGGCCCCGGAGAACTCCTCCCTCCCTTGTCGCCGACAGCCAGGCACTGACGCTGCTGGAGCGGCTTCAGCAGCTCTTTGCGCGCCATTAGCAGCTCCGATCGATCTTTGACCCGGCGGAATTCAAGCACGTTGGACGGGTCCACGGGCGGCTCAGCCGTTGGCATCTGCTCAATGCAACCGGACACGCCCAGTGACGACGTTAGCTTGACGAAGCGCTCCTTGGCACGCAACCGGTTGAATTCCGCGGCGAACCCGGCACCGCTTGCAATCTCGTCCACAATCTGCTCGGTGGACTTGTACCGGAAGCTCGCGTCGTACAGCCACATCTGGCCCGCATTGCGTTGCACGAAGTCTGCCACCATCATTTTACGCCCTTCAAGCTGTTGCAAGTGTCGCGCCTTCACCTCGTCGCGGGCATCGTTGTTGCCACTTGTGTTCTCGTTCAAACGCAAGTGCATCTTCATTTCGTCTTCGTCTACAATTCCATCTCCGTCGATATCGATGGCGCCGTAGGCGTTAGAGAATACCTCTGGGCTGCTTGCACTGGCAGTCAGCCTGCGCTCCACCGAATCGACCTGGTTGGGATCAAGTGCGGGCGACACGAGCTTCTTCTTGGGCTCCAATTCCGGCAAAGGGTGCTTCGTGAACGACGGACTCCGCATCTTTCGAGTTGTCTCAATCCACGTCTGCCGCTCGGTAGGGCCATTGGACAAACCGTCAGCAGTGACTTCACCATGAATGCACGTGCGCATTTGATGCGATGAGCGGACCGTGCGATTGCGCTCCGTGCTCTCGAGGAACGGCATAAGCTTCTTAAAGTTTTTATGCGCTGCGATAAACTCGGCGGCCTGATTATCGTTCATGTCTGTGAAGATGGAGCCGTAACGCCACAGTCGGTCGTGGTTGCGCTCCACGAACTCCTTCGCGATGAGTAATCGACCTGCGCTCTGATGCATTGCCAGCACTTCGGCTTCAGTCGGCTCGGGACAATCGTCCGATCCTTGCTTCCGCCGTTCGAGCAGCATCGCGTCGAGGAACTTGGCAAGGCGCATTTCACGGACGTCGACGACCCCATCACCGTCGATATCGTAGCCTACTTTCAGAGCTGCCTTCTCCGACTTGACGCCGGATTCCCTTCTTGCTGCCGCCTTTGCTCGGAGTTTGGCGACTGGTTTGTCGACAACGTCGGTGACGTCTGCGCTCAAGTATTTCCACCGCGCCTTTGTGTTGGAGTTGCCAGCATGCGGTTTACGGATGCGTTTGCCCTTCAGGCGCCCGTCGTAGCCACTCATCCCGCCAAAGGAGGCAAAGATGACCTGCTCTATAGGTGATCAGGAAGATGCCCCACATTTATAGCAATCATGCCTCAAAAATAGACGACAAAAGAGTGGAGAAAGTTGTGAGTGAGGTTTCCTCGGCGAGAAAGCATGGCATTTTCCGCTGGCTTATTGGGAATCGATGTTGAAGTTATCAGATGTCGCTTTTCTGCCCCACATGAACGAGACGCTGGTGACGGTTCCTTGTCACCGCGCTCTGTTCGAATGGGGTGACGGTTTTCGCGTGTCCAGCGCAATTACACGTGAAACGCATTGCGTTTCGAAACCAATACGAATACAAGTATTTGCTCTCCACCAACAGGGATTACACTGTAGAACATCTTATGGGTCAATGGCTAGTAGCGAGCCCAACAAGACCGAAATCCCAACACCAGCGTCAATGGCCTCTCTACGTCCTGTTAACTCCCTAGTGGCAACTTCTCCGAGAGAGCAATCTTACTTGAACCACGTATGCACTAAGTGCTACCAGAGACGTGGCACGGGAACCAAACAACGTCGACAAGGGCGTGTCATCCCCGCCACTTTGTTGCAGAAAGCGGTAGGGCTCTCCGATCGAAATGCAACGTCGCCGTGCTTCACATCGGGTCGCTGCTGTTGTGTTGGGACGTCGCGTGCACTGCTCTGCCCCCACACTCGAACCGCACAACCATCATCTCGGACGTCGACTCAGACACGTCTTCCAACTCGAAACTCACTTTCCAATTGGCATCGGTCTGAGCACATCCAGCTCAACCTTCATCCAAGTACAAGACAACTCAACCGACTGACAAAATGGCGCAGCATGAGACCACGACCGCCGCCCTGGGCCTGGGTGAGCTTGGCATTGAGAACGGCTGCAAGGTGTTCCACAACCTGACGTACGAGCAGCTCGCGGACCACGAGAAGAAGTACAACGAGGGCACGTTCGTGGCCAACGGCACGTTCGCCGTGGACACGGGCAAGTTCACGGGCCGCTCGCCCAAGGACAAGTTCATCGTCAAGCAGGAGCCGTCCCAGGACAACGTGTGGTGGGGTTCGATCAACCAGCCCACGACTCCCGAGGTGTTCGACGCGCTGTACGCCAAAGCCGCCAAGCACTTCAGCTCCGTGGACCGCATGTACGTGTTCGACGGCCACTGCGGTGTGAACGAGAAGTCCCGCCTGAACGTGCGCATCATCACGGAGCTGGCGTGGCAGCACCACTTCGTGACCAACATGTTCATCCGCCCGGAGTTCGCTAGCGTGGCGGAGAACTTCCAGGCCGACTTCACGGTCATCAACGCGTGCAACGTCGTGGACGAGGACTGGGAGGCCCACGGACTCCACTCGGAAGTGTTTGTGATCTTCAACATTGAGAAGCACATGGCTATCATCGGTGGTACGTTCTACGGTGGTGAGATGAAGAAGGGTATCTTCAGTATGATGAACTACTACCTGCCGCTGAACGGCGTGATGGCCATGCACGCGTCGGCCAACATCGGCAAGGAGGGCGACACGGCCATCTTCTTCGGACTGTCGGGCACGGGCAAGACGACGCTGTCGGCCGACCCGAAGCGCGAGCTGATCGGCGACGACGAGCACGGCTGGGACGACGAGGGCGTGTTCAACTTCGAGGGCGGCTGCTATGCCAAGACCATCGACCTGAGCAAGGAGAACGAGCCGGACATCTTCAACGCCATCCGCCCGAACGCCATGCTGGAGAACGTGTGGATCGACGCCAACAACGAGCCCGACTACTTCAACTCGAGCAAGACGGAGAATGGCCGCGTGTCGTACCCGATCTACCACATCCCGCACCACCAGCCCAACTCTCGCGGCAACCACCCGAACGCCGTGATCTTCCTCACGTGCGACGCTTACGGCGTGCTGCCGCCCGTGTCGAAGCTGTCTGCTGGTCAGGCGCAGTACCACTTCCTGTCGGGCTACACGGCCAAGGTGGCGGGCACGGAGCGCGGCATCACGGAGCCGCAGGCGACGTTCTCGACGTGCTTCGGCGCTGCGTTCATGACGCTGCACCCGACCAAGTACGCGGACCTGCTGAAGAAGAAGCTGCAGGAGCACAACACGAACGTGTACCTGATCAACACGGGCTGGACGGGCGGCGTGTACGGCGTGGGCAAGCGCATGAAGCTGCCGTACACGCGCAAGTGCGTGGACGCGGTGCTGGACGGCAGCATCAACAACGCGACATTCGTGAAGGACCCGCTGTTCGGCTTCGAGATCCCCACGGCGGTGGAGGGCGTGCCTTCCGAGATCCTGAACCCGAAGGACTCGTGGACGGACAAGGCTGCGTTCGACGAGACGGCACTCAAGCTGGCCAAGGCGTTCAAGGAAAACTTCAAGCAGTTCATCCTGCCTGGCAACGACCTGTCGGTGTACGGCCCGAACGTCTAAGTAGCCGAGTGGTTCTCCTTGCTTCGTAGTAGCTAGCTAGCATATGCGTGTACTCTTCATCAAACTCGACTAAATATAAAGGAAAAGCAAATGTGAAAAACGATCAAGAAGCAGGGTGCACAGCAATTCGTCACTCAGTTCGAGGCAAGTTGAAGTGGGTGTACACTCAGACGGCGATTGGTCGGCATTTCCACGAATGGGAATGCACGCATTTGGGGCAACTTAAGCGTCGATTTGAAGAGCAAATTGCTTTTGGGTCTGAGTCCATTGAGCGTGTCGTAGCTGTTATCAAGATACCCATTTCTCTTGCATGCGATTGCAGAACGGCGACAGTTTGGGACTCTCGTTAGCCAACGTAGCCAGCATATCGACGACTTCAGAGTTATCAGCATTAACTTGGTGCAACAGGTCCAAAACGTCTTCGCACAGAGCGAGAATCTGCTCCTTTTCATCTGGTGACGGTGTAAATTCTGCGCCTTCATCGAACAATTCGCAGAAAGCTACAGCACGAAGCACACCAACCAGAACCTCCTCGGTGTGCGGCGCAATGCGGGGCCATGCAGCCAGCACAGTAGCTTGCAACGTTTCTAGCGTCGCCACCAAAAGTGCAACATTGACGCTCTCAAATCCCGCGATCAGCACCTTCAGCAGTGGCTGCAAGTAGCGAATGACATTCATGCTGTACGGAGCGCCTTGCCGAACCACAACAATGCGCAGATGTCGGACAAAAACTACTCGAACAGCAACATCACTACACAAACTCGTGTCGCTGAGCAGACGCGGCATAAATCGATCGTAATGCTTGAGCTCACCGGGAGGTGACACCTTATCTAGCGCTTCCACAAGACAATCAAGCAGCACGTTTAGCGTATCGGGCTTGCGAGTGACAATGGCTGTGTGCAGAACCTCCAGTAGGACATCCGAGTACCAGCGCAACTCCGTCGACGTGACATTCTTCACAATGTGCCGCAACATACGTGCGCCAATTATCTGAGTGGCATCGGTCAGGTCGTCAACTAGAGGAAACGTGAGCGCCAGCAGACGTCCTAGCAGATCCCCACCTAGATGCGGGAACGGCACTTGTTCCACTACCTGCAACATGATCTTTTTGTTTACGGAAGACACCGCCACCCACTGCTCCTTGTCCACGTCTTGCGAGCATAGTGCCACGATCTGCGCAACGTATTTTGCCACCAGACTCTCTCGATTTTTAGCGTTTACGAGATCCACAGCCGCGTCCAGAGTCTCCTCAGCAACTACGACACTTTGCATCAGATCAGAACCCGGTAGTTCTGCTCCAGTCACGAAGATACAAGCTGTAAGCACGAACGGCAGCCACCGGAGCAGCTCCTTGTCGTCCAGCAGCTCTTGACGTCTCAAACGGTTCACAAATGCGCTCAGGACACGCAGAATTGGCAGCAGATGGTCATCTGATACCACGAGTTTTGCCACATCCTCCATGTCCGCTGCGATAACTGTAGCATATTTAATAATCACGCGACTGAGTGCTTTGACAACGCGAGTGAGGTCACCATGCAGCGTCTGCAGCTCCAGATCATCGATGGCTGGTAGGGCGTCTGCTAGTTTCCATACATCTTGCAGATCTCTTGGGGAGGTGTGGACGTCAGTAGAGGCGGTCAGCAGCTTATCGCGCAGATTCTCAAGCGTAGTCGCAAGGAGCAAGTCTACCACCTTCGCCATTGCCGCTTTTCTATCGGTATTTACTTAGTAAGTATTATTTTGACATACCGTACATCACAAAATAAATGCTTAACAGAAAAACAGCAGTTCGGCGTTTTTCGCGTGCTTTTATTTAATTGGAAGATTTTCTTAACACTATTTGACATCTTCGATACAAAACTTTATTTTTGCAGAGGTGCAACTTATTACAACTAAGGGTGTTTTGTGCATTGCACTAAAGGTTTCGTGCAGTTTTGTGCAGTCGCATTTAACATTTTACTACGTAAATAGCCATACTAACAAGACATCGTTAATGGAAGTCCTGATCTACTCGAAGTTTCATACAAGGCCCTTTGAAGCAGAAAAAAATCTAGGTAGCTTGGAGCCGCGAGCTCGCACCATCAGGGCTTCAACATGCACTTATCGTGTGAGTTTTGTATTTGGTCACAAAATATGGTCTAAATTAAGTTTTTAGGTTTACAAATTTGACCACACTGGGACCAATGCACGAAACAGCCTTACTAATAACCACCTAAGACTTTGCCAAGTAACTCTCTTGTCTTTATGAAGAAGGTTTTTCTCCAGAGCAACTCGAACAAGCCGTGGTTGAGAGTGCAAGAGGTGCGATCACAAATAAACCGTGCTCAAGCTCAAATCCGAATTGTGATCTACATGCAAACCGATCTCTCAAGAAACGTATTCTAAGCTGGAAAGTGAAACACTCGATCCCTCCTTGTGGAGAGTACAACGTTGATCGTGTTCAAGGAATTCGGTGGATTGAGGGAGCTGTGTCAGCTACAAAATGAAAGTCCTAAGGCGGAGTACACGTTCAAAAGACTTGTTCAAACTCGCGTACTCCAGTATTTCAAGAGCACATTGCCCGACTTAAGGGCAACGATGTGTATAGCCCTCTGCTTTAAAACCAACACGTGGAAGATTTAAGCTGAAAGAAAACGTGCTATATCAATATACCAATTCATTTTACTGCGTTTAAGAAGTATGTAGTCGCTCACATGTTGATTATTGACCAATGATAGTTATCTTTTCTACCAAATCTTAGCACAAAAAACAGTTTCACAAAAAAACGGATGTTTTAACGATAAGACGACAGCAGTTCGGAATTATTAATATTGTGCTTTGCACATGTTTTGGCAAAAGAGGGGTATATTTCTTAGTTATAAAAA
>NW_008648988.1:382410-383643 GCF_000247585.1 Phytophthora nicotianae INRA-310 | reverse complement strand
AACAGCACGGTGGTCACAAGCAGTGTTACAAGCTGTTGAAAACTACGTAAAAGTCCATCCAACGTTTTATTTGGAGGAGCTTCAAGACTTTCTTCGTCATAACTATCCAGACGTGAAGAATATTTCACTGTCTACAATTTGCCGCGCTCTCCATTTTGATTTGGGCCTCACTCGTAAAGTAATCACTCGGGCAGCAAGAGAAAGCGTTCCTCTCGAGGTAAGATTTTCTTTTAAATCTTTACACTGCGTTCATTTACTAAACATGTTTTGTTTGTTTGCTTTGAGTTAATAGGTTGCCAACTACAAAGCAAAACTTCATGAAATTTATTCGAATCCTCAACAGCTAATGTTTATTGATGAGACGTCAAAGGATGGCCGCCATGCTTACCGTCGCTATGGTTGCTCAGCACGCAATACTAAGTGCATTGTTAAGCTTCCATTCTCTCGTGGAAAACGTCGATCGATTTTTGCTGCCGTGGACCATACTGGTTTTGTTGCGTGGGAGACTACTGAAGGAACTTTCACGAGAACATCATTCCACCGTGCTTTTGTGAAGAATGTTCTACCCCTCCTAAATCCGTGGTTATTTGCGAACTCAATCGTTATTCTGGACAATGCTAAAATTCATCTGTACAAGGAATTAGAGACCGTTGTGTTTCAAGCAGGAGCTCGCTTGTTATTTTTTCTACGAAAAACTGATTTTGTGACGCACCCTTGCTTGCTTTGAAGTCAATACGCTCATCATTTAATTGTAGTCCAGTCAATTGTGCTCGCTCTAAGTATCCAAACAGTTTTGTACGAAGAACTTCGAATCCATCCTCTAATGTAAACGTAAACTTCTTGATTTTTCCTCCACGCGGTTGTTTTTTCAATAATCCCTTTGCGTGCCGTCACTATACGGTTCAGCTTTGTGTTCCCTGCCATTCAACAGTTGTCGTCGCTTGAGATGCTGCAGTAGCAGCCATGTTCTGCACGACATTAATAAAAAGGTTAACACAATTAAAAATTGAACTTGCATGACACTATCAGCCTTTTTGATACCTTTTGTTGGCTTCACCCGCTAGAATATGGATAGACCTCCTTCAGATGCTTGTTAATCTGTACAACGTGTTTATTCCAGGTACACAGTCACATATTAGCACAGTTAGGGTCGCGATACAAGTACATCACATTATAAGAGATACGAACGGCATCGCTACGAGCTCAATCGACAAACGTACTCAAGCACGATCC
>NW_008648988.1:380270-382144 GCF_000247585.1 Phytophthora nicotianae INRA-310 | reverse complement strand
GAGTGATGCCCTTCCCTTGTCCCTCAGATATTCCAAGGGAACCGTTCCAAATAACCAGGCATCTCTAAATTTGGTATTTGTGGGTAGTTTTGGCAATCACGCCAAATCCTATCTTTGACAAAAAGCCAAAAATAGATGTATCCGGTAAGGGGACGTTCTGAGCTCCGAAACTCCTTCTTCCGCTCTTTCACCTTAGTTGTGCTTCATTTTAGTTCACAGCAGTCGTGGCAAAAGATTGTAGTTCCTCGAGCTTGTGTCATGGGCAGGAAAAAAGCGAGGACAAGTGTATCCACTCCATATACCGCGATCCAACAAAGTGGATCAAGCTCCAAGCTATCACGTTCGACACCGTTTCAAGACCGTCACTTGTTAGAGTTTGGCCTGAAGATTTCGGAACGCAATCCTGAAAGTGAAGTTGTTTTTGCTGTCGCTCGCCGGTTCTGTATTTCGTTTGGGCGAGACGAGAAAGTTGGCTCGAAACGTAAACAAACCGCAAACACGAAGTACTTCAAGCTGCCATTTCGACCGGAGCAATACCGATCGCACCTCACTGGTCAGCATTTAAATAGATGGGAGCACTACCTGAAGCTTTCTACCGATGCTCAGAATGTTTACTTTGACGAACTCCAGTCTTTTCGTTCGAGTATTCACTCTTTCGTAAATGAAAACCAAGCACCAGTAGTCACGTGTATCGACCGTGACATTGTGGACAAGATTGTGGGTCAGATTTTACTCGATGATGATGATGAGGATTCAGCCTGGACGCGAGCTAAGCGGTCTAACCTGGATCTAAGTTAATCGAGTTCTCACTACTTGCTGACAATTAAGAATCCCGTTCGATTTCATTTGATTGTTGACTACCTCAGTTTCGGTATGTCATTTCGAATGGCAATTTCGGTGTTGACGAAAACTAAAGAGCGCACAGGATTAGCATCGTTAGGCTCCTGCTCAACAGAACTCCCTTCAAAGTATGCCCGCTTGGTTTGTATTATGAATTTGGACAAAATATAGCAGATCATTACAAGCTCGTGGACATTCTCAATCGCTTTGGACATGTCGACATATTTGTCGATATCGTACTTGGATGTAGGTATTCGAGTCTACTACAACGAATGTATATTTTATTTGCATTTGCTGGTAATCCCTATGCACGAGAGCCATACTGGAGAAGCCATGTGGAACAATGCCGACGGAAAATTCCCGATGCTAAAAAGGTTTGCAGGTGGATTGGCCACAACTTTCCCTGGGACATCGACCGTAGAAAGTGATTTCTCGATTTTAAAAATGGGAGAAGCCACCGTCGAAAAGCAGACTTACAAGATTTTCTCTTGAAGGACTGTTGCACGCGAAACAATTCGTTCTTCTCAACAGCATCACGGTCTCCTCAGATGATAAGCCGGGCGATACTAGCACTACCAATGATCCTCTTATCTTATAGTTGTACGATGCCAAATCAATGCCAAATCTTATTTCTTTATAATGCCAATAACTATATATTTTGGTACAAATTGGTATATGCCAAGTTTGTAGATGCCTGCAAATAACTGATGCTATTAAAAACCAGGTGTGCGCCTGTTTTAGGGTTAGATTAAGGGTACATTTGAAACAGGGCAGAAGCAAGGACACGAAGAATTACTGCAAAGAGAGGCTGTGTACGCGGCACAGCGACCCCACACGGAGCAAGTACAGCTGCGTCGGCCTACGCTTGGAAGTGAAGGCCCTGTAGGTGGCATTGCGAGCATACTGGGAGAAAGTACAGCCGCGCCAGCACACGTCGGGAGGTGATAGTCTTGTAGGCGGCGTTGTGAGCATACTGGAAACAAGTACAGCTATATCGGCCTAATCTGAGAGGTGACGCTATTGTAAGAATTTTA
>NW_008648988.1:378397-380170 GCF_000247585.1 Phytophthora nicotianae INRA-310 | reverse complement strand
TATTAAAAACCAGGTGTGCGCCTGTTTTAGGGTTAGATTAAGGGTACATTTGAAACAGGGCAGAAGCAAGGACACGAAGAATTACTGCAAAGAGAGGCTGTGTACGCGGCACAGCGACCCCACACGGAGCAAGTACAGCTGCGTCGGCCTACGCTTGGAAGTGAAGGCCCTGTAGGTGGCATTGCGAGCATACTGGGAGAAAGTACAGCCGCGCCAGCACACGTCGGGAGGTGATAGTCTTGTAGGCGGCGTTGTGAGCATACTGGAAACAAGTACAGCTATATCGGCCTAATCTGAGAGGTGACGCTATTGTAAGAATTTTATTGAGAACCTTACAAGCGTGATGAATGATCCAATACTTTTTGAAATAGCCCTAGGTATGTTGTCGCTGCTACAGGTCAAGATCATCCTTTCAAGCTATCACATAAGGCATTCAGTGTAAGTGTTTGTTGCGAGCGCTGTCGCTTAAGGATAAAAACGGCTGCCTCCTCGCTAACATTGCGCAGCTGTCCTATTAGTTTTACATGATCAACGATGCGTTTGTGCCTAAAGAAGAATCACTTATCGGCAGAGTTATTCCTCCACGTTAGCTTTTTCCATGGACGTACCCTTCATACGGTCTTGTCGTCCAAAATCTTCAAATCCCGTTTGACTCGATGATTTTCGTTCTTCGTAGGATCGTGAACCCACTTCTTGCCGTTTACCACTTCTACAATAAGTGTGTGACCTTTTACTTTCCTGTGGTACGTGCAATCAAACGCGGAATAAATTCCATCTTTAACATGGCTGGCGCTCTCACGACAAACGTTTGTGGTCAACATATCCTTATTATTAACCATATCTTGTTGCGACTGCAGTGACCACCGTCTTAGCAGACTGAAATTCGTGGGAGATCTAGGCTACGGACTCGTTCTAGACGTTCTTGACCGCGAATCTGTATATTGACCTTGTTGCATTGATTGGGCGCTGCTTTGCTGGTTTTGCTTCGAGACTGCAATTGACGGCTGATTGCTTATCTGTGATCTTGGTTGACCAGGAGAACTCGTATGCGTGCCGTCCTGCCACAATGCGAGGTTGGTGATCGCTCACATTTGCAGAAGGCTTTGATTTGCTGCTAGTTGGTAAGCAATCGCCAGGGTTGGGGGAGACTCAACAACGTCCAACCTGGTGTCCAGTTGATCTACACTCTTTTTTGTTTATGCCACTAGTTTCCGTAGCTTCCAATTTAGAAGAGAATGTATCGCCCCCATCGATGTCATCTTGTAGCTTGGGTCAACTTTGTTCTTTCTAACGCTTTTGTCGGAAAATGCTAAACCCTCATTGCCGTTTCCTGGGTCTAAAAGCCCGAAGGTCTCTGCTGGCACCCGTGCTTATCAAGCCCGTATCGTCGTCGATTCTTCCGGTACAGCGACGGACAGAATGAAACAGCCAGCACTGAATTGTTGAACCGGTATTTAAGCAGGATAAGAAAAGAAACGAGCCAGGCCAGATCGTGGCACTCGCATTGGACCAAATAGTTATATATTATCTAATTTTTAGCGCAATGGAGGCAGTTATATTTTGCAGCTAAAATTTAGTGTCGAGTGCTTTGTTCAAAGCTTTGGTCGTGGTGGTCGTTTTAATAGACTCCCACGCTCAGATGGTTCGTTTAATGGTGGACACTCTATTCTCGCGCAGTTGTGGCCCTGTCCGTTTTCTTCCAGCCACAAAGCTCGTAGCTTTGACTTCAGCGGCCCCATGATTCCTATGTCTAACGGCTGGCATACCGAGTTG
>NW_008648988.1:374446-375897 GCF_000247585.1 Phytophthora nicotianae INRA-310 | reverse complement strand
CCAAACGGCACGCTCTCGGGCCGGCCCGGCGCTCTCGAGAGCGTCTTCTCGCTCTCTTCGAAGGCGAAGATCTCCTCTTTTTTTCTTTTTTGCTATTGTTCCACCGCGGGACAACTTGCGAGCGAGCAGCCTCGCGCTCACTCATGCCATCTGTGGCTTGCAGGTCCTCTCGCTTCATCCTAAGCTGTAGTGTTTCTGGCGCTTCTTCCCGCTTATCGTACCTGCAGCAATCAGAGCGTCCACGGCTGCTAGCTCTGCGTGCAAAAGCACTTCGTCTTCCTCGTCCGGTGCTGTGTCTGCCTCCATTTTACCGATTATGAGACTAGGAATTAACGAGTTTGTGGTCTTGTGTGATCGGCTAATATTAAGTTGTACTGTCCTTTGATTGGTTGGTTCTTCGCGATCTGCAGTGTCTTTTCTGTTCGTATAGGGATTTGACTGGCTGTTAGCTGGCGGCAGTTGCATTTCATCCGCCGCTGTATTGTCTTCGTCACGCTGGCGTTGGCGGCATTTCCTTGTTTGCTTTTGTCGTATCCGTCAGCATGTTTCTTCTTAGAGCTAAACCAGACTTATACTACCGCGGAGCACGTCCACAAGTTTGAGAAGAACCTAAACAAGTTCTCTGCCAGTAGTTGACGATTTCTTGTGATGTGAACTTGTGTAAGGTAATGCAAATGTCAGTTGCGCAATGTTTACTACAAGCAGTTGCGCAGGTTGCATTCGGACAAGAAGCAAGGCAACAGTGCTGCAAAGAAAATATGTCAGATACTTCCTCCGTCCGGTAATATAAGGCGTGGATTAGAAAAAAAAGTCGCTTTAGCGTCAAAAGTGAGATTTATTCGTGACTGATTGGTAAAAAATAGCAACAAAACACAGTGGTTCATTTGGTGATTTTCGCGCTCAGTTTGAATGAGTGGTTGACGAGCTACGGTCACCAAAATACGGCCTCACTTCTCATTTTGCTTTCTTCCTTCGCAAAAAGCCCAGATGAGCACCAACACCGATGGCGTGCGCAGTAAAAGGAGGATCAGCACAATCTATTTTCACATCTCAATGTCAAGGTATACAGATCGAATCAATACGTAGACTCGTTTAACAGTCGGTGCAGTACTGACAGCTCAAGATCCATTTTATTGCTATAATGACAAATCATGGAACGATACAGGCCCTAACAATAATATGATGCCACTGACATTGTTTCCTAGTTTGCTTTAGTGCTCTGGACGCCGCGTAAGGTGGATTCTAAATGTAAAATCCATATCCTGGTAGAGTAATTACTGTAGGGCAAGAGCTGGCTTTCATGCCTATTATGTACTTCTATGTGTCGATATCTACCAAATTCAATCTGCTACACAACAGCGCGGGACCGAACGTTACTATCACTAGTATTTGCCGCTGTACCCGACTGTTTTCTGAAACGGTTAGTTGTCGTTCTCCCAAATTCAGTGTCT
>NW_008648988.1:372192-373771 GCF_000247585.1 Phytophthora nicotianae INRA-310 | reverse complement strand
AAAATTAATTTACTACAACATGAAATTACGAATATATTTGCATAAAGAAGGAACGCAATCATAAACGTCTGACTGATGACTTGGGTAGTGAATTTTTCACGACCATGATATCGAGAGTATTTACCCTTTTGTGGTCAATGGTGAAATTTTGCCCCCTGTCATTAAGTTTTGCGTGTGGACGAGGCGGAATCGCCCTTTCCCCTTGACCTACAAGGATTTATAGATGATTTGCTGTCGGACCGTGGTTAATGAAAAGGGGAAAATGCCCCCTTTGATGACCTAATGACTTGGCCTTCTATAGTATAATATAGCCAGATCAAAAGTGCCCGTTCACGATTATATCTATTTTTAATACGTGATATACTGATGATGTTAAACAGGTCAAGGAAACTCCATACTGATATATTAATTACTTAATAGACGAGGGAGTTATAGGATTCTAAGGAAGTTATGAATTTCATTGCTGGAAGTTTGGCAATGGAAAACAGCCATTTTCTAAATTACAAAATAAGAATTATTTTTCGACTCTGTACTATATATGGTCTCTGTAGTCCCATAAACTTTTAACTATTTTAAAGTTAATATCCAGAGCTGCACAAGGAGAAACAATTTGCGTGCATTGTGAATCTAAGTTGATCCGCCCACATACTTTCCCCAGGTATTTATAACACAGGGAAGAATACGAGCTCCTATTATCGATACGTAATCATGTAACCTACGATTGCCAGATCTGCAAGAATTGGATGACAATCACCTTGACTTACTTTCGCAGAATTAGTTAATTGGAGACAGCAAGGTGAACCTCACGGGCTACGGACGGTGTCCAACAACTTTCCTATGAAAGATGAAGGTGTGGCACTGGAGATGTGTTGTCTCCCCCGCATTGCGGACAGCGTGGAATGCTCGGCTGCGGAATGATTGGGCAGTTTATATGCCCAGCCAGTTCGCACACCATACATGTCACGTTCTGGATCTCTCCTCCGGTTTTACATTCCTCCGTGTTACGGCTGTCATGACCGCATATTTGACACACAGATTCAAGCTCTGGGCCGGCTTTGTGTCGTGCTGGTCCCATGTTCCATCAAAACAACCCTAACCTAATAGCATATCTCTGCAGCGTTAGAATACAAGCAAATACCTACCAACCAGAGGTGGCTAAACCTATTACGCTTCTGACATGGCCAGTTTGGACACGCCTCAAAATAGGACAATATCCATTGTTGAGCTCGATGGAATGCTTGTTTAACCTTGATTGATTATGCTTGTTCCCGGTATTGCCGCAGAAGTAGATGCTATCGTGAAAGAAACAGGATACCAGCAGATTTCATATTATAGAGCAAGAAATAGGATACCAAAAGACGATCCAATAGGCTTGGGAACTCCTAATAAATTCCCGGGGTAACTTGAGCATACAGAGGATGTTAAGAAAGGACTAGCAACAATAATGGCTGCTCGTATTGCTGCCATCGCGTTTCCACTAGTGAAACTAGCTCCAAATTGGCGAAACTTCCTAAGAATCCAAGATAAATGTCTCGTCTCGGTACGACACAACAACGCCCATAAAAGATATCTCAAAACG
>NW_008648988.1:369953-372092 GCF_000247585.1 Phytophthora nicotianae INRA-310 | reverse complement strand
CAACCAGAGGTGGCTAAACCTATTACGCTTCTGACATGGCCAGTTTGGACACGCCTCAAAATAGGACAATATCCATTGTTGAGCTCGATGGAATGCTTGTTTAACCTTGATTGATTATGCTTGTTCCCGGTATTGCCGCAGAAGTAGATGCTATCGTGAAAGAAACAGGATACCAGCAGATTTCATATTATAGAGCAAGAAATAGGATACCAAAAGACGATCCAATAGGCTTGGGAACTCCTAATAAATTCCCGGGGTAACTTGAGCATACAGAGGATGTTAAGAAAGGACTAGCAACAATAATGGCTGCTCGTATTGCTGCCATCGCGTTTCCACTAGTGAAACTAGCTCCAAATTGGCGAAACTTCCTAAGAATCCAAGATAAATGTCTCGTCTCGGTACGACACAACAACGCCCATAAAAGATATCTCAAAACGCTGGAGCTTGCAGGAAACATTTGAGAGCTGGCAAATTATCTTTCCTGCGCCTTGGCAGGTATCACAAAAATGTAAGTTGTATTTCAGGTATCCAGGGAAAGTAACTACAATCTCTGTATTTATCCAAAACTGATTTAACGCACTTCGCACACGCAAAGGGAGGTAAAACATCCCTGCATACTGTACCAACGTGTCTCGCGCAAAATAATGAAGCCTAGCAACTTCGCGTGCGTTGCCGTAACGAGCGCTTGAGCTCGAACTAGCTAATGTCAAGGATCGATCAGGCAGGGAATGAAAGAAAAGTGCGCGTCGGGCTGAAGTGCATCGTTGGTGCCGCTGGGAGAAACCAAATCGATAATTGTGATATGAACGCTCCTGGCACTTGAGGGACTAGAAGAAGACCAGGTTGTAGACCTCCAAGCGGTCCCAAGAAAAGATTAAACGGAGTGTTGATAGGATGTCTTCAATGAGCTGGCTGGATGGAAATGAGATTATATTTGAAGAACTACCTATTACAAAAAAAGAAGAATCTCAAGCACGAAGGGTTCAAGGAAGCCATACCCAAACCAGATATGACAAAGTTTTCTCAGTCCAACGTGAAGGCGTTTATGCACGAGACTAAGCTGACTGAGACTCGAGGAGAGAAGTTTAACCTGACGCCACTTTTTTTTTATTCTAGAGCGTCTAGCGATTGTGTATGGCTCCATCACGGGTGCGATGGAGACAAACTATCAGTTCTGTTTGTCACACGGAAACCCTGGTGGAATAATTGAGCAAGCGAGTTTGAGGGTACCCACATGTACATTTTATATCATGCAAATAAAGCGCTTGGATGGGTACGTCTGATTTGGAAGTTACAAGTTGAGGAGCCCCGTGACTTTGAAAATTGGCTAACCCGCTGTTCTTCGTCTCGCCAATTTTGAAAGCAATGTGCCGTAATAGGGACAGCGGCTTGTTAGAGATGAGGAAAACGCTAGTGGCCCCGTTACCACCGAATAGTACAGCGGTGTTGGTATAATGAGTTGCAGCCTTCTCTCCAAGAGTTCGGGACACCTCTGTCGATGCGGCCTTATGTTTGAGGTCTTCAAACTCCATTAACGATGCAGGCTTCACTGATGTTGCGGTCTTCCATCCAAGGTTTGGGGCCTCACTAGCATTGGGAGGGGGGGGCTTCTCTCGCATTGAGTCTTCCTTCCAACGTCTGAGGGCTCCGCAGGTGATGCGGCCTTTTTGCCGAGGGCTGGTCTTGACAATTTCTTTCCAAGTTCTTCAGTCAGCATGGTTACAGCTATACCAGGATCACTTGTTTTATGCAAGGAGGGTCTACGGTCCTCGGGTACGCATTTTATTCCAGCTATTTTGATATTCGTCTTCTGGTGTCGTTGCTGTACGTGCTCCGATTGGGTACCCTGTGCTCGTTTCTTTTTCTTTATCAGCGCGTTCAATGAATCCTTCTACACTGAAATAGATATTGTGCAAATTATAAGTGGTACTTGAATTTCCTAGCCCGCGTTGAGCTTTTGTATCACACAACCACGCTTGTCATCGGGCCATTCGAAACGGAGGTGTCACTTAAGTTTTGAAATTGTTGGATCCTGTCCATTGCAATCCGTATCGTTAAATTAAACCGCGACGGCGTCATCATGCAACCACGATATTATCCCCTTCGGCTATGCACACACTTAACTGTCGGTAAGGTACC
>NW_008648988.1:363764-365108 GCF_000247585.1 Phytophthora nicotianae INRA-310 | reverse complement strand
TCTTCTCGGGCACGTCGCACCCCAGCCCTTGCGCCACGCACTACTTGGTTGGGTGTAGCTTCACGCCTTGCAGCCTCTTTCTTTTCTTTTTGTTTATATTATCCCCTTCGGCTATGCACACACTTAACTGTCGGTAAGGTACCGCTATCACAATACAGCGGGTGGATTAAATGACCAACCCCCCCCCCCCCCAACAATAGTACTTTGAATGGAATATAATATACTCAATATGGTTTGAACCATGGTGATCGCAGTATACATCCAACCAGAGCAAGACGACCACTATTGGATGCGGAATCGTTTCCTCTGTCGCCTGTGGGTTTGCTAGGCTCTAATTGCGGAAAATGCTAGCGTTCCACCAATTAAAACGAAGGACTTCAGTTGTTCAGCCTCTCAAGGAAGTCAATGCTGTGCAAACCAAACACTTAGTTTTTGTATTGAAAAATAATGTTGCACGAGTACGCAAGTGGACTGCTTAACTTGCTAAACTTGCTCTTCACTTTGCCTCGCATTGCCGCGATGGAGCAGACGCCAAGGCGTCAGTACTCCCAGGACCTCCGTGACCTGATCGTTAAGAAGTGGACGGGCCAGAGTAAGCGTGCGATCAGCAGAGACCTTATGATGTCGCGGTCAACTGTTCAAGCCATACTCCGCTATCTGAAGAAACACGATCATGTCAAGCTTAAACCCCGTCCAGGTCGTCCTCGCTTCACCGACCTCGGTCACGACCGTCGTATCAATAGAAAGGTCGAGAAGAACCGCTTCGTGAGTGCGGAAGCCGTGGTCGCTCAAGTGTTGGAGGAGCTCAAGCGACTTGTCTCAAGTGATCTCATTCGCGACCGCATTCACGTAGCAGGTCTTCATGGGAGGTTGGCCCAAAAGAAACCGTATTTGAGCCCTAAGCACCGGCGGCAATGCCTGGCCTACGCCAAAACAATTTAAAAGGGTTTTTTTTTAGCGACAAGCGTATGTGGAGCTGTACAGGACTTCGTGTGGCGTCGACCCCCACGAGGCCTTCGACATGAAGTGTGCGGTTAGTTGTCGTTCTCCCAAATTCAGTGTCTTCAAAAGCCCAGATCATGTCGAACGAGCGTATATATCGTTAGGAAACTAATCTAAAAAATATATCCAGTCAATCTCCCGTATGAAGCGGGCGCATCTGATGCGATGTCAAATAGTTATGTAGCTCAATGTTATTAAATTACGAAACCCGTGAATACTATCCAATTTAAGAATGTCTGCTCTACTCGAAATAGAAAATTAATTTACTACAACATGCAATTTTGTAGATGCCTGCAAATAACTGATGTTATTAAAAACCAGGTGTGCGCCTGTTTTAGGGTT
>NW_008648988.1:357077-358943 GCF_000247585.1 Phytophthora nicotianae INRA-310 | reverse complement strand
CCTACTTTCAAGTCTAGTCGCAAGTCTTTGATGGTGTGGGGCTGTATGACCGCTGAAGACGTTGGAACCCTGTAGTTCTGTGATGAATCAGTTAACGGTGTTTACTACTGCTGGCTCCTTCATGAAAATATTCATATTTCAAAACTGTTTCTCGGTTTGGAGGGAGAAACACTATTTGTTCATTACAGTGCCTCAACCCATAGGGCCAAGTTGACGGGTGGTTGTTTACGCGAGCTCAAACTTATCACGCTTGGACATCTGCCCCAAAGTCCTGACCTTAATCCGACTGAAAATATGTGGTCTATCGTGAAGCGAGAGCTACACCGGGATCCTGCCACATCGATTGACGGCCTGAAGGCTAAACTACGGAGATTTGGTACAATATGGGCAACAACACAGAGCGTATTCTCAATGTCAGACCGGCTCGAGACTGTGCGTACAAGGTTTGGAGGTCACACCAAGCACTAGGAAAAACATAAACTCAATACTTACTTGAGTTTTGTATGGTTCTTCAAATCTATTGATAACCAGAGTTGGAAAAAAGGGAGGCTCATTTAATCCTCCTGCTGTATAACTAGAGCAATATTCAAAAGTGAAGTAATATTTATTACCGATCACATAATTTGTGGGCAGCGTTGGTAATGTGGGACTGGTTTATGTGTAGTCTTGATAAAGTTCCTGAACGTACCCCCTGGTCTTCTGGAGGCTTCGGTACCACAGTCGTAAAACTTGCGTGCGTCCTTCTGGGACTTGGTCACACGATAGCGTTCAAAGAAAATGACTGAACGGTATGGTCGTTTGTTGTAGTCTGCTGCGTGTGGAGAAAACGTCGTATTTCGCACGTACCGACCTGATTAACGCACAAACTCATAGACAATTGCCAACACACTAGCAGCAAAGGAGCACGCATGCTCTGTTTCTGCTTGTTACAAGAGTGATTCGACCCTTCCCTACCCCTGCACTGCGTCGAAATGCAGTGACGCGAATGTTAGCCGAGTGTTTCGAGCTGTGTGGTTTGCTGGTACCACACAGAAATCATCGAATCACTCGTGCTCAGCATCAGCACCACGCCGCACCGCTGCGCTTCTCTCCGCATTCGAGCACCTACAGCCCATACAGGAATTCAGCGCCTCAGAACTAATTCTCGCTAGCTGGTATGCTGGGGACACCATCGACTACTACTCTAGAGCTTTCGTAGTAGGCGACCCACGAGGCCATCGCACGTCGGTCGTCTTGCGAATCGAAGAGGACGCTTGTGCCGAATACCCCATAAACGTGGACACCAGCGAGGTGATACCACGCGACATGATTCTGAACTGTTTGTGGACAGGTTTGGAAACCGGTTTAAGCCGGTCTATTCGATTTGGCGCAGATTGCGCACGTACAATCTGGCCCCGGGGCTTCAACGCACTCCAGCACATTTGATAAGGCGATTCTCGGCCTTATCCAAGGTGCATTTGAATCCGCAACGCGTGAAGCCCGTGGAAAAGATGAGGAAATACTCCCTCACTCGGAGGCGGATGCCGACGAGCTGATAGTGGAAGAAGACATGGGTATTTGGGCATGCAGCAACGCCTCTATTGACGAATTTGCAGTGGAGGACGATTACATCCAACCTCCATTAGCTAATAGAAGGACCAAGGGTGGCGACATCTATCTAGCGGCTACGACAAAGGTGGAGCTAAGTGAATCGAAGTCGGCTTCGGGCGCACCTCCCATGCCGGCGACCATGGACGCCAACTTGTCGGGGATTCCATAGCAACAACCAATAAACCTACTGCGTGTGAGGAAATTGCACTCACGCCTACGAACACCACTATCGAAGTGGAGACCAAAGCGGAGCCCGAAATATTTTCCAAAAAAACA
>NW_008648988.1:352432-356977 GCF_000247585.1 Phytophthora nicotianae INRA-310 | reverse complement strand
TCGAGGACATCGCTGTCAATGGCGATATGTGCGATCCCACGGACCAGGAGGTGCTCGACGCCGAGGACTACATGCGCAAAATCATGAACCAACTTGCTATATTCAAGGTTCTGCACCCAGCAAAAAAGCAAGCAGGGTCCTGGCACGTATCGCGGTCCAGAAAGAGAAGACATCAAGCGAAGTGCGCTGTTACACGAAGTGAAACCAAGATCGACCACGCAAACTTTTTCAAGGCCATGAAAATGGAAGATATATTGAACATTTCTGGGTCAAGCTACGCCTACGAGATCTGCATGCCAGCAGTCCAGTGTTAAAGGATCCGCAACTTGAAGGACGCGGCTATTGACGGAGCTGCCATGACCAAAAGAAATTCAGTCGATTAAATGATGTATTACGAAAGAATTCGCTTTTCAGATCTGGGCTCATACGATAAGTGCCGCTGCGCCGGAGACTGCTTCTGGGATAGCTGTGACAATGCGGAATCTTTGCATACTGCACCCCAAAGTGCTGCAACCTTAACGGGCGCTGTAGCAATGCGCCTGCCCTACGCAAAACGCTGAAGCTATTCGACACTGGTCGATTCAGGTTGGGTGTCTATACTACTACCGATCTGGATGTTGGAGGTATCGTTGGTGGGTACACCGGGGAGCTCCGTGAATGTCAGTGCTACTTCTTCGCCAGCCTGACCAAGCTCTAAAGCACAACAGCAAGTATACACTACTGTACAACACAAAAGCTGCCATTAAAAGTTTGTGTACGTGGGTGCGATGAACTGTAGCTCGATTTGCCTGTTCATCAGTCACTCCTGTGACCCGACAGCTGAATTCGTCGAAATGCAGAACCGCAGAAACATGAAGGTGTTAGTCACGATGGTGAAGTCTCTCTTGGGCACGGCAGTGGAAGTTTCTGCGGGATTATTATTGTAGCAAAGCCACTTGGACTAGCATACGCTTGTGATGTAATGACCGGCTCTTGCAGCCGTTGAGCGTTCATACTGTGAGAATAGAGAGAGCCTTGGGTCGTCCTCTCATTTCTTGAAAACTGTGTTCAGCAATTGCAAAATGAGTTCAGACGAAGTGTAGATTATACACATCTTGCGCCACGCTAGTCGCTAGAAGCGATGGGAACAAGTTGAAAGCAATCTGAACCTTCTCCATCACATAAAAAAATACATGATGAACTGAAATCTTGGATTAAATCTAAAAGTCGAATATAAAGCATTGTGTTGTGCCTTGTTTCCACCCGCCAGTGCGTACTGCACTACCAATACCTTGCTGTGACCCATAAATAGAGTCTGCGAAGGGACATTAGCGCAGCCTCGTACCGGTACTATGTCTCCAGTGAAACGACAAAGAGTGAGACTAGGTGTAAGCGCCGAGAGCGATGCGACACACCAACGACGACAACAGCGTAGTCCACGTGGTTCGTCTTGTACGTCGACACGGAGCACGAAGCTCTCGGGTGGAAGCATCATTCGTAGCATTAGAGCTTATTATTGTTTAAAGAGAAACACGCGGTGAAGTACCAATATGTACTGGCCCCCGACGGTTTAATAATTCATCCTAGTGACCCATTCCCCGGTACACGACGCGATGCTTTTATTTTAAGCAATGTGGACTCCTTGCTTTGGCGGAAGACTACCGTAGCTGTAAAGACAAGCACTTCATAATGCATGGGTATCATGCTTACGCTCAAAATAATCATCTGGTGGCTCCCTTTAAAGCAGCCGTGCTTTCCGCTGACGAGAGGGAGTTCAACAAGCGCATGAGTAGTATTCTTGTAAGTGTTGAATGGGGATTTGGTACTGGGCATTTGTGGACTTTCACAAAAACCAAAAATTGCTGCTGCAGAGGGTTGGGAAAATGAAATCCGTGGGTGGTCCAAATTTTAAATTTTGAGCAGTAGTTGCACAGTAAACAACCATATGTAACCTTCCCCCTCCCCAATGCCAAAATCACAATTATTTGACTTTATTTGTTGAGCTTCTTAGCTAATCTGGCTAGAAATACCCATTCGGCGTCATCATCGCCATAAATGAGTCCGCTTTTTTTTTTCGCGATCTTGCTGCAAACTTGTTCTTCAAGTGCTAGTCGAAGCTCTTATATGTCAAGCTGACGATCTCGCTGCATATCTCTACCTGACTGATCTTTCGTTCTGAATTCTAGATATTCAATGATAGCTTTCGTGCTTGTACGTTTGGTTTTTACAGCTTTTAGCTTTGCTTTCGCCGTCATCTTCTCGGGCACGTCGCACCCCAGCCCTTGCGCCACGCACTACTTGGTTGGGTGTAGCTTCACGCCTTGCAGCCTCTTTCTTTTCTTTTTGTTTGCCAGCTTTCTCCTGTACATGGCCGTCATACTGCACACATGACAAAATAATGTAATTATAACTAGCGATATGTAAATATGTTAATCATAATTTTATCAATTACAGACAGCGCGTATGGAGATACTCCCGTTTGGAGCACTCATCGGTAGTTCCAGATGCACGGAGAGACTCCATTTCCCCGTGCCGAAATGTGTCGACGAGGACGGTAAAGCGACGTCTGCAAGCTTTCCCGGCTTTCGTTGAGACTGAAATCGCTTGCTTTACCCACTACGATGTTAGTCCGTAAGCAGCGACTTGTTTGAAAAAGAGCACATCACTAGAAGGGAGAAACGAAAGCCTTTATTTCGTTTCGGTTTCGGTTGCTTTTATGGGTCATCATGAGCCGTCCTGGCACCCTCAACGTCAAGTGAAGGAGGAAGTGGCTCCTGAGCTTCACCCGACATGACCGCTGTGCCTTGTAAAGCCGCCAGTTCTGATTGTTCCTCTTGATTACATATATACTATAGACAAGTTTCCGTTGAACACAGATCACTATGACCAACTAACCGCAATGTATCCGGTTCTTACAATGATTTTCTACAGTTTCATAATAGTAGCACAAGGTATCTATTGAATAAGGCCTGATAATATTATTAGCATTTAGTTAACCACGCATTTTGCTATCATCACTACATAGTATCATTGCTTAAAAAGTGATACTATTTCAATAGTAGTAGCTCTAGCTACTAAAAAGCCAGATTTTACCTTACATGTACTATTAATACCGAGCGGTCAAACATACTGTACTATATAGACGATGCGTGGTCCACACTATTTATCTGACGTAACGTGAGCATAATGTGTGGACTCTATATTCACGTATTGCCACAGAGTCCGGTAAAGCTCATCGAGTTGTTAGATCGCTCCAAGGTGAGCGCTCTGTCCGCGTGTGTTTGTGTGTGAGCATGACACTGGACGCCAACGCGCTGTCTCACCTAAAGGTTAGATCTGCGTGTACACTTTCACTTCTATTGCAGCTCTAGCTCAGCCGTTATGCGTGTCCAGGTGAAGGATCTACAGCGCGAGCTAAAGAAGCGTGGCCTCGATACCAGTGGACTCAAGGCTGGGCTGCTCCAGCGGCTGAAGGAGCATCTGCAGCAGGTTCTGGCAGATACTTGACGAATCTCATGGACATAGTCAATGCTGATAGCTGCTGGTGTTGCTCGTTGCGCGCAGGAGGAAAAAGAGACGGCACACGAAGAGAACATCAAGGCATCTAGTGACAAGAAGGAGGAGACGGATCACAAGAGCGAGAAGAAGGGCGAGGAAAACAAAGAGAAAAAATCTGATAAGAAGGGCAAATCAGATCCGGAAAAGGATGCTGGGAGTAATGATGGCGAAAATGAAGATAAACCGAAAGCGCTGAAACGTGGCGCAGATGCACTCGAAAAGGACGACAATAAGGACTTGCCAGACATAAAGAAGCCCAAGCTGGCTAAAGAGGCGAAGAATGGTAGCCCGCAGCCTGAAGATGAAGATGGTGATAAACCGATGCCGGCTGTGGATGCTGAAAAAGCGGTTGATGGAGATTCTAGAGTAACGTAGGGTGAACTGTGTTGGCGGCGTTTTTGTGTTCGTTGATTTGCTAACCGGACGTTCATCTGATGTGTGTTGTTAGC
This sequence comes from Phytophthora nicotianae INRA-310, assembly GCF_000247585.1. Classification (NCBI taxonomy): domain Eukaryota; phylum Oomycota; class Peronosporomycetes; order Peronosporales; family Peronosporaceae; genus Phytophthora; species Phytophthora nicotianae. The sequence continues at coordinate 352,991 of NW_008648988.1, read as the reverse complement.
AGGGAAAAGGAACTCAGAACTACACTTCGTATCGATAATTTTGTCAGACCGTTCACGCTAAATGCCGTCAAGGTTAGTCCCGAAAAACTGTAAGTCGTGGTCGTCATGTGACGTTTTATTCTTTCTAGACACTTGTGCAAGAGCTTGGTAATTTTGTGGAAGATGGATTCTGGATGGATGCTATCAAGACGCATTGTTTCGTGACGTATCCCACCTCTGAAATCGTGCGTCGGCTGCTCTCATCATTGCCCTCACGTATCTCTAACCCCCATCTGCGTAGAACACCACTATCGAAGTGGAGACCAAAGCGGAGCCCGAAATATTTTCCAAAAAAACACGAACACCACTATCGAAGTGGAGCCCAAAGTGGAGCCCAAAATATTTTCCAAAACAATCACACCCCGATAGAGATGGAGACGACGCGGTTGCGAACAACGGAGCTGCTGTCAAAGAGCCTGTCCAGATCGAGGACATCGCTGTCAATGGCGATATGTGCGATCCCACGGACCAGGAGGTGCTCGACGCCGAGGACTACATGCGCAAAATCATGAACCAACTT
>NW_008648988.1:325869-352332 GCF_000247585.1 Phytophthora nicotianae INRA-310 | reverse complement strand
CAGATCATACGGCCATGGAGGTACGAGCGCTGAAGACTCTGGCGTGGCTGTTGTTTAACATAACATTTCGTAATCTAGGTGTCGCAGTATGGCGAGGCGAATTTACTCAGCCGACTGAAGAATAAGGACAGCAATGGTACACAAGCAGCGCAACGCCAAAGTAAGTGCTCATGCAGTTCCACCACTATAGTATAGTGGCTAAGCATCTTATTGGGGCAGAGGTGACGATCGACGAGTTTTTCCTAAAGACCGAGACAAAACCTGTGCTGTACTACTTACCGCTCACAGATGAACAAGTAAAGGAAATGAAACAGCGCCAGAGCCAGCAACCGGAAGGCCAGCCGCGCAAACGCCGCCATCGTGGCGGTCGCAAGAGGAACAGACGTGCACGCTTTCGACGCTAGGTACAAAGCATATTGCCAAGACAAGCTAGGTATACGATGGTGCAATCATTTGGCCGAATAATAACTAGCGTGCCATTCAAATATTGTTGTGGTCATCGGTTTGCAGGGCTGCTCGCTCTTCTCATCCGCTATGTGTGATACTTACTGCTACCGATGACGATACCTGCGTAGCCCTCTCAAAGCTCAAACAGGATATCCTCGTTGGAATATAGTACATCGTGCTCCAGTCCGATCTTTGTGTCGAGCAGGAGCGAAACGCAGCTGGTCACGTAAGCCTTGTCAGTGTTAAGGCGCTCCAAAATGCGCAGTAACGAGCGCACTGCCGATAGCAGTTCGTCTTTCTTAATGGGGTTCACATCGTGCGCGTCACCAGTTCCTCCCGCACGGCTTTCATCCGTGCAATCACCTCCAATCGTACTCGCTCCAGTGACAGCTTCACTCTCTCGCTCGATCGCCGCGACCATGCGGTGGAGATTATGCAGCAGCCAGTCGTACAGAAATCCACGAGGCTTGGCCTTCAACGCCTCCAATATCATCAGATCGTCTTCCTCGGTGGCAATGTGGATCAGATGCACCAATGTGAACGACAACTGTGTCTCTAACTGCTCCTTGTAGCGAAATTCGGTGACATCTTTCAGATCCGACGCCGTCTCCAACGCATCCACTGTAGCTCGAAGCGCCGACTGGAAGAAAGAACCGAACGCACTACGCGTTTGGGATACTCGCAACGCAGTAGCGGCACTGATCCGCACCTTGAAATTCTCTTGTTGCGCGACAGCAGTCAGCAATGCTTGGAAGACTGAGGGAGCCCACGTCACAGACGCAAGAGGTAGATTGGGGCACAGCAACACTTTGGCAATGGCGTGACAGGCATTCCATCGTACTTTGGGCGAGCCCGCATTAATCTTCCCAGCCAGCACAACCATTGCTTGTCCCAGAAGATCGTCCAGCAATGCTCGGTCCTTCGGTGTGTTGAGAGTGCGCCAGAATGGCGGGAAGCTAATCCAACGACACACGAGCCCCAACGTACGCGCTACACTTGATGCCACCTTGTCATTGTCGTTGATATACACCAGCATCTTCTCGATCACTACTTTCAATTGATACGCTGGCAGGAGCTCATACAGCACTTGAGGAGGTAGCGGTGGATATGACGTTGAGGTTTCATTCTTGGTAACAAATGAAGACGGGGGTGCAGGCGGCGGTAATGGCGGTGCATCAGTCACACCAATCGACTCTGGTCCAGGGGTAGTACAGACGTTGCCTAGCGCCCACGCAGCTCGAACACGGACATTCAAGGTAGAGTCACTCAAAGCATCCAAAGCCAGAGTCACCACACTACTCGCAAACGCACGAGTCTTGAATGTGGGCGCAAGACACAGCGATCCCAACAATCGAAAACCTGCAGCACGGACCACAGGGGAGCTGTCTTTCGGAGTTTGCAGGAAGATGCGAGTATAGGAGTCCAGACACGACACGTTCGGGCCGCCTCCATTGTAGCCACCACTCTTGGCTGCCAGTACTGGAAGTCGTCGTGGATGCTTCTTTTCACCAAGCCAGGCCCAGTCTTGAGCGGCCAACAGCGTGAAGCAAGCGCAGACACTGGCACGGACATGGTGCGATGTGTCATAGAACGCTCTCACCAAATGCGTCGCCATAAACTCCAAGCAGTCCACGCGACAGGTTTGTTGTGCGGTTGGGCTACCAGGCGCTACGCTCTCGGAAGTACTGTTCTCTCCCTTGATGTAATTTTCCAGTATCTTCACCGCTTGAAGACGGACATTTGGATCCATGTCCTGGAAAGCCGCCAGCATAAACTCTGCAAGTTTCTGCCAATTAGCACTTAATGCAGGCGAATAGTTCTTGGCAATCTTGGACAGAAGCGACATCGCCTCCAAGCGTAACAGTGTGCGTGACGAATCGTCAGGCCGAGATGCCATCAGCAAGAGCTCTTCCACAAACGAACGGCGGCGCAGAAGCCACGTACCACATGCAATAGATACATGTGCCACTCGAATGACTTCATCAGTATCGCTTGTGTGAATCATCCAGTCTAGGATCGCTGGGAGCGTTTCCTGAACATTGAGCAACGCCGACATACACGACAAGCTTGCCATCCGCACACCATGATCTAACAACACAGCAACATCGCCAATGAGTTAGACCTCGATTTTTTTTTCCATTTACAATGCAGAGAATTCATCGTACCTGTTGACGCTGCTGAAACATACAAACTTGACGCGAGCGCCTTCAAGATATCCCCCAGGCTTGGCTTTAGCTCCATCTGGTCAAGCAACGTAGCTACATTCCCATACGGGAAGTGCTGGATCACCGACGCTGTGCTCTAGTAAATCGATCGTCATTAACAATAACCTTACATTACCGTTAAGAGATTCACTTACCTTCAGTATTTGTGAAAGTGGTGCGGACTCTTTTTCGTGCTGGATACAGTACACCAAGGTGACGTGCATTTGGTACAGCATCAAAGACATTCGCTTGGGCATCGACGCAAACGGCATCGACGACGTGGGCACTGCAGCCGTCGTACCGGCATTGGAAGGGCGTCGAAAGTACATTTTCAGAGGAATCTTCTCCCAGAACACGTCCAAAAACTTCGCAGCAGTGATCCTGGCCTTTTCACTTGGGTCTGCGATGAGCAGAGTGAGCACTGATGGAGTGTTGTTAAACAGCGTCATGTACGGCGTGGTCTGCTCCGGTAAATATAGCCCCATAGACGACGTGATCGCTTTGGGGAAGTGCTGCGCAATAGCTTCCAGCGTGTACAGGACGGTAATACGCAGCCGAGCCAACAAACCGCTACATACAAGCCACAAAGTCAACATTAGGAATGGAAATACACCTTCACAACACCAGTTATCATCACTTACTCTCCGATCTGGCGTCCTCCAGTGCTACCGTCCGAACCACAAACTGACGAATCCGAGTCGGTAGGATGAATCTCTTCTTGAAACGAGAATACGACCGTATTCACGTCATTCTGGTCACACTTGAGTACCAATCCATAACCTACGACTTGGCGCATGGAGCTGAGCAGACTGGGCAAAGTCGCGACAATGCGATCATTGAGGCGGTCAAAGTTCGAGTTGATTATGGTGAAGATGCACTTCATGCTCGAAGTGCAGGCTTTCACGAGGATCCGGTCGTTCTCTCCCTTGGTCAAACTGAGCGCTTGCTGCCGAAAGTTCTCCACCACCATCCGCAATAACGACGAAAAGTAGTGATACACCTCGGGCGTCTTCCCAGCCTGCGTGCAGATGTTCGACACGCAGCTCGTAGCAGCGTAACGCGCTTCAATGTCCACACCCGACGGGTCCAAGTGCTTCATCAGCACCGCAAACAGCAGCTCGAACTCGTTACTGGCCCGGTCGGCATTGTCGTGCAGCACTTGGCCCAGTGCGCGGATCGAGTTGGCCGTATACCAGCTCGGACACGACTTGATGAACTTCAAGAAGAACGTCATGACCACACTCAGCTGAGCACATGAGAACAACACTCTCTCCCTGCTACAGCACTTCTGCACGAAACGTGTGAACTCCGAGCACAGCAGACCCGAGCTCAATGGTAGAATTTGTGCCAGCGCCGTGATTAACGCCGCAATCTCGTCGCCTCGGATGCGAGGGTTGGGCAGCGAAACACACATGAGCTGCCTAAGCATCTCCTCCAGCTCCACGAGCGTGAGCTGCAGCACGGCCACGTCGGCCTCCAGTCTTTCGGCAGTGGCCGTCCACAGTTTGCGATCCCGGCGCTGCACGCCCAAGTTCCAGCTCGAAGACGGCGATGAGCTTAACGCCGCACTCATACCGCCCGCCGCGCAAATGGCGGGACTCATCCTAACCGGGTCAAATTCGCTTGTGCAGGTCGCGAAACTTCCAAATGTGACGGACAAGAAGCGACCCGAAGCTGCTCCAGCCAGCGCTCAGACCTGCGACGTTTTTCCACGTAGTTTCTCCAACTAGCGCAGCTTCAACTGGCGTTCTCTTCGAGTACCGCGTCCCGCGACGTCGTGTCCCGATCGTGCAGCGAGCGGCCTTACTGTTCTGTAGCAGGCGGACCGACCGCCGCTTCTCATGATGCGAGCAGCTACAATACTTGTTACGTCGATGCTGATTGGTGGATAATATAAATTAATTTTTCCGCGCGCCTGCCACTTTGAATTTGGGAGTGATGGTCGCGAGTGCAGCCACGAAGGTTGACGCTGCTGCGGGGGATGTAGCGCACGGATCAACGGGTTCTTGGCATGGGAAGGATCACCTGCGTCTTTTGCCACCGTCAGCCAATTGGTATTGTTCCAAGGTACGTTGTCTTCGGTGTATTTGCGTTAAAAGAAGGATACATTTAGTTTTTTAGTGTCAATCTGAGTGTTTTGTTGTTGCCTGTAGATTTGTGACTGGGGACGGAGCGACGTCCTTGGACTGCTGTTCGCCTTTGGGGCCAAGAACAGCGTATTTATCTACCAGGTTTGCTGAAGTTTAGCAGTCCAATGAAGCAATTCAGAGCTTTCTGATCAGGTATGTCACTTGCAGGCGATGAACGATGGAGATGCAGGAGTGAAGGTCGCATTCGTTGCACAATTGGTGCGCAGCAAACGTGATCGCCGTGTGACTGCGGTACAATTTTTCACGGACACGACAGGTGAACTGCGGCTCGTATGCGGCGGAGAGGAAGGCAGCGTGCAGATCTGGTGAGATTCTGCATTGGCGATGAGGAGAGTGAGTGTTGGTAATGAGTTTTCAAGTGATTTATTACAGGGATGTCGCGTCGTTGACGATGATTGAGCAGCACAAGAAGCACAAGGCGGAGGTGATGGCTGTGACGGTGTCTGCTGCGTTGGATGCGAATTTTGTCGTAGCAGGCGATCGACAAGGAAGCATCAGCACATGGGAACGCGACGCGTATGTGAGACGCGGTTCTTACTGACCGGTGTAGTTTAGCTAACGGTATTGTGCTTTTGTTGTGACTTTAGAGGAAAAGTGTCCGTCTTTGTGCCGATCTCAGGTGACGGGATCCATTCGATGGCAATTTCTCCGCACGACAAAGCGTTGGTGGCCGTAGGATACCGCAGTGGGGTCTTGTGCCTTGTGGATGCAGCTCGAGGAACTGTGCGGCACCGCCTAGATGGTCATGACCAGGAAGTTCAATGCGTCGCGTGGAAGGCAATAGTCAACACTATCGATGGTCAAGATGGGAGAGATGGAACGTCACATCGAGAAGTGTGGTTGGCCTCATCTTCTCGAGATAAAACGATTAAGGTGTGGAAGATCACTTCGAGTGAAGCACCAGCTTTGGACCAATTGCTGCGACTTCCAACGGGAAAACAAGGAATGTCGTTTACTCAAACGAAGCAACTGTGGTTACCTGTGGCATGGAGCCTCAAAGACAAGGTCTCTAGAAAGCACTGCCTTTGGTCAGGGTCGTTTGATGGCAGTTTGTTTCGGTGGGAGTGGGATGCTGTCAAGACGGAGGCTCCGAGAGACAAGAATCGTCGTGTTTCGTGCAAACCTGCGGTCGTAAAAGGCGGCCATAATCGTATGCTCTTCAGCATAACAATGGTGTCTCCAACGTTAGCGACCGAGGGCGATGTGGTGTCCATGCTTACGGTATCGTTGGACAGAGAACTACGACTTTGGAAGGATAATGGCTCTTCGAAAAATTTAGCAGCCGCAACGTGCCTGGAGACGCTGGTTGGGTTTGGTGGCCATGCTTACAGTGTTTCGTACAATACTGAGACTGGCCTTGTAGCTGCTGGAGTAGGGGATCAGACAATTCGGCTATGGAATTTGGCTATTGAGGCGACATCTGCAAGTGACTACCAATGTGATCTGCTGTGGAAGGGCCTGCAGAGTAAGGTTACCTGCGTCCGATGGCACCCATTCCAGCACTCTGTATTGGCGTACGGTATGGAAGATGGCCGCATTGGAGTTTACAACATACAAACGAAAAAGTATACCCATTTTCGTACTAGCCACAGCAGTGAGGTCCAGCAACTCCAATGGATAGTTGTTAAAGCGAGGAAGTCGGACGGGTTAGATGATGAGGATAACTCTTTTCTCGAGAGTATAAAACAACTAGAGGCTGCACAGGCAGACGGCCAGAGTCTGGAGGAAGCGTTAATTGCTCAGGGAGGCCAGAGAGATAGGAAGGACACTGGGGATGAAGTGAAGGTGGTGCTGTGGAGCAGCGATGCAACTGGCCATCTTATCGAATCAAATTCTGATGCAGTCGACCAGAAATCTCGCGAAATTATCGACAATTGTGTCGCATTTGAGTGGGACGAGCAATGTGACGTGGTCGCCATCGGCCGCTCTAACGGTGCGGTGGAAGTGATGGAAATATGTGGAAGCACAGGAGATAACTCAGTCGTACACCGCTTTCACGAACACTTGGAGTCAGTAACCTGTGTAGGGTGGAGTAATGGTACAAATGCTAACTTGCTGGCGTCCGGAGGTCAAGAAGGGAAGCTTTTCGTTTACAACTGTGGGAAAATGAGCTCAAACGTATCACTTTGGAGTAGCGGATCGGGCGTCGCACAAGAAAACCGTCTTGTTGGCAGCTTTGATGGTCACTCCAACAAGATTACAGCCTTGAGGTGGTGCCCTGATCTAGCCCAAAATCGTCTCGCTTCTACCTCTGCTGACGGATCTGTCCAGGTTTGGAATACAACGTCGTTGCAGAGGGAAGCGCACTTCAATCATCATATTGGTCGGGTCTTATCGCTTGACTGGGTGTCGCCTTACACACTCGTTACAGGAGGTGAGGACCAAACGTTGCGTCTCTGGGATTACAGAGAACAGAAGAAAGACGCATCGCCCAAACACAAGAAATACGGGAAGGTGAAGCAACCTCAGCAAGTTGATACCGTTGCGACGTTGCCTCCTATCGAGCCTGTGGCAGTGCAAAACGGACAAGAGGCTAACATAGCTGTCTTGCATGAAGCATATGAATCCAAAGTGACTAACAGCAAACAGAAGAACAAGAACATGATGGTTTTCCATACCGAGAAGAAGCTCAACCCAGTCGAAATTGCTTCGGTGTGTTACAAGGTAGCTGGAGTGGGGCATGAAGCGGAAAAGAACCCGGTTGACTGCCTTCTAGCCCATATTGATCGAACGTCACTTAGGGATTTCTTCACTTCTGAATCCAAACGCTTCCGTGATGAACGAGAATGGGAAAGTCTTGCCAACACATTATTGATTCAAGGTAATATCATTGAAGCGCTACGGGTCGTTGCCAAGGAAGGGGCCTTGACACCAACGTGGCTTTCGCACGCTCCGATGGGGGGCATGGATGTATGGCGAGAGATGACAAACTTGTACGCGCACCAGCTCGACGCCCAAGGCGACAAGAAGGAAGCAGGTTCGTTAATCTCATTTCACACTGATATTAACTCATGCTTAACCAGTGCTGCCGTTTTGTTAATGGCTGTGCGCAGCTTTTCATTTTGTCAGTATTGGAAAGATTCGAGCTGCCGTTGCTTGTCTAGTGAGTGGTGAGGCTTACAAAGAAGCCCTTGCGCTCATTCGATCGAGATTGGGGCCTAATGATCCACTGCTTCACGATACATTGTGGAAATACAGTGACTTCCTTACCAAGCGCGGTCGCCATGGAGAGGCTGCCCTAGTACTTCTCAACATTGATTCAGTTAAGGCGAAGACCCGAGCAATTCACTTGCTTGTGAACACTGGTGACATTTCGTATATCAAAGCTGCACTGGACGTGCTGTTGGCTTCGGTTCAAAGCCAAGCTGAGGCTGCGGAAACGGATCAAAAGACTGATAGCGAAGAACTCGCGTTCCCCGCGAGCTTTTTCCTCTCAATCGCAGGAAATGCTATCGCGAAGTCTCATTTCGCTGTTGCCGAAACCGCGGGACAACTGCTTCGATCTCGACTGGCTGGAACCTCATCAGCATCTCATCGCTTGACGTGGTGCCTTCTCTGTATTCTAAAGAATCTGGATGAACATCAGTTGAGGCAATGCAAGCCTGACGCTGTCAAGGATGAAGGCGTGACTAACCAAGTCGACAACTTGCTGTCAGACGCACCCGCAAGCGCTCGCGAGTTTTTCCAGTTCTTGACCAGAATACGTGAAGGCGATGAGAATATTTTTCGCTTGTACTCCAGGGTGGTTTGCAGTAATGTCCTTGGCAACATTCAAGAAGAGAACCTGAAGCGGTGGATGGTGACTCGTACCAACAAGTTCTGGTTTAAAGTACTGAGTGCATGTCGGAGATGTGGCTACTGGTTCGATGGCGACGGGGAAGCTCGTATTCAAGAAGCGCAAGATTTGTTAGTCGAAGCAAACTGCTTTAGCGACATCAACACAGCGTCTTCTCAGCAAGGGACTGATAATACCATTGCGTTGTCGCTGGTGATGGCTCAGAAGATACTGCGCTTTGTGATCGACGCGATGAGTACAAGTTTTATTGGTGCTCTTGAGCATATGCGCGAGGTTTTCCAGCTTCTGACAGAAGACGAGATGTCAAAGGAGACTGACGAAACCAACACAGAAGGAACTACTTCTCATCAAAGCGTTAGTGACCTTCAAGTGAATGTGATGACACTGCTGTATCCGTGCGGCTTTGCATCACCGAATGAGTTGCCACAGTGTGGCGAGCTTGCAGAAGAGCATCTCGATACACTAGTACTGTGGAGTTCTATGCTGCTTTCACAGTGCAGAATCACTCTAGCTGCGTCAGTATCCACAACTAAGAGCTGCACCGATGACAGTGAGCAGAAGCTAGAGTCGATGATCCGATCATTGCTGCACCTGCTTAAGATCGAGCTCCTAGATGACGAAGCTGCAATACCCTCGAACCGAGGCTTAATGGATCCTAGCAATCAAGCGCAAATCGAGAAGCTGATGAGTGAAGTTCTGGCGGCGATCCGTCAGCTGCCAGACGAACCTGCTATTCTAGAAAAACGCACAGACGATAGTGATGGTGACGAAGGTTTGTCAAGCAAGCAAGCTCTTATAATTGACGCGAACGACATGCGATCGCGTCTTACATGGAGTGAGGACAAAGTGAACCAGTAAGTTTAAGAAAGCTTGGCACTCGCACCATGTCCACCACTGAGGGCTGCTTCTAGCTCTTCAAATGCCTGCTTCTGCAAGTGCTGCGTGTTGCGTAGTCGCTGGATGAGTTCAAGTTCCTGACGTTCCATCTCCTGAACCTCCGCCTCGTGCCGCTGCGCTTGCTCTTCCTCAGCACGAAGCTTCTCCAAGGTTCGTTCCCGGTTGTGTTTGTCAATATCTTGCTTGTGCATGATCTTCTTGACGCGCAGCGCTTCCTTCTGACTGGTGATCTCTTCTTTGCGGCGGATGACGTCCATCATTTCGTCTCGCTTCTGTTGCTCCATGATCTCCTTCCAACGCTGTTTGTCTTCTTTAAGCTGAAGCGCTTCTCGTCTGTTGGCCTCGGTAAGTTGCATGCTGATCTCTTTCTTCTTTGGAATGCTGTCTATGCTTAGCACGAGCTCACGTTTGGCCTGGATAGAAGCTTGCGTCTCGCGCTCAATCTCCAAGGCAAGTTCTTTCAGCATGGCTTGCGCTTGGGCGTTGTCTTCTCGGACTTTGAGAAGCTCAGCAGCACGACGTCGGGTCTGCTCGATCTTTTTCCAGGCCTTTTCTTCCTCAGCCTTGAGCAGAGCGATGCGGTTTTTCAACATCAAGGCATCCTTCGACGCTTCTTGTCGTCTCTAAAGACACCAACAAATGAGGGATCAGTACCATTGATTGCCTAGCAGTAGATAATTGTTGTGCACACCTGCTTGGCTTCTAGAAGTCGACTTTTCGGGATCTCCGTAGCAATATCCGCCATGTTGATTGAAGCGATGTCAGCGCTCTAGCAAACTGACGAAAAGTGGAGACCAGGTAATTTTGGCCCATGTTCACAAGATCAGAGTAAAATTGGCCAAGATAAGAACACGGACAACGGCAGAAATACACCGCCACACTGGATTAGTACCGGACACGGAAGTATATTTTATATGTAAACTAGACGCGGAGGTCGAGGCCTTGCAGACAAATTTTCCACTCGAGTCCTCGTTCTAGACACCGCTGTCTGCACCTTTATCACCAAAAACATGGCATTCACATTTGCCCTCCCAAGTATACACTAGTTTGCGACCGTGAATGATTCGTCCCCAATGCCGCCGTCTACGCTACTGGCGTCGATACTGGCCGCGTACTTGCTGGCGAGCTCCAGGTCAGCCTTGAGCTGCTCCATACCCGAAGACAGTAGCTCCCACAGATCGGGCGTCTGGCCCTGCCCCGCAGCAGCCAACTCGTCGTCTTCCGGGAGATCCGTGTACTGCGACAGCTGCTGCGTCAGGCGATGCGCACGCGCCGACAGCACGTTGTTCTCGGCCTGCAACTCAGCAAGCTTCACACGGAGCTCGTCGTGCGCGTTCGTCTCCTCAAAGCGAGCCTGCGCCAGCTGCTCCAGCTCGTCCCTCAACACGCCGTTCTCATGAGCGATGCGGTCGATCTCGTCGCGTGCTTCCTGCTCCACGTGCCGGGCGAACTCCTGCACACGACTGACCTTGTCCTCACTGTCACGCGACAACTCCTCGCAGTACGCCTTGGATTTCTGCAGTAAGCCTTCCAGCTCACGGTTGGTTTCCTCCAGTCGCTGGTTCACAAGCTTCTGCTCTTCTGCCTCCTGAAGCAGATGAGCCTTCTCGTCGCTCAAGCCACGTAGCTGGCCAATTTCCGCTTCAAGAGAGTTCTTCTCCTGTTGAATAGAGTTCAGCTGCAGGCGGATCTGCTCCAGTTCGTGCTGAGAACGCTCCATTGTTGTCTTGGCTTCATGCTGGACCTGGCGAAGACGTTCGCACTCTGAATTCAGCTGGGCCAATTGCTGATCCGAAGCCTGTTTGTCTGCCTTGTAGCGATTGACGAGATCCTCCAACTGCGTCACCTTAGCTTGGCTGTGCTGTGCTGCTGCAGCAACCTCGGCTTCCTTACCCTGGAGAGTCTGAGTAGTCTCGGCCAGCTGACGTTGAACGTCCGCATGCGCCGCCTTGAACTGCTCGAGCTGACCACGTGCCGCCTGCTGCTGCTTGTCAGCTTCGTCACGCATGCCTTGAATCTCCGACACCAGCGAAAGGTTCTTCTTCGTCAGCGTCTCCACCTGCTTCTGCATCTCACTGTGCTCCACACGCATAGCATTCATCTGCTGCTCGGCTTGCATTGCCTTAGCACGAGTCTGTTCTAGCGAGTGAGACAGATCGTCATTCGTGCATTGGAGCTCGCTGGTCGAAGTCTGAGCAGAAGAAAGCTGCGCTGTTGCCTGCTCATACGACACCTTCAGTCTCTTGTGTTCTTCCTCAGCAGCGACGCGCTCCGAGCGAGCAGCTTGCAATTCCGCAGCGATTGCATCCTTAGAGCGTACCGCCTCCTGCAACTGCTGGTTTAGCGACTGCTCCAGACCGTGGAAGTGGCGAACCTGCTGCTCCAAGCGTGCGATTTCACTCTGAGCACGCTCTAGCTCCTCGCGGGAGGCGGAAGACTGCTTTACATCCTCCACAGACTGCTGCAGTGCCACACTCTTCTCTTGTTCCGCTCGCAACTGAGCCTGAGTCTTTTCCAACTCCTCCATGGTGGACTCGAGGTTAGTTTGGAGTTCGTACGAACCTTCCATGTTCTCCTGAGCCATCTCCTGCAAGTTCTGAAGCTGCTGCTCCAGAGACTTCTTGTCATTCATCAGGCTGTTTACGATACCTTCAAGCTCCTGGATTTTCAGCTGAAGCTCGTGGACGGAAGCCTGCGACTGGGTCAGTTGTACAACAACGGCGTCCTTCTCCGCTCGAACCTGGTTCAGCTCGTGCTGAGTCGCAGCTAGGTGTTCATCATTCTTCGACGCAGCAGCAGAGATACTCCTCAACTCGTTCAGTTCCTGTTCCAGATTCGCGTTGACAGCTTGAGCTTCAGCAAGGTCATTCTGCGCCTTAACCAGCGCGTCATGCGTTTGCTGCAACTGGTTTTCCACACCACCCAAGCGTTCGACATCGCCAGCCAGCGTCGAATTACTCGAACGAAGCTCCGCCAGCTCCTGATCCTTGGCGTACAGTGCTTGGTCTTTGTCCGACGCATCAGTCTGAGAAAGGCGAAGCGACTCAAGTTCTAGCTTCAGAGTGTTCAGTGCGGCATCGTCCGTTTGCTTCACTTCCAACAGCTCGTTGTGGGCAGAGTGGAGACGGTCAAACTCAGTCGAGAGAGCGCTGTAGTTCTGCTCCAGATTCGACACATGCTCCGCCTTCTCATTCTCAGCACGACGAGCCTCCTGGAGCTCTTGTTCCAGCGCTGCGATGCGCTCTTCCGGCGGGGGCTTAGCAACCCCGCTCTCCTCCTGCTCATCGTCACCTTCAGACTGCACAGACGACAGCATCTGGTACTGCTCCTCTAGCCACGCATTGCGATTGTTCAAGTGCAAGTTCAGCTCCATCGCCTCAGTCAGCTCGCGTTGAGCAGTTGCAACTTGCTCCGTGAGGATACTGATAGCTCCACCATCGCCACCAACCACCACAAACTTGTCGTCGTCTTCACCCGAGGCCTCACCATCGACCATTGTGCGGCTTTCAGCTTCGGCCTGCAGCTCCGCAATCTCCTGATTCTTCCGGTTCAGCTGTTCCTGCAGCTCCTCAAGTTGATTTTCCAGCTCAGCCACCTTGTCCTGAAGCACAGTCTGACCTGAGAGCGCGTTTTCTCGCAGCTCTGCATGCTTGATCATCGTCTCCGCCGACGTGAGTGCGATCTGCTGCTTCAGGTCCTCATTAATCTTCCACAGCTCGACACAGTCGTGCTTGTAGTCCTCCAGTTCCTGCACTTTTTCCGTAGCAATATCCTCCTGCTCCTGTGCGTGCTTCTCCAGAGCTTCCAACTTCTGTTGGCCTTCATCCTTCAGTTGCTGCAGCTTCTGCTCATAGTCTTGGGTGCTCTGCTCCAATTGCTGTCGCAATTCCTCCACAATATTTGCGTCCGTCTCACCTTGACTCTGTACCTGCTCCAGACTCCTCTGCATCTCAGCAGTGGTTGCTTCAGCTTCAAGCAGAGCCTTCTCCTTCTCAGCCAAGGACGTCTCGAGCGTCTCCTTCTCCTCCTGGATGGACTTCAAAGCGCCGTCCTTCTCCTTCAACTGCTCCTCGTACTTTTCACTAGCAGCCTCACTCGCCACTCGCACGGCGTCAGCAGCCTCTTGTTTCGCTGCTTCGCGCTCTGCCGTCAAGTCCTCAATCTGCTTCTCGTACTCCTCACGGAGACTACTCAGCTCCTTGTCCTTAGCGGTCATCGCTGCCTTCATCTCCCTCAACTCCGTCTCCTTCTCCTGAAGTTCCGCCTCCAACTGCTTCTTCACAGCAGCCAGCGCATCACTATAAAACAACAATAAAAGTAAATAAAACACTCCATAAAGCCCCAAATCAATCTAACCTCCCACGTACCGCATGTCAGTGACGTCCTGTACACGCTCCATGAGCATGGGCTCGGAGTTGTACTCGATCTTGTACTGGAGCTGCACGTTCTGGTCCTTGAGGTCCTCCATCTGCTTCTCCAGGTCCGAGATCTTGTTCGTCAGCAGCTTTCGCTCCTTCTCCATCTGCAGACGAAGATTAGCTTAAAACGTAGTTAATTATCTACATTTACTCGTAATCGTACCTGATCAACCAGCGTCCTCTTCTCGAACTCGTGCTCGCCCACCTTAACCATAAGGTTATTCAGTCGCTTAAGTAGCATGGTCATGGGCGTGTCATCGCCCTCCCCACCCGTTTTCTCAGGCACGGGGTTAGTGCGTCGGGGCTGAGGCTGCGGCTGAGGCTGAGGTGGAGGCGTGGACGGAGTTAGAGGCTCAAGGGGCGACGGCGTCACGGGCGGCGTCGAGTGCTGCGGGGATGCAGGCGTCTTGACGGGACCGCGCGTGGGCTGCGCAGAGCCCGCATCGTCCTCGTTGTCACCGAAGAGAACGGTCCACATGGTCGGACGTTGAGTTGCTGTAGGGCCGGAGCGGACTGATCACAGCTCGCCTCCTTCCTTCGGGGCTTGCTTGCGTGTAATGCGGAGGTGCCACGAGCAGACGGCAGGCGCAGTTTTACTGGAAGTTTGTATGGGTAATAAGAAACTACGAAAACGACTATCGTATCCCACTCGAAAGTTGCAAACTGATTTTAGGGTTGCGTGGTGCACATACTGTAGCCATCATAATTTTAGTGTGATGAACACAAGTTATCAGGTGTACCATATACGAGGTACACTTGTCCTGCGCCAACCAAAACGCTGTTGTGTGAAAGGCTGCTGCCAGTCGTTGATTGACCGGAAGCTCGTGAAGAACTGTAGCAGCCTACGCTCGTCAGGATGGTGGTGTACAACTTTAAGAAGATCCAGACGGTGCCGACGGCCAATGACTTCATCGACATCGTGCTGACGCGCACGCAGCGCAAGACGCCGACGGTGATTCACCCGACGTACGCTATCTCGCGCATTCGCGCTTTCTACATGCGCAAGGTCAAATTCACGCAGCAGACTTGCCAGGAAAAACTCAGCCAGATCATTGACGACTTTCCGCGCCTCGATGACTTGCACCCGTTCTACGCCGATCTCATCAACATCCTGTACGACCGTGACCACTACAAGCTCGCATTGGGCCAGGTTAACACGGCTCGTGCCCTTATCGACAACATTGCTAAGGACTATGTGCGTATGATCAAGTACGGTGACTCCCTCTACCGCTGCAAGCAGCTTAAGCGTGCTGCTCTTGGTCGTATGTGTACGCTACTTAAGAAGCAGAAGGCTTCGCTTGAGTACCTAGAGGAGGTGCGCAAGCACTTGTCGCGCCTTCCCTCTATTGACCCCAATACCCGCACACTGCTGGTCACAGGTTTCCCTAATGTGGGTAAGTCGAGCTTTATGAACAAGGTGACGCGCGCCGACGTGGATGTGCAGCCCTACGCTTTCACAACCAAGGCTCTGTACGTGGGTCACTTGGACTACAAGTATCTGCGTTGGCAGGTGATCGATACCCCTGGTATCCTCGACCACGCTCTTGAGGACCGTAACACCATTGAAATGCAGGCTGTCACGGCGCTGGCTCACTTGCAGGCGTCCATTCTGTTCTTTATGGACATCTCCGAGCAGTGCGGCTTCACCATCGAGCAGCAGCTGAGTCTGTTCGAGAACATCCGTCCGCTGTTCGCCAACAAGCCATTGGTGCTCGTGTGCAACAAGATCGATCAGATGCGCTTCGAGGCCCTGTCAGATCACCACCAGAACATGATTAACACAGCCGTGGAGGAGACCAAGGCCAAGTTCTTCACCATGTCGAACCACTCGGAGGAGAACGTCATGGAAGTCAAGAACTACGCTTGCGATGAGCTGCTTGCTCACCGTGTGAACTCCAAGGTGAAGGGCAACAAGGTGGCCGATGTACTGAACCGTCTCAGTGTTGCTATGCCTGTGGCTCGTGATGACGTGAAGCGCGAGATCTCCATTCCCGCCAGTGTCATTGCTGCTCGTGAGAACCCGAACAGTGTGGCGCCGCGTGTGCTGCTTAAGGACAAGATGAACGCCAACGGGGGTGCTGGCGTGTACTCGTACAACTTCAAGGAGCACTACAAGGGTATGCTTCGCAACGACGACTGGACTCAGGACGCCATCCCGGAGATCTGGAACGGCAAGAACATTGCCGATTTTGTGGATCCGGATATTCTTAAGCGTCTGGAGGCTCTGGAACAGGAGGAGGATGAAGCTATGGAGAACAATGTTCCTATGGATGACGACGAGGATATGAGCGATCTGGACGATGAGCAGAAGGACAAGCTGGCTCGTATCCGGGAGAAGAAGGCCATTATTGTAGCTGAGCACCGTCAGAACAAGAACAAGAACCACACCACTGTGTCTCGCAAGGTTCGTGCTAAGCTTCGCACTCTCACGGAGACCAAGAAGGAGCTGGAGGCTCTTGGCGTGGATACCAGTCACATGAAGCATGCCGAGGCTGTGGTGGCCAAGAGGAAGGCTGGTGACGAAAGCCGTGGACGCAAGCGCGAACGCGAGGACATGGACGTGGACATGGAGGATGCGACCGAGAGCTCCGACCTCCGTGTGCGTGCTCGTGCCAAGTCTGCAATGCGCTCCAAGTCGAAGAACCGCTCACAATCTCTGGTCACCCCGCGCGATCAGGCTGGTTTCGGCGACGAGGCTGCCATGGCCGCTGCCAAGCGCGCTACTCGGTTCACGCAGCGCAAGGCTGCCAAGATGGGTCGCGCTGGCGAAGCCGACCGGATATCGGTACCGAAGCTGGCGAAGTGGCAGAACTCGGGCAAGCGTGGCCAGGGCAACACGCACTCCCGTTAAGCATAGACATAGGTTCTTCTACCTTCCTGATTGCGCCGTGTGGTGGAGACTCAGAGAGGAGGAGCTTGTTTTCTCCTCTCTTGTGCTTGTATCCGTTTCTAATACAACTGCTTACTTAGACAAACCACGCCTTGCACTCGCTGCTTGTCATTGTGGATCCACTTCAACATTACACCAATGCTACACCAGCCACACCAGCTCTACACAATCAAAATAGTACTACAGTACTGTACATGCAACTAGACAAGCCCGCGCGCAAGTTCCGGCCGCTCTGGGCGCTCCAATATGCGGTGGCAGTAGCAGAGCGCGAGCCAGAGACTGGTGTGCCTACCAAAGCTGTGTGTCTCATGTGCCGCGCCTTCGAACGCGACGAGACAGAGGGTGCCAAGCGCCGGAAGCGTAAGACAAAAGTACAGTGCTTTTCGCCTCCTTGGCGTCCTGACAATATGCGGCGGCATCTGGAGCAACAGCACGCGCTGCGCTGGGGACAGTACAAGGATCTGAGTGACGAAGATAAGCGCCGCTTCTTTCCAACCAATTTAGCCATCTCCACACGGCCACGAGTCGATACAGTGGAAACCTCAGTCGAGATCGGTGACCAGCAGGTGTCAGAGCGCAATACAGCGGTAGTGGAAACGATGAAGCGGTCGAGGACGTTCCTGGTGGATAAAGACATTGTGGATGAGCTACTACGGGGTATAGAGGGGGATGACGTTGAGTTTAACGGTTTTGAGATGCAGGAGATTGAGTGGATTGAGGTGGACGACGAGAATCTGGACGAGAATGAAGCGAGATATGCTGTCATAGTGGACTCTGGGCTAGAAATGAACATTTGCGTTAAGTATGTGGCGGGTGGCGTGTCGTTTAAACAAGCTGCGGGGTTGTATCAAGGCGTGATGGAAGGGATCTCGGCTACGGAGAACGGACAATGTACAGAGAGACGAGTGATGAATCTTTGTCGAGTTGCGTGTGCAGTGAATTTGCAGAGGTTGAGAGGTATTCTAAAAGGTAAAGAGGTGTGGGCGTTTGCGGTGGTGCTGGAACTTTGCAACTGTGCTGGCTCCTCTTTTATTGATGTTCGAGTGCGATTTGAACACGGCGGGGAAATTCATAGTGTACACTTGATCGGAATTGTGGTGCTGGATGAAATGATGACAGACGAGAGTGTAGACCTAGTGGTGAGATATCTTAACGTCATTGCACCGCAGTGGAGAACGAAGCTGATTGGAGTTAGTTTGCTAAATGATCGGTGTGGGTGTATGGAGAGAATTATGAACCGATTGGCTGCAGAATGCGAAGAATCTATCTATTGTGACTACAGCCTTTCAAGTAAACTCAGTCAACTGATGCGCGAGGCTTGTAGACTCATCTTGACTGCAGAGTTTACTAATACCATGATCGCTCTGGTCAGCCATTTACGGAGCCTGAGGGCATTAAATTGCCCCAAATTGGTTGAAGGATCGTGGGAATCCACTGTAAAAGTTCTTCAATGGCTCGTGACAAATCAGGCGTATGTAATCGAGTGCTCGCAGCAGTCTCAATACGTTGGCTTCCCACCGCCAGAGTGGTGGATACTTGCACTCGTGCTTACCAACGTGACTGGCCGAGTGAATAGTATCCTACAACAGTTGAGCAGTGGCAAAGGACTTCCGCACGATCGTCAACATCTTATCGATCTGATGAATCATCTCTCCATGATGACTGGCGCGGCGGGTCCGTTCATCCCCTCGGAGTTTCTTTCGATGTCTTGTGAGGATATCGTGATCGGCTCGTTCTCGCTGAATCCTGTGACGACTACTACGTTCCTCAAGTCTCAAGGAAACTTCGCCAACAGCGCAGTTGATTCCTTGCAGCCGGATACTTACGAGGCCTTGGTGAATGTCACAAGCATATTTGTACTTACTGTGCTGTCAAAACTCAGTCAGATCATCGCTGAAAATAACAACGATTCCACTGAATGGAACCGGACGATCTATCAAGTGCCAACATTCCTTCCGAATACGCTGTGCAAAATGAGACACCAAGATTTTGTTGGGATTATGCAGCAACAAAGGATCCGCCTGGAGAAACGTTTCTCAAATGAAGAGATTGAGAAAATCGAAGTTCAACATCGTGCTTTACGCAATGCATATTTATTGGAGAAACGTGTGAGCGATGAGATCGATCGTCTTTCCGACTCTTGTTCATTTTCGGAAGGATGGCGAGAAGGAATAATTGCTGGAGTGGATTGTCGGGTGCTCCGATATTTTTGCGGAGCTTTGGCGGCTGCGGCTACTAGCTCAACGCCCAGATCGGAGGACTCAGAGTTTATGTTGATCAACTGGTGCAAGATTCCGTTCTCACAGTCGATCACTGACTTTTCTCTGGAAGCAATACTACACGCTCAGAATTATCGTTCCTGGCCAAAGTACTAACGAACAACGCTTCAGTCCACGAAGCCTCCTTTGTGGTTAATGAACGCCTGGAAAAGTCTCAAACGAAGATCGACTATGAAAATCTCTATGCAAGGCGATGCCGTTAAGCTATGAATCTACACGGTGGATTCGTTGTCGATGTTTGGCATGGATTCGTTTACTGTCTCCAGGTCGTGATGAGGGTATCTAGCCGCGCGCACCTCATTCTCTTGGCTGCGCATCTCGAGTACTGTTTGTTTTACGTCTCCACTTTTGTCCTCCCACTGATCGTTGGGGTAGATCGTCAGATCCAAGTTCTCCGACACCTCTTTGAGGTGCGATACATCCCCCTCTGAAAGATTCTTGATCACGACGTTTACAATGTGGTCATAGCGTTCCAGCAGCATGCCGAGGTGGTTGGGCATGTCAGGCACCGTCCGCTCGATGAAGAGCGAGATCGCCAAGCCGACTTGCCAAACAACGACGAAGCTGAAAGCCTTCACTGTTCCGCTGTAGTTCTCGAAGAGGTCTGACGTCCACAAGATAAGCGCCGCGTTCGTCCCGACGGTTATGTACGTCATGAAGCGAAAGATGTAAAACCACACGCCGATGCTCTTGGCTGGCTCGGGGAACGGACGACGACAGCCAAAGCAGAGCTTCGATGCGTCCACATGCACTTCCACGATGTTGTTCACCAGTGCTAGCAGAGGTGTGAGTGGGAAGGCCACGACGAACAAGTTGTGGAAGCCGAACTGAATCGCCAGTTCATTATAGTCCTCGAAGGCTTCGTTGCTCTCGTACGGTGCGAGCTTCGCTTGAGCTTCGATCAAGTTATGTCCAGCTTTCTTCTTGTCCTGTTCCTGTGTCTTGACCTCAGCGTAAAGCTGGTAGCGATACTTGAGGTACGGGATCGCTACTTCTGTTGTATTACCTACCACGATGCGAACGAGGAACAAAACCAACAGCTGATCACGCAGCTCTTTCATGCAGTCGTCACTATACAGACAAGAATCTTCCACTTCCCGCTTGATGAACGCGATGTAGAAGAAAGAAGCGAACGAGTTGCAGAACTGGAAGAGGAACACCTTGATCGCAAGGTAGTTTTCGTACTCGACGTCTGTGCGGTGGTTTTCCAGGTCGTTCAGCTTACGAGCAACGAGTCTGTAGACCATGTTTAGAATCAAGATCTGGATAGCGTTGCCGACAGTCACAGCCAGCGTCAGTGGCGTTCGGTACTTGATGTCGACGTTCCGAAGATTGTCCCTGTCGTTGATGTAATGCTTCAACACGAACAGCCCAACCAGCGCAATGATGACAATTCCTACCATGAACGTCACGACAGTGATGGACACGACGAACCAGCGGTGTCTTTTTGCTCGGCTCTCGTACGTTAGCTCCTCTGCATCGGTGACTGGGTTGTAGCTCTTGGTTCCTCGAAACTGAGGACGATAATGGAAGACCTCGTTGTACCTTTTGCACCCCCATAGCGACCCGAGAAGACCATTCTTCCGCTTCCAGAACTCGGAGAACATCGACGACCAAATGACCACGAAGATGGCGAAGGCGATCAAGAAGTATCCCCGGTTATTGTTGTTCCCTTCATCATCTTGTTCTTCTTCGTAGATTATCGTGATAATCCCTGCGATGGATGGAAACAGCAACATCTTCGTGTAGAACTCGAGCCACGCGAAGTAGAGCGCGATCTTCTCTCCAAAATAGTACCGGATTTTGTGGAGAGGCTGGTACAGCATCTTCATGTTCAAAGCCCACGTCGCACGCAACTCATCCAGCGCAGCTTCATCGTGGAGTGCAAACATTTGACTCTTCAGATATCCTGCATCCTGCAGTGCATCCAAGTTAATGTGTCGATCCACGATACCCGACGCGAGACGAATGCGGTCCTTCTGGGTAAACAATGTCTGCTCTCTTGTCCCACCCCAGTTTATCGGATAGCGGCGGAAATATGGCTGGAACTCGGGCTCGTAACGGTAATCGGCGAATGGAGCGAAGTACGTCATCGGGTCGTGGTGTATCGAAAAGATGGACGTCCAGAAGCGACTCCACGCGGGTTGACTGTGGTTGCTGTCATCTGAGAACATGCCGTCAGCTTCTTCTCGGTGTCCCCAGCGACGAAGAGCTTTACGAGTTAATGGGTGGATCTCATCGCCGCGAGAGATAAGAAATGGATCCAGCTCCGGTATATCCGAGTCGTTGACGGTGCCCCGTTTGTCTCGCAGGAGAACTAGAGACTTTTGCCACGCATCAGCACCAATTTCACGCCGCAGATCCGAGATTTTATCTCTGTGGAGCATGACATCGAACGGCTTGTTGCTCAGTTGCAGTCGGTAGTTGGTGCGATCAGCCTCCACACGCAGATCATCGTTCTCTGACTTCACCGACATGATGATTTCGTCTCCGTCAACACTGAGAAACATCCTCGTAGTGAGACCACAAGCGAGCTGCACGCGGCGAGAGATGGCAGTGGCCACCAGTTCACAGAAGCGACACTCCGTCGTGGACTCGGTGGAGCCAACAAACTTTTTGTACTCGGCTTCGAGTATTTGCTGTTCAATGTCGAATCTGTCGCAATCCCCGCCACCTTTGTGTGTTTCCACCATGTCATTTCCGTGCTCGTCCAAAAAGCAGCGTGCGGTTCGAAGTACGCGCTGGAAAGGACGATGACTGTGCTTTGAGTTACTTCCAAGAAATAAAGTGACAAACGCTTGCATGGTAAACAACTCCGGTTTCTTGAGTTCACCACCTTCACGTATCGGGAAAAGCATGACCAAGTCGTTCTCGAACATGGTGTTTTCATACGCATCCGACACTGCACCAAATCTGTGAAAAATGGATGCAGGTTTACTCCTCGGCGAGAGTTCGACTTGGATCGAATGTTCATTCACTGCCGTCTCAAGACCAGCATCTCGGGCATCCTCATCCATTGCGACCTACTGTTCCTGAAACCTTGTTCTCCAGCGGTTTGAAGAGTGATATAGCGTGCATGGCTTCCATTTAGTTGGCTCAACTGGGAAGGTGAGCATCATCTCAAGCACGCATCGAAAATAGTCGCTGTCATGATGCTACATGTTCTCATGGCACTTTTAAATGTACTATAGGTCGTGCTGGACTCGGATGAAACGCAAGTTATTTTAGCGAATTGGTTGCTGCTATTGGCGTGCAACTGGAGCAACTCGTTGAAATTTCTTGGCAGAATGAGGTAGTAACATTGGAATCCTTTTTGTGCATTTTGTCACTTTTTAGCTCGCAGTTTTCAATTTCACTTCGTGCCTCACCACTCGTTTAGCATATCGCTGTGATTGGCGCCAATATCTACTGTCCAAATTGTGTCCGCTTTCACCAGCTTCGTCAACGCACTCCGGTCGGTCTTACCTGTCAGCGGCTGCTTGCTTGGATACGACAAGATGCTAATCTGCGAAGGCGCCACATGCGCCACCTCTTCCACGTCGTAAAGGAACATGGCACATTTCCACTTGACTTCGTCCAAGCCTCCACTGATGGAATCCAAATTCAGCTCCATCTTCCGCACTTCCTCACCAGATTGGCCCTTTCGTCGGAGATTCACAAATCGCGGTCGGTGCCTTGAGCTTCCGAATGAAAGGAATTTCTTCATCAGTCCGCCATTACTACTGCTACTTGAAAGAGTTTGGCTCCGGGTCCGACTGTCTGGTGCTTCAGAGTCGCTTCCACTGCTGTGTCCGGTGTGATCACTTCCTTCCGACCCTCTCTCCTCTCCAGTACCACGATTTGCAGCGTCATCATTGCTGTTAGTGAACGAGAATCGAGCGAGCTTCTGAACCGAGGCACCGGTAGGAGTGTCTGCGCCTGCGTGGTCACCTTTACTGTCGTTGCTGCTCGGACCATGCGCTGCTGTTGCACCTCCACGTGATAGAAGGTGCCGCGTCGTGGAAAATAAGGACCCACCACGCGAACTGGCCTGCTGCTGAGCAGCTTGCTCGGCAATTTTGGCTTTGGCAGACAGCGCAGCCTGCTTGGCTATCCGCATCATGGCATCGTTCACCGAGCTGTGGAACAGTGCGTCTTGCAATTCCTTGAGAGCAGACCGCATGCAATCAGCATCACCGGAGGCAGCATACCCGATATACGTTTGGTGCTTTTCAGAGCCATGCGAGAAGATGCCGTTCTGTCGAGCAGCCTCTTGGATCTTCTCGGACAGCACATACTTTAAATACTTGGATGCACGCGTAGTCTTCGTGCACAGACGCACACGCTCCCCGCTATCGTTCGGTTCTGGAGCAGACAATGAAGACTGACGACCGGTAGCAGCCACGATGGAGATATACTCGTCCCACATGCTGCGAAACACGTATTGAATAAATTCTGTTGAAGAGTCTTGAGCAGCATCTGCGTCGTTCACTTCAGTTGGACTATCGGGTTCCTCCACCGAGCTGGTCGGTATAGGTTCTGTTGCGAATGCCTCTTTAAAGAAAGACGACAAGTCTGTCTTCGTAAACGACGGAACTGACATGACCGAGGGAGTTGCTTCCACAGAAGTCGGGGCCACAGCTGGGGCGAAGTCGCCAAAACCATCGTCGTTCTCGCCAAAAGCTTTGTCGTCAGAGCTCTGTGTAAAGTCACCGAAGTCGCCAAACTCGTCGTCATCATTAAGCTCTGTGCTCTGTGCAAAATCTGCAAAGTCGTCAGCACCAGAAACAGGAGTAGATTTTCCAGCAAAGTCTCCAAACGATTCGTCCTCGTCCTCAAGCAGCATGTTCTGTACTGGAGTTGGCGATGGAAAAGAGCCCCATGGGGACGCGTCTGGGATAATAGTAGCGCTTGTCGTAGGTGCGGCTGCTTCAATTCCTCCAAAGCCGCCAAAATCATCACCTTCTTCATCATCACTTGCCTTATCTTGGGTTTCTTCCGTGAGCGTTTCAACCGCAGCACCCTCGTCGAAGTTATCGGAGCCAGCAGGTGCAGTATCAGATACAGATGGTGACGCACTAAGCGAATCGTGGCGAGATGATGACTCGTCTGATACACCACTGCCCGATCCAAAGCCAGCGCTTTCGAGACTTTCGATTGTTGTTGGTGTGGAGAATGTAAACGGGTCGGACGGCTTCGTTTCGGAATGATCGGCTTTTTCTTCTATCGTAGACTGCTCCGCAGCTGACCAGACGACTTCATCAGTAGGCGATATTGGGACACCAGCATGGACTTCGTCATCGTTTGTATCAGCTATAGGGGAATCCTCACTCTTTGTGGCAGCAATCCCCTCAATTGCCTCGGTAAATGCCATAAAAGATGGACTCTCAGACTCAGCAACCGCAGCCAGTGAATCAATAGCGGGCGCAGCCAGCTCCTCTTGTGCGAATACATCATCGGTCACGACATCGTCACTGTGATCTGAAGTACCCGGTTCTTGCCAATCATCGTGGGATTCTTCCTTGGATACTTCTGCCTTTGTTTGGTCGATGATATCTGGGCTATCGCTTCGTTGCTCAATAGTGACTACAGTACCATCCGTTAAGGGACTCTGGATTTCTTCGTTCTTGTTTTCAGCAACCACCTCTTCTTCACACTTGCCATCATGACTGCTTTCCCCCTCCTCTGTATCTACGGCTGGATCAGCCGACGTATTCCATGCAGCCAGAGCCTCCGCCAAAGGCACCTCCACGGGTGCGGCTAGTCCTGCTTCTGCAAACGGATCCACCTCATCAGACTCTTCAGCAGCAGACGCAAACCCCACGAACTCTTCAGTCATCATGAATGAGCTGCGCAACGAAGGAGGAGCAGACGAAGGCGACGGAGCCACACTGGAAGTAGCCCCCGCCTCAGGTTTAGCAGATATAAATCCACCAAACGACGCGTGCTTTTGAGCGGCGTTTTCCATCGTCCCAACCTTCACGAAAGAAGAATTCAACGAGCCGAAAGATCGCGTTGTACGCTCAGAAAACGGGTCAAGCGGTGATGCCGTAGACTCAGGAGTAGAAGGAGAAAGCACGGGAGGTTTCAACTCCTCGTGCATCGAAGCGAACGACCCACGTAACGACGTCGGAGCCGATGAAGACGTCGTCGAGTGTGGCGGCGTCGCTGTCAACGTGAAGAGCTCATCATTGCCGAACGCCGCGTTAGTCTCACTTGTCTCGTTGCTGATACCAAAGAACGGGTCGCTTGAGGCTGGTGCCTGAACCGGAGAGAACGACAGCAAGTCTCCTACTGAAGCCTCTGGAGTAGCAGCAGCAGAAGTTGATGGGAACGTTGCGAACTTCGTCGAAGGCGGTGGAGGCAGCGCAAACCCGCTCGGAGACGATGCTGTCCTGCTAATATTGCCCGATGCACTACCCACGGACGTCGACGACATTGACAGTGGGTTGGTCTCTGTGTCCTGCGTCGAGTTGCCCCATACCAAGTCCAAGATCGCTGATGTTGCCGACGATGTAGATGTCGGAGCTATAGTGCCGGTTGTAGTGGACGTGTGACTCTGGAACTTCTCCACAGTCCCCGGCTTAGGCGCTGCAACCTCTGGAGAATCTGTTGCAGCCCCCAGGCCCCCTGTAATGTCCGCAAATGGGTCGACCTCGCCGCTGATAGATGGCAACAGCTTCGGTGGTGCTGTGGACGACGCTGGGGCTGTTACAGGCGAGAACGACATCAACGAGGAGCTGTCGCCACCTGCAGAGGGAACATCACTCTGTTCTTGACCCATGAAATCCCCGAAGTCCGCCTCGGCACCATACACGTCGCCAAATGGGTCCGAAAGACGCTCTGCCGCTGCGAAGGAGCCGAATTCGTCGCCTGCTGCCTCATTTGAGCTGTGATTAGCCTCCTGAGAGGGCGGGAAGCTTGTGGAGCCGTCGGAGTGACCTGTCGGCGTGCCTATGAAGCCCGGGGACGCTGCCATCATGATACCCGCACTCCTCGTACGTGGCGTCTATATCGTAGTGCTCCCCCCAACGGCTCATGAAGTGACTCATACTGAACATAAGTGCAAGCGGTAAAAACTATGATATGTCTAGAAACTGTGATAGTGAATAATAGTAAAAATGTTGGTATGCTGGATGATGGTAGGGTGGATTCTAAAATTCTAGACTAATTTTAGAACTAGTGGAATTGTAAAATTACTCCAAAAAGCTTTTAGAGTAATTTTACAATATCATTAGTTCTTTTTACCTTATTGGGGCAAAGCCCCCCTATAATGTAACGTTCTCTTATTTAGAGAGACAACTACTATTTTTACAGGAGTATTTACGAAGTATTAGGAAGAGGGCTAGGGTAGATAATTACAATCAAACCGACTAGGGACCAGTTTTGGCGAAAAATACTTG
>NW_008648988.1:281860-311515 GCF_000247585.1 Phytophthora nicotianae INRA-310 | reverse complement strand
TCCGTTAGGTAGGGCTTAAAGAAAAATGAAGCGATTTGCTTCGGAGAGAACTTGCTCTGAGAGCGCTGGGATGGCATTAGGGAGACGTCGGACATGGCTAGGTAGTGAGAGATGGATTGTTTGAGGTATGCGAAATTGCAAAGTGAGATCGAGTCGGCTGAAGCAATTTGCAAGGAGCTCAGAGCCAACGAAAATCTGGTGGCTGTCGGTCAAGGCCGGCAATTAATTTCGTGTAGGTTTACATAAAATCCATAAATAAATTTTCAGTCTGTAGCCAAGGCCGTAAATAAATTATTATCTGAGATTTTAAAAATATATTTTCAGTAAATATATTTTTGCGGATCCCTCACTGCATACTATGAAGTTCATAGTATGAACTTCATAGTATTCATGGCATGAGCATGGTTCATGCATATCCTGGTCGTATCGTCCATCGGAAGTCTGCCGACAATTACGAGCAGCGACAACGTGCGATAGACCACCTCGGACGGGCGGAGTCAGGCGTGAACTCTGTGTGACATCGTAGTCAGATCCGCTCCGAACTTCTCCATGAGTTAATCATCCGCCCGTCCGTCCACCTTGACCAATTACGCACTCTTCTTCTGAATCCTTTCCATCGTCTGTAGACGAATTCCAACGCGATGTATATTGGCATCTTTCAGCCATCTCCGTGAGTCACCGGTTGTTGTCACATGTCAACGGCATTTGCCTCTTAAGCGTGTGCACCTTCTTCGCGTCGCAGTTGTTGTATCGAAGAGGACCGGCACCGCGGTGCTCACTTTCGGATTTGCAGCGTAGGGCAGATAAGACTCTTGCAATGCCGTCGTCCTCTGACGCGTATGACGCGTTTTCCTCGCCTGCCGCGCATACGGCCGTGGACATGGAGTTCAGCTCCATGCAAAGCGCGCAGTCGTCCGTCCCGCGCTCCACCAGCAGCGACAAGACGCTGTACGACCACGACTTGGTCATGGTCTTCCCGCGACGTGAAGGCGGCGAGCTCAAGAAGCCCGACGACTTCACTCTAGACAGCTTCGTGCACCTCATGATGGGCAAGGACCCGGACCGCAGCCACCGCTCCAACAAAATCGTAGTGGACCCGTTCCAGCGTGTGTTGCGCACGCCGCGCTGCTACCTGGACGAGCGCGGCTGCGACGTCGTCATGGACTCGAGTAATGATCATAGCGAGGAGAGCGAGCAGCGCCGCTTAGAGACGCAGGAGCAGCTGCTTAAGAAGGAATACGAGCAATTCATCGGTAACACTGAGGCCACAACCGAGACGCGGTTCTGCGAGCTCGTGGCCACCGCCATCGCGCGTCGTGTGCAGCTCGCATGTGGCCTTACTACGCGCATGTTCTTAAGCTGTGACGCTGACGAGATCATTATGACTATCAAGGCAGACAATGATGACCTCAGAATCGAGGCAGACCGTACCAACTACAGACTGCAGGTCAGCAACAAACCGTTCGACAAGACATTACACGTGAAGAAGCTCAAGACTCTGCAGCGTGAGATGGGAGATAAAGAATGGCAGAACTCCATTGACCATTTAAGACATACTCGCGGCTGTGCTAATGAAGATGCCGAATATCCAGAGATGGATCCGTTGTTAGTTTCACGCGGAGAAGAGTTCCATCCGGAACTACGCAAGGCTGTAGATATTTGGGGGCATACCGAAGAAGCTGATGGTTTATTTGTCGAAGACGACACCTGTCGTCGTGTCCAGGGAAACCATTGGGATCGCTTTGTGACGTCGATTTTTGCTCTACCTTACGATCCGTTGACGTACTTTGCTCCGTTCGCAGAGTATCGCCATGAGGAGAAGTACCAGCCCTTCTACCGACGTTACCCGATCAAGTGGGGACAGAAGAAGGAGGAGACGTTGTTCTCGCAAAAAGATCGTATTCGTCTCGCAGAAGGAATCGTAGAGCGTCATATTAACGCAGACGCTCTGGAAGCTGCTGGGTATCTGGAGGGTCAAATGTTCGCTCTCCACGACGCGAAGGCGCTGCACGACCTGCGGCACTCGTGGGCTCTGCACTGGACCATGTTGTACCAACCTTTGCACAAGATCCGCTACTACTTCGGAGAGAAGATCGCGCTGTATTTCGCCTGGCTCGAGTTCTACACCAAGATGCTGGTCTTCCCGGCAGTCGCGGGTATCATCACATTTGTGTATATCGAAGCGCGTCAGGCTGTCACGGGTACCAACCAGCAAGGCTACATTCTCATCGCCTTCGCTGTGTTCGTGGTGTTATGGTCGTCACTGTTTTCCGAGCTGTGGAAGCGTAAGAATGGTCTATTGGACTCGCTCTGGGGTCTCAGTGGTTTGCAGGAATCATTCCGGTATCGCCCTCAATTTCGCGGAACTAAAAGTTACCACCCGGTCACTGACGCCGAGGAGGTGACATTCGAGAGCAAGATGAAGCGCCGACGTGCCTTCATCGTGTCCATCCTGGTCGTGACGTTTATGGTCGGTATTGTGATTGTCGCTCTCTTTGGTCTGTTCGTCTTGAAGCACTGGATCAACGACAGTGACAACCTGGAGAAGAACAACATTAACACCAAGTATCAGACGCCCTTGACGTTCGGTGTCACTGTGGTTAACGCCATCCAGATTCTCGTGCTCAATACGGTCTACCGCACCGTGGCGCGTAAGCTGAATGACCTCGAAAACCACCGCACAGACGCTGAGTACGAAAACTACTTGGTCATCAAGGTCTTCCTGTTCCAGTTCTGCAACTCGTTCGCTTCGTTTTTCTACATTGCGTTCGTCAAGCGTATTGCTGAAGGTTCTTGTCTGTATGAAGACGACTGCATGCAGGAACTGCGCGACCAGCTGCTGACTCTGTTCATTATCCGCATTGTGGTGGGCAACACGACGGAAGTGGTGGTGCCGTACTTGAAATACCGCTACCAGCTCTTCGCTGAGCGCAAAGCAGCGTACACCGAAGAAAAGACTGGCCACAACTACATCGAAGAGCAGGCGAAGCTGGTGCCTTACGAGAGCAACGAGGCGTTCGAGGACTATAACGAGATGGTCATCCAGTACGGCTTTATCAACTTGTTCGTGGTGGCGTTCCCGCTGACGCCTCTGCTTGCATTAGCCAACAACGTACTAGAAGTTCATGTCGACGCCGTGAAGCTCTGTTTTGTGCATCGTCGACCGTTCCCCCACCCGGCGAAGGACATTGGCGTCTGGTTTTACATTCTCCGATTCATGACGTACATCGCGCTCGGTACAAACTCGGCTCTTATTCTCTGGACGTCCGACTTGTTTGAAGACCAGACGGGAACTGTCCGAGCCTTCAGCTTCGTAGTGGCGTGTCAGGTGTGCTTGGTTTTGGCTGTCCTTGTCGAGCGTGTGGTGCCCGATACACCCCACGAGATTAGACTGCTGCAGGAGCGCTACGAACACATTGTGAACGTGGTGTTCAAGGGACTGTTCGAGGGCGACAACTCGAAACTTAACGAGGTTGCAGAGCGTCTGGACCTTCAGATTTATCCCAACCATGAATGGGAAGAATCGAAGCAGCACTATGCGTAGTCCTCTTCCAGACTGCCGATCATATACCGATCAAGAAGACGACATTTTGGTGGATAATGAACATTCTTGTAGACGAATCGCGTGATCTTGACTGTCATATTCAGTTCGAACACTTTTCAATATTCATCGTACGTCTGTAGTACGGCAGAGTCGCATGATTGATGCCGCAGTCTTGGATATCTGCTCTCCTATCGATGGACGATTCGGGTGATTTTCAGCTTCGCTTACAGCTCCATCCAACCGAGAAGTCTGCTTTTGAGTAGCCAAAGCCTCCACAGTGCTGAGAACGTTTCTGTGCTCAGCAAACCAGTTACTCACTTGGTACCTTTTGGTTTCACAGCGAAGGCAAGTTTTCAGTGTATGTAGCACGCGTAGCAGAATGATTCCATTCATGTTGCCTTCCAGGCATCTCGAAAGCGAACTGTACAAAACATCAACGTGTCAGAAACTGAAAAGTTGAAACTAGTTTGGAGTTGTTGGAACTTACCTCAGATCGGAATCGTTAAAACCCGAGGGAACGTTCTTGCTTTGAGAAAAAAATACGCCATTCAACTGCTCGCCAAATATCTGTGCGGCAAACATATTGAGCTGTTAGTCGCTCAGTCGTGTAATTCTCGTGATCTAACAGCCCACCACTTACCTGCGACAGGAAGACGAGGCAACGGGAGGCTACATCCGCGAGTTCATCATTCGTTCGACTCTTTGCAGTATCCTTTTCGGGTGCTACGTATTCGGAGTGTCCATTCATTTTACGATCAACGTCGCTCGAAGTGCAAAACTGAAGCATCAACGGCCCACAAGCAACCAGCTCATGAAACCCCGCTGGAGCTGGTGATCGTCCTGATTGTCGGTTTTTTTCGAATTGGTGGTGAAGCAAATTCAGCAGGATTATCGACAAATCTAGCAGATTTCCATCTTGCTCTTTGTGTTTCGAAGCGAATATTAATCCAGTAACCACACTCCTTGTTATGCCTGACTCGTACAGTAATTCCGAGCGTACATCAGCGGAATCCAGAAGCATTTGGACGAGTTGCGTAGCATGTGAAGGTAGCGACTGGAACTCGTCCGGTACCTGTAATAAACTCATAACCGTGGGTACAATGTTCAAGTCCTCTACTTCTCCAAGGAGAGAAGAGTCACTAGAGAGTAAGCCAAACATTAATTCACTTGACAAGCTCCAAACATCTTCGACCACACCCATCGGACTCCTGAACAACGTGTTAAGATGGGGGAAAAGTATCGATCGAACGAATGGATCGAAAAACTCGTAGTCACCATTGTCATCATCGTAGTCGAAATCCAGCAGGACAACGTGAAGGATCCGAAGACAATTCACCGCAGCACCCTCAGATTCTCCATTTACATGCTTTACAATAGCAGGTAACAACTGAGTGAACAGCATTTGCTTCTCCACTAACACAATATCGTTCGTCTCCTTAGCTGCGAGTTCGAACAAGTCCACTAAAATCTCCGACACATATCGAGCTACAGTCGTTTTATCAGTGCTCCCTGGTATGACCAAAATCTCATCAGGAAACGACGTAAGTAACTTGGCCATCAGGCGTAGGAAGAACGTGTACTGCTTGCTGTCGTTTGCCACGAAATAGTTTAACAATTGTTGTCGGCAGTTTGGATTGTGTAGCAGTCCACCAAAAAGCTGGAACGGGATTGGCGATATCCTAGGGGATCGATTCTCTGTGTTGTTGCTACTCGTGATCTCACCATCACCATTTTCAGGCGTAGAGAAGCACACTGCTCCGAGTTTTAAAGCCATTCGAATCGACAGCTTGCACACATTCATCGCACACTGCGCGAGGTACATTTCAAATGCAGATAGCTTCTTTTCCGGCGATATTGACCCGGGATTGTTTTCATCTTCACAGAGCTGGTCAGCGATGGGGTCAATCACTTTTTCCACAATATTTAGGGATTCATACTGCACAAATGAGAGTAGAAAGCTGCGATTCAACTGTACACCCAAGTGGATCATGATCAATCCTTTCGCTCGCAACGTAGAAAGACTATCGTCATCAACATCATCTCCTCTCGTGCTCGTATCAATCTCCAAAACTTTACATATTGTCGGGAACGCCACGACACGTTCCAGCAGCAACGTGCGGCTTGACTTGATCGCAGCCGCTTCTGCTTCTCTTTCAGTACCAAGCTTCATGTCCAAAAATGAGTTTATAATGTTCAACGATGCGATCGCCAGCTCGGTAGATTCTTTCATACTTTCCACGCCTCGCCACACTGCATTAAGGATGTCCGGTTTGGCAAAGAACAGCATTATCGATCTCTTCAACCGAGAC
Source organism: Phytophthora nicotianae INRA-310 (assembly GCF_000247585.1). Lineage (NCBI taxonomy): Eukaryota > Oomycota > Peronosporomycetes > Peronosporales > Peronosporaceae > Phytophthora > Phytophthora nicotianae. The sequence continues at coordinate 305,662 of NW_008648988.1, read as the reverse complement.
GAAAGACTCGCAGTTGAAGACGGAGTGCGAACATGTCGTAACACCTGCGCTAGCGCCTCAGTTGTAGCTGTTCGCAGCGCGATAGCCACGTTTAACTCTCCATTTTCATCTTCTGACACCGAGGTCGCGTGTTGCAGCAGGCCTCGCATTAACGTCAACACAATTTTCTCGCTAATCAGTCGGGATAGCAGGGAATCTGTGCACTGAATCAGCATATTGCCAAGCGTCCTCACCGCATAATAACGGAGTACTACATTCGTATCTCCTATACATGCAAGCACAGTGTCCACGCCTTCCATCGGTAATTCCCACTCTTGTTGTGTTGAAATGTAAAAAAGTAATTCTCCAAGACACGCGAGAGCTAGAGGGCGAGGTTGTAACCCTTGAATGTCGGTACTGTTCTTGTTTTCAAGACCATCAGGGCGGACAATAACTTCCAATAGTAACTTCACAAGCACCTGCAATTGATCCGGCGAAGACGGTGCAATGAAGGTAGCGAATCGAAAAAGAACGCCGAGCACAAGACACAGCATTGAAATTACGGTCTTGTTCGGAGTAGCCAGTCGGGCTTCATGCGACAGCATTCGAATCAAAAGCTTAAGAATTGAGCTATTCACAATCACGTGAGCCAGTCGAGCGTGGCAGCTGAGAGAGAATAAATACGCCATGACACTAAGTTTCGCTTGGTCATCCGAGTGAGAAAACTTCAAACTGATGTAGATCTCTTTCAGCTGATTCTCCAAAGCCTCAGCCGAGCACGATAGTAGATTTTCTGGAGCTAAGAGGGGGAACCGGAAAAGATCTGCACGGACCTGCGGTAAGTCTTCGATCTGGACGTTTTTATTTCCGATGATAGACTTTACACGGCAATCTGCAGCAGTAAAAACCAGCTTGGATATCTTGCGGAGCCCACTGCCAGGTACGCCACTTCGATCGAACAGGTTGTTTATTGATATCCTCCTTTTTGGGGCGTTCCGAATAGCAGGAGGTGCAGAATGAGGTGCGTGAGCAGCTCTCCAGCGATGTCGGATATCAGTCAGTTGACTGACTTCGTTCAAAACACCATTCTGGTCATCGTTGAGGTCTTCATTGTTGTCCGGTAGAGCGCGTATTCGTGAGTTCGGCGCGCTGACAGGTCGTACGTCATCATGAGTGGCTCTTGAGGTGATATCTAAGCGAGTGGCTTCATTTGGTGTCTGATCCGCATCTGAATCTCCAGAATCCGAGAAGTGAGTTTCATCATTACAATTGTTTCCTGTTGTTGTCTCCTCGATTCCATTCACGTGCAACCCTCCAACGTCATCTGCATTAGCCAGGCTGCTGTCACCATTATCCCTATCTTTTTCACGTTCGCTAATATGACCGTTGTCGTGAGGTTCTTCAGGGTTGTCAAGACCATTTGAACCGTCATTGCTGGTAACCTGCTCACTGTTCAGACCAATTTAAGCTGACAAACACTATACAGATTTATATCGCGCAGAAAAGCTTACCACACGGGCGAGTTTCTATCAAATATTTCCTGCGGAGGCATCACCACATTTTGGATGCGAGGTAAACCATCCCAAAAAGGGTGAACAACTAGCTCATCCCTGGTCGTAATTCTTTGGTCAGAAAATGACTGTGTTCACTGAACTCAGGTATGTCAGACGCACCAGGTGATTCGCTGATAAGGGTCTTTCACTAATAACCGCTCTAATAGCTTGCAAAATGCAGGCGACATTTCGCATCCAGGTACTGGGAATTCCACCGTTTCCGATTGAATCTATCTCAAGCACACAGAAAGTATGATCGGTTAACGCGCAGTAGAGTGCATACGTCGGAATGTTCTCGTTACGTACCCTTCGTGCCAACTCTGAAAAGTTAGTATGTGTAAATGGTTGCCGGCCTGTTCTGAGTTCATACAATACACAGCCCTAACGAACAAGGTATAATCGTTAATTACCCATGCAATTTATAAGAACGGAGGTTAATTGTACCAATGCCCAAAAGTCTGACGCAAAGCTGTGCACTGCAGGTTGCTGGAATAACTCAGGCGCCATATAGTGAGGTGATCCTGGAGCAAGCTACGCAGAACACATCGTGTCAAATAGCCATTTTAATAACATAAATCCGAGATACTTGTCATACTGGTCGTACGGGTGCTGCATCACTTCCTGGAATGCGGCGTGCCAGTCCAAAATCCGCCAGCTAGCGCACAAATAATAATAATATATATAATTTGCACGTATGAGCTGCACTTATGACAGCCACGAACCTTAAGTGATCCGAATTCGTCAATGAGAATATTCGCAGGCTTCAAATCGCAGTACAAAATGCTATTGGAGTGCAAATATTGCAGCCCAGCAACAAGTTCGATCCCAAACGACTGCAACATGATACCCCACACATCAATAAACGCAACAACCAGTAAAATAATTTCAACGTTGTTGCACCTGGACGGCAGACTCTGGTAGTTGTTTGTCCTGTGTGATGAGGTTGAGCAGGTCGCCGCCCATGCAGTATTCGAGGATGAGCCAGATGTGGTTGGACGACTCGTACCAGTCGAAGAATTTGAGTACGTATGGACTCTCGAGCTTGTGGAGGAATGGGACTTCGTTCAGAATCTACAGTAACGACATATTTCGTAGCATTATTATTATTTATGGGTTTTAGTTCTTGCGCTCTTGCTAGCGCGCACCTTGTCCATGCGGCTCTTGGCCGTGGACTTGACGGCCACGTACTCGATGCTGCGCTTGCGGCGCGCCTTGTACACGAACGAGTGCGTGCCGCGTCCGATCTCGTCATATATGTTGTAGTTTTCCATGACAAAAAACTACTTAACCGTACAGTCGACAACGAATTGACAATCTGCGGCGTTTAATGCATGGAAAAAAGATACGATGTGGTAGACACAAATTGTGCGGCTTTGTTTGCCAACTTATACCACCGGGTAGAAGTAGTTGAAAGTAGTTGACATGTGAACAGGATATTATCCATTTTTCAGAAGGCTTTAGCCATCGCTTGTTGGGATCACATAACTCTCCTTCTTATAAGACGTGCTGACTTGCAATCCTTTATGTTGGATTTCCTTTTGAGTGATTTCCAACCAGAAATCACTCTCAAGTCCCGCAATCCTCCGCCACAGGACTATCTACCAGCAGTTACATGTATGAAGCCTGCACATAGCAAGAAGAGCTGCCAGTAATACTATCCTTACACTGCTTGTATCGACGTAAACTACAGCTTTATCTTTCCTTTCACCATCGCCGGATCCGGCCATTCTCAATTCTGGCTTTAACTTGGAAGAATTCTTCTCGGAAATGGTGGCCGCTTCGACTAGGCTAATCTTGTCGATGGTACCAGTACGGCTATTGCAGTGCAGCACAATTGTCGCTTGTAGCAATCGCTTGTAGCAACGTCCACAAACGTTATCAATCCACTTCAACATCACTAATCGGGAGTATTCTACAAAAGAGGATTCACGGTATTGCGGATCCTTGGCTTAGAAAATTTAAGTCATTTTTCCATGTGGGTTCCGCCTTCTTTTCTTCCCTTTCTTTTCGCAGAGCCAAAAATATAAGAAAGCCGAGAACTACGCCGGCCGACATTCACCACCTCCCTGCGCCACCTGCACAACGTCCCACAGAACATCAACTAGGTACGTGCATGCAGCATCCAGTGGTCTTCCTCCTCCCACCAGTTGCACGCTTCATCGACAACTACAAGCCTCAAATCAAGCGTGTCAAGTTTGCCAGCATATCACTCCCCCCCTCACTAATTTATTTTATTTTACATAATGCAGTACAGCTATTGAACCATGTCGTACGCCTACCTGTTCAAGTACATCATCATCGGCGACACCGGTATGCTATTGTAGCTCCCATGAATCAACTACACACATGAAGATCCACTCACTGACCTTTTGGCCATCCACAACAGGCGTGGGCAAGTCGTGTCTGCTGCTACAATTCACGGACAAGCGCTTCCAGCCCGTGCACGACCTCACGATCGGCGTCGAGTTCGGCGCGCGCATGATCAACATCGAGAACAAGCAGATCAAGCTCCAGATCTGGGATACGGTACAGAATATCTGTCGATTCTGAGGTAAGTGGTGGATTTTTAACGCTGATTTTGGACATTTTCAGGCTGGACAAGAGTCGTTCCGCTCCATCACTCGCTCGTACTACCGTGGAGCTGCCGGCGCGCTGCTGGTGTATGACATCACCCGTCGAGAGACGTTTAACCACCTGACGAGATGGCTGGAGGAGGCCCGACAGAACTCCAATTCGAACATGGCTATCATGCTGATTGGCAACAAGAGCGACCTGGAACACCGTCGCGCTGTGAGCTTCAAGGAAGGAGAACAATTCGCCAAGGAAAATGGCCTCATCTTCCTCGAGACGTCAGCCAAGACCGCTGCGAACGTGGAAGACGTAAGCGGCAATTGCTAGGAATAAGGGATGAATAACTGTACTAACTCATGCTGATCCATGCAGGCTTTCGTCAAGACGGCGTCCAAGATCTACTCGAACATCCAGTCCGGCGTTTGTGATGTCACTAACGAGGTTGGTACAATCGCTCCAGACGAGATAACTTAAGGACAATATCTGACATCTTCTGGATTTTTGTGGCAGGCACATGGCATTAAGGTGGGCATGACGGGCTCCCCAGGTCCTGGTGGCTTCGGCAACTCGAACCCGCCTGCTAACCGAGGTTGCTGCTAAAAAGCACTTCATAACCTGTCGAGGAAACGAGGATGTAGGATTCAGATCGTTGAGTCCCGAGTTTAAGAGCTTTTCCCCCTAAACAACAAACATGCTGATGCTTATCAAAAACACATAATTTTTACATAAAATTCTAACAAAAAATAGTTATCAGGGCAAATGACTTCGACGTGGCTAGTGGAGCTCTCAGAGGAGGTTCTGGAGGTGTTGGAGCTTGCGTTAGACGTGGAGTCGTTGGTACTACTCTCAACGACGTGTCGGTCACTACTGGAGGCGCTACGGCCGCTCATTGAGGCGCGATGCAAGCGCGAGAGCTTCACCACGTATCTATACCCGACAGTAGCGTCTTATCGAATGCAAGCGGCCGTTCCAGCCACTTGGAGACAATTGTATGCAGCTTTTAGCCTCAAGAAGTTGAGATGGGAAGCATGTAGAAGTGAAGGGACATCGTCGTCGCTACGGGCGCTAAAATCCGACAACCAGGAGTACGAGATCGACTTGAGCGCCACTTTTGTACTCCGTAGTGGAGGCCACTACTGGTTCAGTGTATTGCAAGCAAGAATATCCGATGCAACGCTGGGTGGAGAAGAGAAAAAGGAATCAGATGCGGCGACTAAGACCAAACGGCCAGATTCGTTGCCATTTTTGCAGTCTCCACAGCAAATTACGATAGATAAATGGGTGAAGATTCGAGCAGTGGGGAAAGGACCGTGTCCAAGACGGAATCACTCGATGACTTGCTTACCGAATGTATTTTGTTCTCGCGAGCTTATAGTGAAGTCGGATGTGGAGGAGGAAGAAGAATTAGTGAATGTGCGGCGAATATTTTTCTTTGGTGGCCAGTCGGAAGGGATTCCGTTTGAGGCCTTCGGTGATCTTTACCTGCTCTGTATCGAGGAAATAGATGAAAACACGTCGAGGAAGGGACATAGTGCTTGGGTTGAGCCTAATGTAACGGGACAAGCGCCATCGCCACGGTGTGGACACACTGCCACCTTACTGTCGCCAGACTTGTTGATGGTCAGTGGTGGTAGCACGGGAGTATCGCCGATCTTGACGATGGACGTGTTTCTCTTGCACATTGAAGGCTGCGCTGGTGAGTGCAGTACTATGGCAAACATTTGAAACGCGCCCTTACTTGGAGATTAATATGGTTGCTGTGATTTTTATCAGATTTTCGATGGTCGAGGCCATCGTGCAGCTCCAGGATACCGACAGGTCGATCACTGCACGATGCATATCGGTACGTAAAAATCTTACAGTGCTTGTACTTTTTTGCTCAACAGAAAACTCACTTTTGTCTTGCAGAGTCTCCGAAAGTGAAGTGATCATCTATGGAGGACGTCAAGTAAGTTATACCATCCATTATGGTACAAGTTCGAATACTCCGACTAATGGTGTTCTGGATTTTATTGACAGATTCGACAGTCCAATGGCTTGCTAGACATACATAAGCTGCAAGTCACCCGCGAAGTAGACGACTTGGGTTATACTCAGTTTTCGATCAAATGGTTAGAGCCTCGACTTTCCGGGTCGCTGCCCTGCTCACGGCGCGGTCATAGTACAAACGCAATCGGCCCAAATCTCCTCCTTTTTGGAGGTCAAGACGAGTCAACCGGTCAATTAAAGAACGACATCCGTGTGCTCAACATTCCGCGACAGACCTGGAAGCGTCTAGATGTGCCTGGTGAGTCCCCATGTCCTCGACGTGGCTTCAAGAACCAATTTTTCGGCACAACTCTCGTTATCTCCAGCGGCTTCGTGCGCTCCACGCTTTTAGGAAAAGTTGACCACCAACTTCCAGACAGCGATGTCCACGTTTTGTCACTGTTGTAGCGTTAGTTAGCAGTGAAAACTTAGTGCCAGCATTGACGGAATCGGTTTTAACTGTTAAAATTAAAATTTTGACAAAATCCGTATGCATGCACGAATGTCAAGTTAGTAATAGCTTGACGTTAGATTCTTTTCTCAGATTCCAAATTCTCAAGATCTAAAACCATGGCCACCAAGCAGATCTACCGATTGTCGCCTTCTCTGAGCAGCTTACTCGGCAAGAGCGAGCTCACACGCCCCGCTGCCATTAAGGAGTTGTGCGTAGTTTCCGTCTACAACCCTTATTGCGTGTTCACTAGCTTACCACCCTGTTTTGTCTTCACTAGTTGGAACTACGTGAAAAAGCACGACCTGCAGGACCCGAATGACGGACGAATGATCCATCCCAACCGAGAGATGATGAACGTTTTCAAGGTGGAGGAGATCAAATTCACGCAGGTCATGGGCCTGGTCTCCAAGCACTTGGAGAAGGTTGACCAGTAGTTGAAGAGTGGAGATGCGGCAGCTCCGACGGACACTATTCACATCACGGAGCTTTGAGTTAACTTTTATAATAACTTTGCTATATGTCAACATCCGTTTCCAACGCTACCCACGACCGAAATGTTACGTGAAGGACTTTTTCAACAACGCGATCGAATCTGTTCCTGACAAAGCTAAATTGGTCAATTATTGCAGTGGCAACAATTTCCACCATGATGCGATAAACAAACTGTATGAGTTACACTGCTACAGCTCCGACTACCGTGTGCGGGTTTCGGTGAGTTTGTACGTGGCATCGCGTTTCGTAGACGAATATGGGGGACAAGTCATTCTGGACGAGATGACTCGTCTCAACACGTCACAGTATCGTCCGTTGCTTTGAAATGTTGTTTTTTTTTTGCTTCTATTGCCACAAATACAGTGACGAAAGCTCTGCCGTTTGATCCGAAGAAATGATCGAAAAAGGTGAACGATAAACCCACAGCAGAAAAGAAGTCGAATGAAGGGGGCTATGATGTTGTGTGATTCGACTTAGCAAAACAGAAGTCATCTTTATTCGAATGACCCTATCGGAATTTCGAGATGAAGTGTTTTGACGAAGTGCTAAAACATGTAGGAATGGAGAATCTTTCCAAGGTGATAATTTAATGCGTGGTCAATTGTTTGATATCACATGAAACATCAAGCGTCCTACAAATCCATTTTGGAACAGTTCGATGTGAGTCGGGCTCGTCCAGAAGATCGTCATATTTTAATAAAAGTGCAGGTTTTTGAAGGTGGTCCAATTTTGTAGCCAGTATGGTATTTGAAACAGCACTACACTGAGTTCTCCATAATATCATTGCTACTTTGCCAAGATTCAACCATTAAATCTCTGTAGTGAGTACTCCTTCGTCATCCAGATACGTCTCAGGACCCAATCGATTGCTTTCATCTTCATCGTTGGTGTGCTGCTCAATATCTCCCGAATTTCCAACACTTGCACGACGTTCTTCTTCAGCAAGCTCCATCTCGCGACTCACTGACAGTCGCACTTCGTCCATCATGCGATCCATGAAGCGTTGACTTTCCTCAGAAGATAAACTCCGCCCACTAAGTAGGTCGTCTGGTGGCATGAGATAATGTTGGTGCTGATGAGTTGGCGAAGACAGTGGCTGGTGTGTAGGGGGATCCACAGCACCGCCCGTGTCCTTTACTGGCGCAGATTCAGCTCCAATGGACGTCTGCACTGGAGTAGTGAGGGTTGCGCTGGTGGATCGCCGCTTGACCTTCTGTGAGCGCAGCGTGCGGCCACAAAACTGGCCAGCGAAGAGTTCAAACGCTTCTGTAGATATCTGCGCCATACTCTGCATGAACTCATCCAGCGCTCGAGAGTACTGCATGTTCTGCTTTCCAACACCACGACGTTCCTTGTCCTTCACCTCCACCATGCTCTTCATCAATCCTTCGAAAACTGGGTGCGATTTGAAGTGTCCAAACACGCCCATACGAGCAAAGCGCAGCCAGAAATGCACTTGCTTCACTCGTTCTGCATCAACGTCACTGTTACCACCAGATCCTGGAGACACCATACGCTTGACAGTCTGGTAAAGCCCACGAAAGGCCGAGTTCTTGGACAGTTTTCGCAGAAAAGGATCGCTTTCAGTGTACACACTGGGCACGTATTTGATGTTTTCGAGTTTCTTTGGCGCTTTGGAGCGACTGAGCACACTGCGGAAGTTCGGCACCGTGCGTAGGTCACGGCATGCACGACATACGCCGTGGCTTTGATTCCCACGGTTCTGGTTGTCGGTGGCTGGTACAAATCGCTTGCAACGCAGACTTCGGACGCAGCGACCCTCCTTATCCACACGCCACAGACACTCGCTAAATACAGCATCTTGTAGCATTAGCCGCTGTTCTTCATTGAGCTTGTCAACGATGCGAACCTTCTCGTCGTTTCCGAACACCTGCGGGAACAACTCGCGAGCAATAACGTACCGAGGTCGACTGCCTCCGACTAATTGAACGGCGTTGGACACGTAGGCCTGCACATTTTCATCGCGGAGGCCAGTGCATGGAACGTGGTCCGTTGGCATTACCGCCTCATCACTCGTGCTGATATCCTTGCCGTCGGAAGGTGCTAGCTCGGAGAGGAACGCCACTGCAGCTGGATCACTCTCCATTTGCTCTTCAGCGTCCACAGTTTCTTCGTGATCCTCTCTGCCAAGCGCAGTTGAAGTTAATTCAGAGACCGAATCAATAGCAACGTCGTTGCGCTTTTCGGTCTCTGAGCGACTTTGTTGGATTGTTGGCAACTGATAAGACTCGGATGGAGTCGCCGAGTTGGCTGCAGACGCGGTTGCCTCACTGTTACTGGATTGGGTTTGCATTGCCGAAGAGGTGGGAAATGAGGTCAAGTCGACGTCTTGAATGTCACCGATAGATAAATGAGGCATACTGAGACCAACAACGGAAGGATCCAGCAAGTGCACGAAGCCATCGTCGCTTGTAGCACGCACTGCAGTCGAACTCGATGTGCCATCATAAAGTGAGTCGCCTGGTTGGTCCTGTCCAGTCTTGATGGTTATAGGCTGCAGCTTACGCTTATGAGGTCTCGATGTCGCTGCCAGCAGTTGCCTTTGCTTACGCCCACCCAAATGCCGCTGAAACAGCTCACACGCTTCTGGAGATAAGTCAGCAAGCGAGCGCATAAACGAATCGAGAAGATCACTGTACGTCATGTTCTGTAACCCCACGCCTCGCTGCTCCTTGTCCTTCAATCGTACCATCGCCTCCGTTAGTCCAAGTAGCGCTGAATGCGAATCAAAATCGCCTGAAAGTCCCATTGTAGCCATCTCCATCCACGTGTTCAAAGCGATGGGGATATCTGCGAGTGCCAAATCGCGCAGCACTCTGGCGTAAGGCTCCTGCATGTCGAACTCAGCTTCAAGCAGTGAACACACGCGTCCCGAACAAAACTTCCTGTTGATCGGGTTGCGTGGCGGTCCCGGACGTGTTGCCACTTTGTATTTTGCAGCCGCAGCTGTTCTCAACACCGCGTTACTACGAAGTGCCGTACAAGACGCACATCGATCTTCCCCTTTACTTGACTCCACGACACCGAGACAGTCCAAACTGCGCACTGAGTTGCCATCCTTATCCACGAACCACAGGGCCTCGCCTTCAATAACATCGTGTAGTAACAGTTTTTCCGCCTCAAGAAGCTGCTGGAGCTTCGGGTGTCGCTTGTGTGTTGTGCTTGAATGGTCCAGATCTCCATTACCTGCTTCATCTGCATGATCATACTCCGCGTTGTCCGGAAAGAGATGCGGGAAGAGCTCTCTTGCAATTTTCTGTCGATGTCGTGCACCTCCTGTCAGCTGAATCGCAGACGTCACAAACGTGTTCATACGTTCATCTCTCAGGCCTGGGCATGGCAAAAAGCCACGTTCTCGAGCGACATCCCACCGGATTTCGCGTGGGAAGCTCTTCTTGCTTTTATATGCCTGTAACAACGCACTTGCGGACGTGGGTGGTCTCATCAATACACCTCCTGAAATCATCGTCCTCATTGCTGGCGAGGTCGCTATCCTTTTCTTCTTCCACTCTTCATTCGCCACGGCAGATGCAGGTTTCGCTCGCTTCTTTGGCTTCTGTTTGTCTGCTACGTGCATTAAAAACTGCCCAGGCTGCCACGGAGCGCCGAGCAGCACTATCCTCGCGCATTTACACTCTACAAATTTCCCATCGGGTGTAATTCGCTTAAAGTGTGGGTTCTCGCGTAGTGTCATCGCTCCTTTAAACATCCTAACGCGATGGTCGGGGGAATCGTCAGAAGGTGGCTCAATATGTCGCTGGTCATTATGTACCACTCCAAACTCTCGACGGAGTATTGCGTCCACTGACTGCAGCGAATATTCTCCAATATTTTCGTCGTCATCATCGATTTCGGCTTCCTGTGTCTCCTGGTCATCTGCATCTCCTTTTCTTGTGTCTTTATTCTCCGGCCTCTTCCTCTTCCTGGGTCTACTTTGCCTTAAAAAGGTGCAATTCCTGCTGGCCACGTGCTGCTCGAACTTAAGAATGTACCACGGCGGATTCAGTCGCACACTGCGTCCACATTTGCAGCCGACTGACCTCCCGTCCGAGGACACCGAGGCCACCACTGGATGCTCCTGCAGCACCTGCATCTTGTCCTCTCGTCTAGAATAATATACAGCGCCATTTTTCAACTCCTCATAGGCGCTGCGCTTCGTTTGTGTCCCTGTTGGTTGCACGGCGGCACTGAATGCGCCGTTCCTGTCGATTTGTAGTGTGTTGAGCTCCAGATTCATGTCCATTCCGCTCATGGCCATGTCTGCAAAGGCCTCAGCGTTTAAGTCCTGCTCGTCACCCTCCTCGATGACGCTCAGCGCGTTGGCAGAGTCATCACGCTCCATCGCTCTACAAGTGAATGCAACTTGCCAAGCGGCCACTAATCAACATTGCAAACAAGCCGCTTAGTGTTTTTGTCCAATCATTTCAATAGATCAGTTCATTGTGACCATAAGTCAAAGTGGATTTATGGGCTCCCAAAAATGAATTTATAGGTACCTTGACATCAAAAAGTGAATAAAGGAGCACCTTCAATAAATATTAAAATTCAGAAATAATTGACAAACTCTGATTTGAATTCGTTTTCACCAAATCTCAATTGTACAATAAATATTTCAAAATTAATATATCTAAAAATATGTTTAACAATAATTGTTTGAAATAAATTTTAGAAGAAATGGAGATCAAATTATTGTTCCGAAACAATTGGCAGGGAATAAAACATTGATAAACTTTACTTCCTCCGTTTAATAATATTAGGGCATTTGGACAAAACGAATTGTGGCACAGACAATACTTTCCCGATTAGCGCGTGACTTGTCCAATCAAAAGCTCTTGACGCAAGCTTTCGGTAAATCTTTTTTTGTGACATGAATCCAAATATTCATGTCTAGGCGACCTTCCGAAGCCACTCATACATCCCATTCACTTTCATGTTAACCCGTTACGCCCAAGCAAAATAGCTACAGTAACGGGACAATGGGCAAGAGAATCTTAGATGACAACTCACGACGCGCTATTTTGTTGCAGCTGCTAAAGGTCAATGTGAGCGGAGAATTGCCTCATAGAGCGAAGGCATCGCAAGGATGTTTTCAGTTGACAGGCACACTGTAGACATAATCTGGAGACGCTACTAGGGTGCTGTCACGGCTGGCGACTTGAGTGGCAATGCAGCGAGCAGGTACAAGGGAAATCCAGGTCGTAAACAATGCGATCGCACTGCTGTCGAAGCTATTATCCGTGCTGTGCCGCCCGAGAAGCGGTCCAACTATAGACAAACAGCCGTGATTCTTGGTCTTGCTGTTGGCCTCATCTTCAATATGATGACCAACAAAGAGATTGTTGTGCGCACTACCACTATTAAGCTGGTCCTGAAGCAGGCTAATCGACAGCGCAGGATGGAGTGAGCCCTAGTTTCGTGGAGTCTGAGCCAAGTTGTAATGGAGAAACAGAAAGGCATGCTTTCGACCAAATGCTTAACGCAGCCCATATCGACGAAAAGTGGTTTAACCACGACAAGAAGACACGTTGATACTTCATGCTGCCCCATGAAAAGCCATCAGACCGCCATCTTCAGAGCGCACGCCACGTGGAGAAGATCATGTTTCTTGCAGCCGTCGCAAGGCCCAGGTAGTAGCAACTTATTTAATTACCTCTTAAAATCTATATAATATTCCAAATAATATGATTTGAAATGTTACAGATATGACCCACACAGAAAGACTCGATTCAAACGTAAAATAGGTTTGTGGCTGTTTTCAGCAGAATACATCGCTCGGCGCAACAGCAAGAATAGGCCAGCAGGAACTAACTTGGAACGCACATTAAAATTGTGGACAGCAAAGTCCTGCTAGACTTCGTTTTCCCGCATAGCTCCATGTGATGCTGATGTCGTTCGTGAGGGGCAAAGTGGTGGCTGGAATACGTTCTCACATGCCAACCACCAAATTCACCTGACCTGAACTGTTTAGATCTAGGGTACTTTGCTGCTATCCAGAGCCGGCAGTATGAAACTTACGTCAGAATCACCAATGAGCTGATCACAGTGGTTAAGGAATCATTTAGAAGTCTTCACATTGATACACTGGATAAAATATTTATCACTGTACTGCAAGTTATGAAGTGTATTCTTAAGTGCCAGGGCGGCAACGGTTATAAGCTTCCCCATATGGGCAAAGCAAAACTTTGCCCCCAGGGCATGTTACCAGAATACCTTGTTCTAAACTCCGAAGTGTGTCAAGAGGCGCAAGCGCTGGTGTTGATTAGCAAGCTATAAAATAGATCTTTTACTTGGTAATATCCGCAATAAACGATTACTACAACAATTATCATGTTTGATGTGAATCGACCTCACGATTTGACCATCATTCCGAAATGCCCCTAGTTTTATTGAACGGAGGAAGTATTTATTCAATTTTACAAAGTTTAGCAGTATTCTATGCAACCACAACAGCGACCTAAAGCTCACTAAAGCTATTGCATTCAGCTACACAACAAACCTCTAGTGCCCCTGCGACCATGGTCTTATTTTTCGCTCTTCTATCAGCCGACTGGTATCTTGCCTGAATTGGGCTTTCGTCGAACGTATCAACCCTTTCGCAACCAGCCGCTAATAGCGTCTAGTTACCTCTGAAGATGGACCGACCGAGCCGACAAGTTCGGTTGTTGTCACTTCGAAGTCACCATCGACAAAGCACGAACGGCCAAACGATCTGCATCGGACGAGTAATCGTGACAGATGGCATTGCTTTCTGCACGAATGCGAATGCATCACCATCAGACCCACATCGAGCGTGTACGCGATTACACAAGCGGCAAAGCAAACGTGCGCGTGGACGGACATCAACGACAAGAGCGAAATCAATTTCGTTCTAGAATGCGAGAAAGACAGCTACTTTCTGGAGTCTAACTACGCTGGAAGTATTTTCCATGACACAGTGTCCGTTGCTGCTGATGTGGAGCGAGTCCTTTAATCCCTGAAGCTCACCACTGTATCGCTGTCGACACCGACAGCACAGCGACAACCAGCGGAAGTGGTCCACATTGCAGAAGGAACTTCCCGATACTTCTTCCACGGGCGCATTTACTAAGTGATACGTCTGACTATTAAGGCCATGGTGGCCAAGATTAAGTGGATGGGAAAACTTATAGGAAAACAGCCGACAGATGGCGAAGCTCTTCAAGAAGAATCAGTTGCTCTTGGCGGAACTTCGTCAGCTCCAGGGTTTTGAAGGCAAACACGCACTGCTAATCTCCGCTGACAAGATATGGGCACCATTAAACAGCGCTTCTTAAATCTGAGAGCATCATCCTGTCAATGGTGAGCGGTCGAGATTTCCTCAAGTCAAAATCTAAGAAACAGAGGGAAAAGCGGCGAGTGGTGAGCAACTGGATCGCTAACAGTGCGTTTCTTTCGCATCTGAAGAATGCCATCCCTTTACTAGACTTACTGTTCGCAACCTATCTCGGATGTCTACAGGATGTTTCTAGAACTTCCTAAGAAGTACAGCAAGATAAACGTCAATCTCGGGTGTGGAATCACCCTCGCCATCCTAGATGGTCGCTTCAACATCTTTGACGGGGACGTCCATGGTGTTGCCTATCTTCTCGATATACGACAGCAAAAGAATGGAACGACAACACTGGAAACAGCTCAGCTGAATTCGTCTCCAAATAGCACAGACCAAATCACGAGAACACTGATAGTTGACGAGATTGTTGAGTACAATTAACATTTAGGAAACGTTAAAATCTACTAATTTAGTTAATCGTCACAGTCACTAGTACTGTCACGTACCGTTTCGTTTGAGCCTGTGCATACCAAAATCGTGTTGATCCCGCACATGTTGTTGCTCTTCTGCCTGAGCTATGGCCAGAAGCTCTGGTTGTGCTGCAGGAAACACTGAATGCCTGGACAATGGGCACGTAGCCATAAACTCGCGTGAGTCAATGTGATGCACCTTTCACAGAACCCTTGGCCGCTCTGTACACAGTGAACTAGGCTCACAGCTGGATCATAATCAATAGGGCATATTCTGCCATGCGATAGGACATTAAAATCTTCTGTTTGCAACTCAGGTGCATGCCGTGTCGCTGTAACTTCAATCCTCTGCGCGCGTCACCGATTGTCTCGCCAACGTTGGTTTCGGTGGTTGCGTTGTAGCTGATCAATCGCAGCCCGAGAGCGGGTATTGTAGCAGATACCTGGGCTTGGATGTCGCCGAACTGAAGACTCATGAGCAAAGGTGCGGTCACATCGAGGGCAAGTATAACCGGTCATAATCCTTTTCCAGTAATGTCTCAGCTCTATCTGCACTTACTTTTTTATAGCCCAATAAGTCCTGCCTAAAACCTTATAATATACGCCAAACCCCCAAATACCAAAATCCAATTTGCGAATCGTGCAGACTACATTATGCTGCTGATAGCAACACAAACCAAACACGTGTTGCATAGTGTATCCTGCAGAATGCTTATTTTAGACAGCAAACTTGAGTTTGCACCTCGTAATACTATGCCAAGCAGGTTCTAAGAATATGTGTTTTTGTTACGCCAGCAACTCTTGGCATAACTCGTCTTTTGGTGCAGCGTTGCGTCGCCGCGAATAAGTATCTTTCACAAAAATGTAACAAGTCCGCGCATCGCTCCGAATCGAGAAGGAACCAGATTTAATTTGGTAGCTAGTTTTTTCATGAAGTATTTTCTTTAAATAATGTAACATTTCGCGCACTTGCTATTTAACTCATTTCAATTACAGATTTTACATAATTTTAAAAGGAAATAGAATTCTTGCGAATACTATAAATTTATTTTTGAGTGTAGGTTACGCCTCTTCAAGACCACTACGGACTCCTTGGTTCTCCACGATGATGGCGCTGCGTGTGTCAGGAGTTCGTGAAGAAACGTTGGATATGGAGAGTCGGATGGAGCTGGACGCCCTGCACGCATCGCTGTCGACTGAAGATGACGCTAATTGGACTCCGAGTCATCTGCGTTTGTTGTATCTACTCTCTCGATTCGCAACGTATCCCAGCTCAACTGATGAGGAAGAAAAGTGGTTGCGTAGTTTGCCTCTTCAAGTTATGGTCTTTGAGGCCATTGTCCACGGTCTTCTAGCTTTCGATTATTCGCCTGTATGCACGAGTATCGTCAAGGACGGACAGTCGAAAAGACTGTGGCTCAACATGAGCCACGACGCTCGAGCAGCTATTGACGATCTACGGGAACACGAGCTGGTGAATGCCCTTAAGACTTGCAGCGAGGATTTCCAGCCGTCCACAGCCTACCAGGTAACGAAGGAAGGTATGACGGTACTCGCGTCATTGCCTCCTCGAGACAAGCAGCGACTCGACGAGTTCCTCACAGCGCCGAGATCTTCACTTCCTGACGTTATTTCGGCACCAGCGGAGTCTCCAAGACTAGGAACGCGTCCTATGCCTACTACCAACCCATCCGGCCTCGTTTTAGTGGAGAACCCGCTGTTCAAGATCACGTACGACCCGGATAAAGGGCATTTCCGAATTCGACGTGGGGACGGAAGTGTGTACATTTCGCGCGTCACAGATATCGAGGAGGTATCGTATGTGTCGAGTCCTTATCTCCCGTCATGTTTGATGAGAAATGGCACTGCCAATTTCTCCTCCAATGCCTGGCAAGCTGAAAAATGCCGCAAAGGGGCAGCGAGTGTTGGTAGCAGCAGTATCCAAGATGCTGATCTCTCTTTCGCCATTGTTTTGGAAAATGTTCGACTAATGGTGGGCGAGTGGATTCCGTTTGGACCCAACCAGATCGTCCTGCTAAACGACCGATTAGGATCTCTTGAACGCTGTCAGGGAGGACTCTTTACGTCCGAACTCGACGACGCACCAACGTCGACATCGTTAGCTATTGAACCGGGACTAACGAAAATTGCCATCGTCGATTTCGAGTTCGATTGTTTCACCAATTTCGAGGCAGATATCTACGCTCCAATTGAAGATGGCATCATTCAGATCGAGAGCTTTGGTATGCATCTGAATGGGGATGGCTCCATCGTCTACGGAATGGAAATCGACGCTACAATGGACCGCTCGGCAGATTTTCTGTGCGTCGATCACCTCGCTCGCCTTTTAGTGGATGTGGACTTGGATTCGTCTAAGATTATCAACGATTTATTGTCTTCACATCAGCGTGGGCTACTGGACATGCTGTTCATGGGCGACGCACGATCGAGAAATAAGTTCGCACTGCTCACTGCCAGTGGAATCTCACCGAAACTTCCTGCTCGAGCGTATCTAGATCGTGGTGAGAAAGAGAATGAGCTTAAGCAGGTTCTGGGAGAGCTGCATTCAGTACACGACATCGGTAAAGACGACAAGCTGCTGGTTGGACACGATGGGATGCTACTTGCTGGACCGAACGCCAACAAACACGAGCCATTGTTAGTTGCACACTTGGCTCTATTGTCACGTGAACTAGTTGTGCGGTTTTTCTTCAAACGAACTTTCATCCTGGGCGACGTATTGGCACGTGCTCGCAACTACATGACGAGCTTCGAGATGAATCCGGAAGCATTAGACGATATGCGGGATCGAGTCAGTCACTGTGCGCATGATCTCGTTCTACTGGAAGAAATCCTGGAACTTTTACGTGAATCACTCCGTGGATTAGCGCTCAATATCCCCTCGCGGCCAATACCGTCCGAAGATGACCCCACCGGGGCTGGTGCTGCGTTGTACGATCATTTGCAGCTTCGTAAAACCCACAAAGACTTGGAAATGCGCTGCAAAGACCTTGCCAAACTGCTTCGAGGCTTTCGAGCTAAGCTGAAACAAGTGCAAAGTCAGAACGGTACCATGGCAAAGATGATGCTTGAAGGGCTCGTCCTTGGAGTCGAGCGCAACGTGGCTGTGTTAGCTGAGGCAACGCGAGCTAACCAGCGCTCACTCAAGGGTTCTTTCGACTTATTACTGTTTATGTTCGCTGCTATTCTCGCTTTTGAGCTGCTGGATCGAATCACAGACGGAAATCTCCTTGGAATGGATAAGGCTACTGCCCCATCCCTTCAATGGATCAAGGATTTAGTGGTCGAAAACTTCATCGGCTACCCGGGACTCTGGTTCGTGATCAATATGATCTGGTTGGCGGTCGTAATTTGGCTAGTGCGAGCAGGAATTCGACTCGGATCTCGCCGTCTATCACGTACTCAACGCATGGTCTTTGCCAACGCTCCTCATCGTATCAACGTCGCTGCATTCGAGCAATTTCTACGAACCCCACTGGACGAGTTAGTCCCCGCTGACGATTCGTCTTCTGTTGCTCGAACGCGATGCTTCCGGAAGAGAGTCATCGAGTCGAGGAAAGCGAGTGTTCGAGGGTCAATCCGCGTCGTTAAAGTTCTGTGGAGTGAAGCAGCCGTCAGACCCAAATGCCAAACGTGGATGGAGTTCTTTACGCGCGTACGTCAAAACTGGGAGCAGTTCATCGCTCCACCCGTCCGCACCCAAGTTACTTACGACGCTACAAACGGGCTGCTGATCGATGTCATTGTCCATGTACGTGGACAAAGTACTATACATATTTCTCCCTCTTTGATGATTTCTGGCGTGAATTCTGTGTCGATCTAGGCCGGGTTAACGACAGACTGCGCCGAGATATACGATCAGCTCAAATGTCAAATGGAAAGGTATAGTTTCAGGGAATGTATCTTCACTTACTTGCTGCTTTGGTCGGCTTTTAACGTTTGTGTGCATATTGGCAGTGCTGGATGTTTTGATGAGCATTATACTCCACCGACCGTGTCCAAGCCCGAAGACTCCCCTCCAGACTCCCGTTCCCGTCGGGGGTTCTTCGTTCCCCGGTCAATTGCGCGATGGAACGCACCAGTGCACCCCACGCAAGGAGTGTAGAGGGTATTGTTCGAAAGTGCTTGCGATTTATAGGTCAGTGTCACCAACTACGGGCACTTTGATACGCATCATGCAAGCGAATCGATACGGTTTTCTCACATTCCATGTTAGCTACAGGTAAGTGGTTTCGTATAGTCAAACGTCTTTTCATGACCGTCGTGACAAACGACGATAGAAAACTACCAGAACCTTCGCTAACGTTTCACCAAAAGATTAGGGAACTTGTGTTGCAAAAATGGTTTGTCCACTACGCTATTGACCTACGTGGATAGGCCGGGGGAGGTATCCTTACTTTTTCACTAATATGCAGTGGCAAGGTCGGCAAAATGTTGACACAAACTTGCTTTATCGTCTGTCAGTGTTCCAACTCGGTGAAAACAACTCCGCAACTTGCGACAGCAAACAACATTTTTTTTTTCGAGAATGTTGAAACGAACAACGCCCCCTCACGTTGAACCCTCTTGAAATCTGGTTGCGTCGTGGTCAAGCAGATACCGTACACTTCGCCACTTTCAGTTATCTCCAGGCTCTCGCACGACCGAGGCCAATTCGTCTTTTCCTACTGCGTCACTGCGTTGGGTGCATTCCTGTCGCCATTAAGGATTTGAGTTGAGTGACTCATGTTGGACAAGCAGAGTCCGCGTCGTCGCGCATCCCAGCCCTTCACCACCTCCAGGTCGATCCAGGGAACGCTGCCACGTCCTTCGAGCTTTCTGCTTTCCGGCTTGAAATCCTGGTCGAAGCGGACGAAACACGAGAAGATGACTAAAAGGAAAGGTCGTCGTGATAGCAACACCAACTCCACGCGACGCGTTAGCGCAGGCTCGGACGAGGACATCGACGACAACGTCGTGGAGATACTCTCCATTCCTACTAAACACTCCACAGATCACAGCACTGGTAACGAGACGGGTGACGCTGAAATGTCCAGCTGGAAAAGTTCACTCCTCTGGAAGCGACTGGTCCCTAAAGCTCAAGCCGAAGCCAGCAATGTCACCGTCATGTACTCTATCTCGTTCTACCCTTGGAAGATGGAACCGCACTGCTATTATTCACACCCGGAAGCTGCAGCGAACTGGGTTCCGGATACGGCAAGCCCTCGCTGTCAGATTTGTCTAACATCTTTCACACTTACGCGTCGACGACACCACTGTCGGTTGTGTGGACATCTCGTGTGTGCGCACTGCTCTCACGACCGAACGTATCTACCGTTTGCCGGCTCAGCTCCGAGCCAACATCGACTTATTAAGGACGGTGCGCCACAACGAACCTGTCGCGCTTGTGCCAGTACACTACGCAACATGGCAGGACAAGACGATCCCCGTGTAAAGCGATTCACGGTAGCAGTCTGCTCGGCAGGTCGACGGAAACCCACTGCACCAATCTCTTCGCGATCGGTGGTTGAGGTGGAGGTAGAACGTCCGTCTCCGTGGTTGAGACGTACAGGGATGGCACTTACAGACAGTGAGATTGAGGACGAAGAGTTTTTTATTGAGTCCACGAAGGCGTTGCAACTCGATCAACGTTCTCGTGGAACTACACACCACTATCCACTCCGTCTGTCCGTCACTAGAGCTGAAGAACTTGACGAGATTTTGAGTGCACGAACATGTTCGCAAATGAAAGCAACATTGAACCAGGAACCGAGTGGTAGGCAGTTTATCATCAGTTCAGCGTGGCTTGACCAGTGGTTACAATATGTCCGTGTGGATTCAGTCAGCGATACTGCAGGGTCTGGTGAAACCCGTCGTAGCACGAAGTACCGCATGGCAAGACCTCCTCGACCTGGGCCTGTGGCCAACTATGTTCTCCTTGACTTTGTCAACGGTGAATTGATGCCAAAGAATAGCTTGAGACGAAGCCGAGGAAGTTACGGAGGAGGCGACTATCACGTTATTAGCCAAGATGTTTGGATGACTTTTCTGGAGCTTTATAGCGGAGGGCCAAGCATTCAAGTGTCTGTCAGTGAAGCCGATACCAGGACGTCTGGTATCCCAGGACGGCGACAGTGGATCATCACGGAGTTGGATGATTCAATCCCAGCACTTGCGAACTCTTCGAATGTTGAAAAGTTCTCCAGTGCCACAAGAATGGGAGCTAATAGCCGACACCGAACCGAGTTGAAAACAATCCGCCACCGTTCTACCGATTCGGAGCCCAGACCTCGTTCGTCTCAGGGAAACCGCTTGATCTCGGCATCTTCGATGCCATCGATGGGGAAAAAGACATCGAGTCATTTCTCTCTGCGCAGCGAGTCTTCTCGGTCGAGCTCATCTAGTCGGTTTAAAGTGTGGGAAGAAGAGAATTCTCGAGCTAATGCCGAGACGATGGTGAGTGAGAGTTCTGAAGGGGTGGCGTCTACCCAGCGAAGCAGCGAACGTGAGT
Source organism: Phytophthora nicotianae INRA-310 (assembly GCF_000247585.1). NCBI lineage: Eukaryota > Oomycota > Peronosporomycetes > Peronosporales > Peronosporaceae > Phytophthora > Phytophthora nicotianae. The sequence goes on along the minus strand of NW_008648988.1, from coordinate 284,295 downwards.
CATGCGATACGAGTTCATCTTTGGCTGCAGTGTCGGTATTCGCTTCAGCAGCCAAGTTGGCTCGTCAGCGCTCAGCTGTCTCTCTATCCAAACATTCTGCTTTAGGCCGAACGAATGGCCTCGAAATGGATTGAAACCACAACAATAGGCTGTTGTACATCTGCATGTAGCTACCATTTAACAGAAAAGTATAAGCAGGTGTGACGTCGTGTATATGACTTGTATAAAGCGCAAGAATTTTTTTTTACAAAGGCGTGTTTTTGTTTACAATTAGCTGGGGAATATTAGCTACGTAAAAGCACGTAAAAGCGTGTTTACGAAGCGTGTTCAATTTCTAATGGCGTTGGCGGAATTTCGAGGAGTTCGAGCACGTCGTCATCACTAAGCACTCCCTCCAGAAAGATCTCTAGAGACGAGGAAGATAGCGGGGCGTCAAAACTAACGATCGCGGCTGGGTCAAGCTTCGAGCGCTTGGTGCTTCGCTGCAATTCACTCCCTTCGTCATCGTAAGTCATTTCTCCATTTGTTCGTTCTACCGGAACTTTGGCTTCAAACTCCTCTGTTAATGATAAATCGAGGTCGAAGCTCAAGTCCCAAGGTGGAAGATCTGTAAATGCTGTGTCGACACTGGCGTCCACGACATCAGAACGGTGGTTTACGAAGGACGGCAAATTCACTGAAAGAGGACCTTTCATCGAAGCTGCGAGAAGCTCCTCAGGTGTAGATTTTCTTGCTTCCAGAAGCGACAAACGACTGGAAATAGCACTCGCTTGTCGTTCTTCATCTTTTCTCTTCCGCGCACGAATACTCTGTGCGTGACTCAATACTTGACGTTCTGTTCTTGATCCCACATGGGCCGCAATTTGTTTCCAAGACCCGTAGCGATACATTTCGAGCGCTTCACAGTATCTCTCATGCTCATCACAACCCCAAATTCCGGATTTCTTCATCATTTCCCGAGGTTTTGCAGGCGACAGCTTCGCACCGCATCTTTCGATCTCCCTAGCAGCTATACGTGCGCTTTTCATACTTAAATCATCGTCTTCGTCATCATCGTGTGGAGGGGGTGCTGGTTTCTGGACTGGTCCACATAAGGGACTTCGTATTGGCACAAACTCGATAGACGATGAGTCGCCCCGAGCATTGGTGGAGATGGTTGGTTTGCTGCCAAGTGTGGGGCCTCGACAGATTTCAGTGTACGAAGAACGTTTTGGCTGGCGAAGACAGCATAATGTCAGCGCATTGACACACCACTTGAAAGACGCCTTGAACCAGTTCTGAATTCGGCTCTTATGTACTGAATCTGTAGCATAAGCGGGTGTTGAAGATCCTGGTTCCGTTGTCACCACCTTCACTCGAAGAGTTGAGAGCAAAATCTTCCTGGGTGGCTGCAAAGTATCACGCTGGTGTGTCAAGGTCCAGTTGACGTCGCTGCCTCGAGTCCAAGTGCTGCTGTTGCTACTACTTGGGCGGCTCATGTTTGGTGTTGGTCAATGGGGGAAAGGTTAGAAGTGATCAATGTTGAAGGAATGACACTTGCGGTGTGTATCCGGGAAAATCGTTCATTTTGGTACAATGTACCAGTTTAACCCATTGTTTCACACCGGATTTTTCCAACTTTTGGTAAAACGCAAGATAATGTGCTGGCATGAGGATTGGTTCGTTTATGTTGAACAACAGCCGTCATTCAGAACGACATCCGAGAATTCTCGCTTGTACCAGCTCGAAAGCACGGGATTTTGATGACTTGCTCCCTGTTGAGCGGTGCATTCCACGCCCTTCAGCTCGTTTCCTCTTGTCTCGAACACTTTATCTCGGTTCTAGTTCGAACGTAATTCGGGATGTTTTCCACGGGGGGGGATAAAGGAATAACCTTACTTCTTCACAACATCGTTCATATATGTCTGCGCTCCCACGATACACCTCTTTGTACTCGTAGCAGTTCCCAGACTCAGTTGAAAACACAGCAACCTCATTGCGTCCGTATTTATCTCGCTCAGAAGTGTAGTTATATTAAAGCGCACAAGTCACAACTTGGGATGTCTTGGCCAACTAGCAATAGAATAGATCGGTTGCATCACACAAGGTAGCTAGTACCCGCAGTATTTGCATCGTGTTCCTGGCGCCATATATATCGACATGAGAGCGTCTCAGCACACCACTTGAGCGCCGCCTTGAACCACTTACGGACTCGGTGTCGCTTCTTTGAAGAAAATTCGTCTAGTGAGCTGTTTGGTGAGGACGATTGCTCGATTATAGCTGCGTGAACAGCTCGTTGCCTTACGATAAATTGCCAGCATTGGATCCCGTAGCTCTTCACGTCGCTATAATTCTTGGTTCGGACATGATCCACGATCCGCTCGTACGGTCCGTTACGATAAATCTTTAGGCCCTGAACGAATCGGTTGTGCTCGCGAAGTGTCCACGACACTGGG
>NW_008648988.1:262499-264149 GCF_000247585.1 Phytophthora nicotianae INRA-310 | reverse complement strand
TCCCTGGCCGACAGGCGTCGCCTCCGAACCCCCAGGCTTTTGCCGGGCAGCTTGGAATAACTCCTGCTGCCGGTCGAGATCGCGGACAAAAGCATGATGTTGAAACCACAGTCCGTGCGTGTGGCATTGTACAGAGCTCACGGGCAACAACGAGTTTTGCAGATTCTTCGAACAGGAAATAGTTTGCAAAAACTACTGTGGCTGCAGATGCAGGTGACTGAGTAGATAGAAGCACGTCCCGGACATCTGCAGCTTGGATGACAATTTTCTGTAGTAATGGATACGCAACACTGAAGCGATGAATGTGCTTTGTTGCAATTGAGCATAGCTCGGAACGCACTTTGACACCAATACACTTGCTGACATCAGTCGATAACGCTTCGTGGGCCAGAACATTTCCAATCCCTGCACCAATGTCCAGAAATACATCGGTTTCGTCAAGTGGTCGTATCGCATCCAACATACGCGCCACTCCAGACGGCAGTATCTCCCCTGCGTTATTTTGTCTTTGCCCAGCTCTCTGACAGATGTCCCCAGCACTGATATCTCGAAACAGAATTTTGACAACACTCATCGAAATTTCTTGTGACAGCAACGAACAACGCAATTCTTTGGGCCAAGCTGGCGACTCAACGTGAACCTGGGGTTTCTCGGCATCCGAAACACTCTCATCCGCACCCTGTGACGCTTCTGGTGTCTCTGTGGGGACTCGAGCAACTAGTGATTGCGAATTAGCCCGCGTACTTGTCGTATCCGGCCTTATGGACGGTTGAGCAGTAGTACGAGGTGGTCGTCGAGTAACAGATCGGGGTAGCAAAGCTGACCGTACCTGGGAACCGCTGGAAAAGAAGCACAGGAGGAGTTGCTTATAATTTTGTCATGAGTCCGCTTTAGGCTGGCAAGACGCAAGCGGAGCTCCTTCGCTGATCTACGCGTCTTCTTCATCCGTCTCGCCACATAGTCCCAGGTTACTCGAATACCTTGGCTTTCAAACAGCTGCGCAATCTGAACCAGTTGCTTATCATCCCAGTCTTGGAAGGATGTTTGCACCATGAAGTAGAAGTGCGTATATTTGGTTCTCACTATGTGGGTATGCAGACAAAGTGCTGCGTGCGACTTGAACTTTATATTCGTAAAATGGTTGGTGTGCATTGAACTATAGCAAGAGGTCCAGGCCGGTAAGATAAAAACTGGGATTGGAACCACGTTATATAACGCCAATTGTAATGACGTTGACGACGTGGCTGGTATTTTATTCGGTCCCACATCACGTAGCGCAGTGCTGTGATTGGCTGAAAACACTTTCACAAAACACGGTAGCTCAAATTCGGACTTAGTATTTAAAAGGCGCCAAGAGCGCCCTTTAAGCCCTTCAATTCTACCATGTTTTGAAAAACATGTAAAACGGCGAAAAATGTAGCCTTTACCGCGAAAGGGTTAATATTATCACGCATCCAGACTATGAAACTCAAATCATTAATATTTTTTCGAGGGTAGCGCTAAGCAATATTTTAATAAATATTGTAGTTTTAATTTCAATTCTACTAATGCCGTGCGTTGCCCGGGAAGCTCTGGATATTTACGCATCGAAACGCTACAAATACAAGTAAATAATATCTACCGTATAAACATCAATAACATTATTACCCG
>NW_008648988.1:220638-262325 GCF_000247585.1 Phytophthora nicotianae INRA-310 | reverse complement strand
CTGTGGGGTGTACGATAAGATTAGGAGACGACAGTAGCGCAAGGGCGTGCGTTTTACATGTTTTCAATTAGCTAAGACTCTGGTAAGTTCCTCCTGGTGGAAGTTACCCTTCTCGACGCAGACTTATCTTAAAACTGGAGGTCTTAAGCGACATGTAAAGAGCTGAAAACAAGTCCAACATCTGGAGATGCTCTAAGGGGCTAGCTCAAACATTGATAGATTTTTAATTCCTCAGTTAGCCCCTAATTGGTACTGTGCAATCGACAGCAGCAATAGCATCGCTCAATTGCAATCGGCCGTATCAACAGTAATCTGCCACATCAACAGCGATCTGCCGCATCAACAGTGGCACTGCATAATCTGCAACACTGTGGTGCATTTCCTTGGTGAGGGGGGGGAGGGGGTACTACTTGAAAATCATACTTTATGAAGATTTCAAAGCTAGTATAGCTATTATACTTAAATAACTTATTAAAAAAGTATATGTTCTGCTCTCCACATAGTCAACAGTCCGCAGCGCGACCAGCTTTGGGACGTGTTATCGTGTCGCAGGCTCTTTGATATTTTCTTCAACATCGTAAACACGAAAAGCGTGCATGCAACATGAATCGTAGAAAATACACTTGCACTTACACCTGTACTTACTATAGAGGGGTATCTTCCAAATAGATACCTGGCCAACACGGCCAACTTGTCATTCTTCATTCTACAAGTTTCGACAGACTCTTCCCTTCACTCCACTCCAAGATGAAGCTTCTGAATCTTCTCTCTGTTCTAGCCATTGTCGTCGCTGCTGTGGAGGCTGGCAACCCGGAGTATCTTCGTGGGTCTGACTCCTACTCTGTGAGCGACACGAAGCAGTACGACTTCTCTGACGCGACCCAAGCTGAGCCATCAGTGACTAACTCTTGTCCCAAGAAATGCCATCTTGACTACGAACCAGTCAAGGATAAGGACGGTGTGGTGCATTATAACAAGTGCATTCAGCGCCTACTGGGGTGCCCGAACAACACTGGACTTTCCGCATCCGATTTTTCAAAGCTGCGTCGCATCTTTGACAGCATTGACGGAACCATTGAATTTGACGGCAGCGGAAGTGCTCAAGACGCTGTCGTGACTGTAAACAGTGCCGAAGTGCGCGATGGAATAGCGAAAAACGCGTCAACTAACCCGAAAAGTTTCACGGAGCAATTGCTGGCGAGCATGTTGAACGAGATTTCGTCGCGTAAAGAACAAAAGGCTTAGGTCTCTAGTTGTGAGCGTAGAGAACTTAAAACGGGTCGTCAGCGCTTAGTAGGCGCCGCCTATACAGGCAATCCTTCTTGTACAGCGTACAAGTTGCAAGTAATCGAGTCATTGAAACGAAAATATTGGTGCAACTCTGATAACAAATAAAACTCACGACTGCAACTAACGCCCTAGTCTGAAATCCTACCAAGGCGACAGTAATACCGCAACTTTTTCACAAATAATAGCTGATGATATAATGGTCGACTGCGTTGAATATGTACAGCAATCAACTGTAGTACGTCCTGGTCGTAACGACACCAGGATGAACATCGAATTGGCGCGTCTCAAATGCAATTCTTGTGTGTCGCGGTGAGGGTGGATGCGTGAGCAAGTTAACGGTTAGAAGAAAATGTTAGTTCATTAAGAACTCGACATTTTATCTGACCTAGAAAAGGTTTTTTGGTCTCCAAGTTAAAGTGACGCATGATAGCAAGATACTTCGCAGTACTAAATATCACTAGGACTGTGTTGATCCGACAATTATGCTACGTTGCATTTGGAACTTCCGATAGCACCGATGTATTGTCAAGAAGCTCAAACAACTCCTCATCACAGACAACATTCTCCACCAAAATGTCTAGACAACCCTCACTTATCAGTGGCACCTGATAATGGTCATCCTGGTTTCGCTCGATAATACCAGGTAGCTCGCATTGGTCGGTAGACAGCTCAAAACTAAGAACACCTGCGAGCGTAGGCGACAAATCGTCTGCTACGGCGTCAGAATAACCAACCGTAGTTGTCGAGGAAGCTTCGTTGGTCGGACTCGAGTTGCTGGCCTCAAGATACGGATTATCCAATGAAGCAAGAAGAACCTCCAGTAGTGTTACCTGCGTATTCGAATAACCTATCGCAGTTGGAGTGCTTACAGTAGACGTCCTCGTCCTCGCATTTTTGCGTGATGCCGGCAGCTTCGAAGATATATGTCCTTGCTGGCCATGCTTCTCGCGGTCTTCGGCACGTTTTCTCTTTGCTCGTATACTCTGTGCATGGCTCATCACTTGTCGCTCTGTTCTCGTTCCGACATGATCCGCAATGAGCTTCCATGATCCGTAACGATAGTTTTCCAGTCCCTCACAGTATCGCTGGTGCTCGTCGCTACTCCATGGACCCTGCTTCTTCAGCGTTTCAGGACTCGTTTCCAGTGTCGATGCATCCCTTGTGACCACACCTCTTCTCTCAAATAGTTGTATCGATCCGATTCTCTTTTTAAAAAGTGAACCCTTCTTGGATGGGGGTGCATAACCGAAGAATTTAGCATTAGAGTCTACTTCAAGCTCGCTGTCTGTTTGGTCACGCCTAAGAAATGCAGCTCCCATAGAATACACAGCGGCTTCAATGTTGATATCGCTGTAAACAGGCTCCGGTGTCGATGCTTGCGTTGGTGCTTTGTTTTCGCGATTAGCTTCTACACTGGCGGGGAAAGATACACTGCCCAGCTCTGGGGAGTAATCTGCTGCAGTATATGTGGTGCGTTCCTGGCGTCGCAGGCAATGAAATGACAGGGCTTCAACACACCATTTCAGCGACGCTTTCAACCACTTCCTGACTCGATGTTTCTTCACAGGAGTAATTTGCTGGTACTTGCATGACTTCCAGCATTCCATCGCGTAATTTACCACCTCACTGACGTATTTGGTCCCAATATGGTCCGCGATCTGTTCATAGGATCCATCGGGATGCAACCGCAGGCCCTGCACGAATCTCTCATGCTCTTCAAACGTCCAGAATGATGCAGCCCCAGTCGTATCGGTTGGGGATGACAGTGGTTGAGTCATCGTCTCCAAAGCTTCGAGGATCTCGCTCAACGATGGTTGCTTCACTTTTATCCATTTTCCTTTTCGCGCCTGGACCCAAGTGTATTCATTGAAGTGCTTCATGACGTCGGTCTCCAAGTCGGATTATTGGGGAGTGAATAGGATCACGTCACCCTTGATGGCTACATGCTGGAAAAATGCATACAAAGTGGTACAATGTACCAACTGAACCCACTTCAACGGATATTTTTTAAGTTCCACGGCAACATTTCTTCCAGATAAACACAAGATTCGTTCAGATTATCTGATGTGCGCAGGAGACCAAGAAGCTCCAAGTAATGGAAGCGTATAACATCATCCGGTTTTATTTAGTTTTCTTCTATGGTTGCAAAACGCTGATCCCAGTCACGCTGCCAGAAGGGCGATGAATACGGCGACGTAAAGTGTTCGGGTGTGAGTTGGTCTGGTGGCTGGAACCAGTAGTTCAATGCCAAGTGGCCATTGCCTTGAGTAGAGCCAAACGACTCCACCTCGTGGAACCACGAAGCAGGAAGGAAAAGCATTTCACCTGCCTCTAAGTCGCAAAAAGCTGCCTTAGCTTCACTAAACTTGGGGAACTCTTGGTACAGTTCTCGCTGTGCCTGTTCCCCATCGCGCAATCGGAACGTGTCCACTTGACTGAAACTCACAGGGTACGTGACCTCCGCCTCACCAGCATCACGTTTAGCAGCCTTTTTACTCTGCTGTTCCTCCTCAGGATCTAACGCGAGTTCATCCAGCTCTCCCGCCTCACTCTCATCATCCCCTTCCGCCTCACTCTCTTCAAAATGGAACGCGCCGTCCTCAAACTCCTCGCCACCTTCATCTTCACTGTTATCGGCACGCAGCACATCGAACATGGCTTTTTCCAACTGCTCCTCAGCCGCTTCAAGACGCGCTTCTGCTCCCGTTTCTCCAGCCTCCACTGCTTGCTCCGCTTCAGCCAACTCACGTTCGGCTTCATTCCTCTTAATAGCTGCAAGCGCCTCACGCTCAGCCGCTGGATCAGCACCGTAGGGGGTCGTCTCCTTGCCTACATAGTTGATCAGTCCATTCGGATGCACGTGTGACATCCGTCCACGCACATACATCTTGTCAGCGTCTCCAGGGGAATACAACCGGAAGCGCTTCTTGCCTCGCATCAAAATGTACAGATTGTCGTGGTGATCATGATGCAGTCCTGATGAAGATCCGTGCTTGTTGTTTCCCATCCACATGTTGATATTTTGCGGGATTAGGTGGCCCATGAGCTTGGGACGCATCGGGAAGTCCTTTTGAAGCTTCTTCATGAATGGAGCCATAACCTCCGGTCGCCCGTCCTCTTCGAACGCCACCTCCTGCGTCGTCAAGTAGTGCATCTCGTCACCAGATGCAATGAGCTTAAGAAGGTCACGGAACGGCATTTCGACTGCAATTCCCTTCCCAAACTTCTCGTTAACATCTCCACGACGCTCCACCGTCAGCTTCGTGTCACGTGCAAGTTCAATGAGGCGGTCGTTCGAACTCGACCATTTGTTTGGTGCAGTAAACTCCTCGTCTCGTAGAAATCCAGTCAGCACCACTGGAGTCCGAGTACACACGTATTTAGCGAAGAATTCTTCAGGTGTCACGCTGTCAACTGGAATGCGCTCAATGGTGAAGTTGTCTTCGGGTACCTTGTATCCCTTGTACTCATTGACTAATTGCGATTCGATAGCATCAGCGGATTCACCAGCTTCATTGGTACGCAGACGCTTCTGCGAGTCGGTCGCTGGGGTCGTTGCGCCTGCCATGATTGGGGAATGGTTATCAGGTTACGGTCTCAATCTGCCAGGTTACGAACGACTGGATGAGAGGTACGGGTTAAAAACACGTCAAGAATGTGCACCACACAATAAAAAGCGTGCAAAATGCTGCACGTTGAAGCCGTTGTTTTGACTTTACCGTATTGAAGAGGAAACAAGCAGACTGTGTGCATACACGAACCATTATTATCGTCAAATGACGGCTACGAACCGTCTTAAACCTCTCGTCTGTTGTATGTATCCGATCATTACACTCTCGGAACTAGCAAGTACTCTAACCAAAGTGGTATCGCTGGCCACCCATGCCTCCCATGCCGCCCATACCTCCCATTCCACCCATTCCTCCCATGCCACCCATGCCGCCCATGCCGCCGCCACCGCCGAAGAACATCTGCAATATTCATAACACACATAACACGTTAGAAACACTTGGAAAAAAAATACGTCCAGAAGCTCCGTTCAACGTACCTGGAAAATCTGCGAAGGGTCCACACCACCCATGCCGCCGCCCATGCCACCGCCTCCAAAGTCACTGTCGAGGTCCTCGAGATCCACTCCGGAGTCGTAGCGCTGTCGCTTCTGAGCGTCCGACAGCACCGCGTACGCCTCGCCAATGTCCTTAAAGGCAGCCTCCGCCTCGGCCTTCTGTTCCTCCGACTTGCCAGCGTGACGATCCGGGTGGAACTTGAGCGCCAGCCTCTTGTACGCCTTCTTGATCTCGGCCTCAGTGGCACTTTGGGAGACATTCAAAATCTTGTAATAGTCCTTGCGCTTGGCCTTCTTGATGTCCAGTTTGGTCTGTCGGATGTTGCTCTGGATGTCACGCTGGGCGTCGTCGCCTACCAGTTTCGAAGCTTGGTCGTACACGCGCAGCGCCTGCTCCAAGTTCTCAAGACCGCCCAGAGCCTTCAGACACGCAGCCTTCCGGAGATACGCCTTGGCGTACCCATGATCGTAGTAGATGGCCTTGTCACAGTCCTTAATAGCCTCCTCATGTCTGTTCAGACGGGACAGCGCGTTGGCTCGGTTACAGTGGATTTTCGAGTTAAAGGCCTTGTTCTGCGGGTCGATCTTGAGGCATTCTGTGTACATCTCGACTGCTTCGGCCATTTTTCCAGCCTTGAAGGCGTTGTTGGCTTCTTCCTTGCTGGTCTCCAGGTGCCGGATACGCTTAATCTCCTTCATACACTTGGAGTTGTCCGGGTCTGAACGTAGAGCTTGTTGCAAGTGCTTAATGGCGCTAGGGAACTCGCCCTGGTAGTACAGACAACGCGCACGCAGGTACAAGAGCTCGGGGCTGCTCGAGTCTGTGCGCATGAGCTGCGTCAGCACGGCGAAGGCCTCGTCGTACCGCTCGCAGCCAATTAGCGCCTCGCCACGCAGCAGTTTGATCTGACTGGAGCCCGTGCACACCTGCGCCGCGCCGTCCAGCACATTCACAGCCTGCGAGAATCGACCCTGTTCGATAAATAATAAAATTATAATAAAGTTAGCCATCTTTTGTTATATAACATTGCAATGTAGCCATGTGTTCGTACCGCTGCGATGTGCTCCTTGCCGCGCTGCAGCTTGTCCAACGCCATCTCAAGTGTGCGCTTCTCGTTCAGCAGCGTGGCGTTGTTCGGATCGCGCACCAGACCTGTCTGGTACGTCTTCATGGCGGCGTCATTGTCACCCTAAAACAGAAAAAGTAGCCATGTATAAAATTCACACCGTACAATCAATGGACACAGTATCCATCTACTTACCAGAGCCAATTGAGCCTTAGCCTTACGCACGTAGCCCTTGATATAGAGCGGATCGAAGACAATGGCACGGTTGCAGTCCGTCACCACATCCTTGTGCTTACCCAGCATGAAGGAAGCGGCGGCACGGTTGCCGTAGTAGGCCACGACTGTGGGGGCGGCGTCGATAGCCTGCGTGTACTTCTCGATAGCGCGCTGATAGTCTCCGCGCTTGTACAGCTCGTTACCCTGCGCCTTAAACTCCTCAGCGGTTGCGTCTGTCATGGTGCCTGCCCTGCGTGTACCTATCTATCGCCTGCCCTGGCGCCGCGAGCCCCAGTCAAATTTCCACTTTGGATGTGGGCTGTCCGACGAAGCCACAGATCGGAAGTTTTCTCGAACATTCCAGCATACTCAGCTCAAGTCAAATGAGATTAAGTGGTGTACATTATTTAGTGTATATCACATGATAGTAAATACGAATGTAGCCATGTTAAGTTGAAAAAAGCTACACCACGTTCAAGATGCCTTAATCAAATTCGGACAGGGTCTCGTCGAACTCTTCGCAGGATTCGTTGCCCATAGAGCGACTGTTTTCGGCCTGTTCAAGCGCATCAGCCAGCATTCTTGCGGCAGTGATAAGACTACGGACGTTGGTTTGTCGATTTAGAGAAAACCCGAACGGTGTGGAATGGCTACCGTAGCCATCGTCGTCATCTTCGGCGAAACTGGACAATGCTCTCATGACGGTTGTACGCTCGACATCACCAGCTTTCGTAGGTTTGACAAGATCTGCGTCTTGGATAATAGCAGACAATAACCTTTGTCGAGAAAGCTGGTCCTTCACTTGTCGGCTCTTGGTGGTGCGCTCAAAGTCGTCAGCATTCACAACAGTGAGGGAAGATCTCCGAGTCGGCAATACATTGTTCTTGGCATTTCTTATCACGATTACATCTGTGTTGCTCCATAGTCTGGGCTGATCTTTGCCTTCCGGGTTTAACACAGTTTCTTCTGCACCACGAACTTGATAACCACACAAAATATCACCTCGAGTCATCGCCCGCTTGGCCAATTGCCAAAATGATACTTTTTCGAATACTTCACAGTACCGAGTCGAAGGTTCTACTTCGAAATACGCCCCTTGAGGTCCCAGTAACTCATCAAGTATCACTCGTACATCTCGACTCTCAGAAATCATCGCCAGGATACAACTCACGAGTTCGTTCGATTGAATAAACTCTGACAGTTTGAGTATCGTCGCGCTTGTCGAAATTGTTCGTTGTGTCCGTGGATCCAGAATTTCGCTGATACACTTACAGTAATTGGGCACAGCGTCCGACTCGTTGGTCATTTTCAAGCTTTGCCCTTGTAAGTCTCGAATCAGCAGTAAAGAGGCCAATGAATGTGAATCTGAATGCATAATATCAGTTTCTCGAGACTGATCCGACAATATCATGATCGACGTGAAGGAGCTCCAAGGAAGTTTTTCGAGTTGTCTTCGGATTGCCGTGTTGCCCAAGTGATGAACTATCCTCAGATTCGTCAGGGTGTTAATGTCCAAGCCACTATCGAGCAGGCTTTTATTCCGCAACTGAATGGGTTCTTCACAAATCATGTGTAGCTCTGTTCCAGACTGGACAACAGCATCGAGTAGCTGGATCATATCTCGGATATCTCGACGCCATCCGCACATTAAAATCCGCTCTTGACTAGACACTTTAGCCGGAGGCACTGGCACTTTCCCAACCTCAATCGGTACTGGAGGACACGCCTTGTACGTGTCGTCGTCTTCGGCTAAAACCAGAATTTCGTCTCCTTCTTCGACAGCCAAGTCTGCTGGTGGACAAATAAATACCTCGCCACTTTTCCGCTTAATACCTAATGGAGTTGCGTTTGGAAAACGCTCAGCAAGACCACTAAACAATACACCGACGCACTCGGGCCACGCTTTGAAGTAGAATTCGTTGCCTTCAAAGCCCAGAAGAGCTGAATATACTCGAGCAAGGCCAGGAGATCGAGCTGACATGAGAACTAGACGGCCTATAACATCGTGCGAAACCAGAATTTCAACATCATTTCCACCTACGAGTCGTAGTAGCGGGTCATTGTCGATGTCGCGTAACTCAGCCACAATGTGCCCTGATAACTCGGGTAAAGTCTTCAAGCTGAGGACAGTACGCAGTATAGCTGCATCAGACCGATCTGCGTCTCCTGATGAAATTGCCATGATAATGATACTCCTTGCGCGATGGGCCGAAACTTTCAGAAGGTCTACCGATAGCAATGGTGTACCTGTACGGAAAATGACGCGTGTTCCTCGAAGTTCCTCTTTGCGCATCTGAGATTCTAACTCGGATTCTAATTCTTCTTTTTCAATTTCAGCGAGGACCACGATAACCCCACCGTTTTCACTCGCATTGGCCAAACAGATTTGTCGAATCAGAGAAATCGATTTGTCAGACCATCCCAGAAGAAGCTGACGGGAAACAACACAGGTAACAACGATGAGTTTAAAGGAAAATGTTGACAAGAAACTTCTCCACTTACTGTGTGATTCTGTTCCGCAACATTTGATTTGCCTTTTTTCAGCATATCCATCTTGGCTCGAATTCCGTCGACGACGAAACCCATGATCACGGAGAAATACAAGATACCTATTAGACTCATCAATACGCCCACTACTCGCATGCCCTGTACCAATCAACAAGTCAATCGATGTGAGTTATGGCTTTAATACCAAAAAAAAAAAAAAATGGCAAAACAAGCTCATACCTCTTCCACTAACGCTGTATGCGTGCCTGCATCCGCCAAATATGTCCACGCTTCCCACACTGTTTCCCTCAACGCATGCGATGGTTCCACTGCTTTTAAGAAGAACCCGCCTATTGTCATGAGCATCAGTCCCAGTATCGACAGTGACGCTGTTTGTCCTCTCCTAGTTGAAATGTATTGGTCGATTCTGTATGCCATCCACTCGGACGTTGAGATTTTCTTGGACGGAGCTTTGATTTTCGCGATCGCTCGGTTCTGTTTGGCCAGCATCTCGGCTCTACTCGTCGGCATCCTTGCCAACATTTGCGATCTGCTTGGCTGAAGCTTCGGTGTCAATGAACTTCTCGATGATCTGCTTCGTTGGATGGGCTTCGGTGTCACTGCCCCTGTAAACGCAATAGGTTGATCCAGAGGTGGAGTCATCTCAACTCCTGGTAGTGCCTCGGCCATGTCATCATCAAGGCCTGGGATGATCTTCTGCGTGCTCATATCCTAATTAATGGAGGACTATTACTACATGCAACCGAAAGATGAGGAGACGCGCCCAAAAGCGACTATTGATGCGACGATTACCACTTTTTTAGTCAGGAATGTAAACGATGAAGCGCATCCGAGTCTTCTAAGCTATAACATACATAGCTCGTACGCACTTATTAAGAATTTCTTTTTTTAAAAAAATATTTAATCTTTTTAAACACTCTTTACTTGGTTTGCGTCAGCTTTCTCCAACGCGTCGGCTAGAATCCGTGCCGCTGCAACCAGAGCACGCACACTGACTTGATGGTGTTGTGTCGACAAAACATCTTCCATACTGCTCTCACTGCAGACTGTGAGATCGTCATCGTCATGTTCAAGATCGAAAGAGCAGAGCGCTCGCATAATAGTAGCACGATCCGTCTCGCTGCCCGCCTCACTAAAGCTGTTCAGATCGGACTCTTGCACAATAGCATCCAGAAGCTTTTGTCTAGAGTACGTCGCCTTCACCTGACGACTTCGTGTTGTACGCTCAAAGTCTTCCGACACAACTGGTACATACGAAGACTCGTGTGCAGCGAAGCCGTCGTCCTCATTTCGGAGCACTATCATGTCCAAATTCTCCCAAGTCTGCGGAAGGTACTTATTTCCCGGGTTCAGTACAGTTTCTTCCGCACCGCGAACTTGATATCCACACAAAATATCCCCCTGAACCATCGCGCGTTTGGCTAATTGCCAAAACGAAACCTGCTCGTTCGGTTCACAGTAGCGAGCTGAAGCTTCTACCTCGAAGAAGGCACCTTGGGGTCCTAATAATTCGTCTAGAATCACTCGAACATCGCGGCTTTCAGAGATCATAGCGAGGATACAACTGACCAGTTCGTTCGACTGGATAAACTCCGATAATGTCAATATGGTAGCACTTGTGGAGATCGTACGTTGCGTTCGAGGGTCCAGGATTTCGCTGATGCACTTGCAGTAACCAGGAGCGCCCTGGATGACACTATTCCGACTGGAACTACGCGCTTGTAAGTCACGGATGAGGAGTAAAGAAGCCAAAGAATGCGAATCTGAGTGCATGATATCCAATTCTCGAGATTGGTCCGATAGAATCATGATCGATGTGAACGAGTGCCACGGAAGCTTCTCCAGTTGTCGGCGGATAGCGGTGTTCCCCACATAATGAACAAGCTTGATGTTCTTCAAATTTTCCACTGTCAACCCTCCTTCAAGTAGCAGTTTGTTACGTAAATGAATTGGTTCTTCGCAGATAATGTGCAATTCAGTGCCAGGCTCCACAACTGCGTCAAGTAACTGGATCATATCTCGCACGTCTCGACGCCAGCCACACATTAAAATACGCTCTTTCGCAGGTAATTTTACGGGTTGTGGTGGCACTTTTCCCACCTCAATCGAGACTGGAGGACATGCCTTGTACGTGTCGTCATCTTCTGCTAGAACCAAAATCTGGTCGCCTTTTTCTAAAATTAAATCTGAATTCGGACAGATGAATACCTCACCATTCTTACGTTTGATTCCAATCGGTATCGCGTTAGGGAAACGCTCGGTGAGACCACCAAACGGTACGCCGATGCATTCGGGCCACTCTTTAAAGTAGAACTCGTTGCCTTCAAAGCCAAGTAGAGAGGAATAAACCCGAGCGAGTCCAGGAGATCGAGCAGACATGAGCACCAGCCGACCGATGATGTCGTGTGATACGAGGATCTCAACTTCTTTGCCTCCAACAAGTCGAACCAACGGATCATTGTCAATGTCGCGTAACTCGGCTACGATATGACCTGTCAGCTGCACAAGCAGATAAAATCTTTAGCCAATTATTTTGCATTGATAATAAGCATTTGTATATACCTCAGGAAGAGTCTTTAGACTGAGAACAGTACGAAGCACCGCCGCGTCAGATCGGTCGGCATCACCTGTAGAGTTTGCCATGATGATAATACTCTTGGCTCGGTGTGCAGAAACTTTCAGTAGATCAACCGATAGTAGCGGTGTTCCCGTGCGAAAGATAATGCGGGTTCCTCGCAGCTCTTCTTTCCGTATCTGAGACTCGAGCTCGGCTTCTAACTCTTCCTTATCCCTTTCAGCGAGCACAACAATGACACCGCCGCGTTCACTTGCGTTCGCAAGACAGATCTGTCGAATCAAAGACACCGACTTCTCTGTCCAGCCGAGAAGAAGCTAACATATCAAACGCTAGGTTAGCTCTTTCGGCATATTTATGATCCTCTTCGAAACTTTTCACGTACGGTGTGCTTCTCCTCAGCAACGATGGACTTGCCTTTCTTCAGTGTATCCAATTTATCCCGAATTCCATCAACGACGAAACCCATGACCACGGAGAAGTAGAGAATACCCACTAGCGTCGTCAGGACCCCAACAATTCGAAGACCCTGGTGCAGTAATAAATACAAACGCGTTAGCTGAAAAATTTAGTTAGAAGCGCGAAAGTCTAGTACGTATACGGACATCCTGGGCTAGGGACGTATGAGAGCCTGTGTCTGCCATGTATGTCCAGGAATCCCACACAGTCTCTCCAAACTCTCTCGATGGTTGCACTGTCTTGAGAAGTATCCCACCAAGCACGATCAATACTAATCCTACAACCGATAGAGTAAAGATCTGCCCTCTGCGAGTGGAAATGTACTGATCCACTTCGTACGTGACCTTCTCGAGTTTTGTTATCTGCTTGGATGGTACTCTGATGTTTGCAATCGCTCGATTCTGCTTCGCAAGCAGCTCTGCCTTAGTTAACGGCGTCGCCATCAGCGAATGCATCGACACAGCTGTAGCAAGTCTCGAGGCGGTTCGTTGACGTACTGATAAACGCCTTCTAACGGGCTTATCAGTTGCAGTCGCATCGAAGCTAACGCGTGCTGAAGGATTGGGATCCTGGGGTACTGGAGCTTCAGATAATCTTTCACGAAAGCTACGTTGCTCTGTCGTTGGGAAGTCTGCGACGGCTTCTGGGTTTTCCTGGCTTTCACCACAGTTTTGTCC
This sequence comes from Phytophthora nicotianae INRA-310, assembly GCF_000247585.1. Lineage (NCBI taxonomy): Eukaryota > Oomycota > Peronosporomycetes > Peronosporales > Peronosporaceae > Phytophthora > Phytophthora nicotianae. The sequence continues at coordinate 249,467 of NW_008648988.1, read as the reverse complement.
TAGAGCAACGTCTTGCGGTCCTGTCATCTTCGCGCTTGTGGTATCCAACGGAATGATCTTCCTGGTGGTCATGTGATAGATGACTGGGATATCTCAAACTCGACGATCAATACAAGAACTGAGAGTGTGACACTCACTTCAGATCAAACGAGAATAGTTCTACAGCCACTGCAACGACTCCATCCTTGTCTTCTCCATCATAGATGTCTTATCGCGAGAACTTGATGTATTGTCAAACCATGTTTTTGATGCCGATCCTGCTATTTTTGAGACGCTGTCTTCAGTTACTAGTAGTATATTTCACTATAATTGGAATCGGATCTGCTGTGGTCGAACTTGTTGCTGAATTACTGATACCTCAGCGATCAAGGAAGTATACTTCGTTGCCATGGTGTATACCTCACAGGATCTGAACATCAGCCACATTCGGTGCAGATCTGTACATCCTCAATCTTCAACCACTCAAAACCTGAAGCAAGGGAAAAAGCTTAATTCTGAGTGGATTTGGCCGAATCGTGAGTGCTACATCACAAAAAGCGGGATTCTGAGTGGGTGTTGGTACCAAGTTTAGTCGCCGGGGCATCTTATAAGCCAGAAAATCGAGTACACAGTAGTGGAAATATGAATGAACTACTAAGACGGGGAGTTTTCGAGTTGTTACTGGGCAACCAATCTGCTTTTGCACATCAATTTGCGAGCTCCCCTGTTTAGAAGATGGATCGACTTGTTTTCGTGAGCACACGCATTTAGTGATTCGATATTTGCGTTGGGCGATCTCTGGGAGCTAAGAGTTGAAGTTGCTGTTTAGTGGAAGCGTTAAACTCAAACAAGTTGTCAGCTACAGCCAATCCACTTAGAATTCATCTTCTTGGCACTCAGGATTAATCCGCACCCATATACTAGACGTTCCTCGAGATGCGTGACATCGACGAGACAGCATGCTCTAGGGACAACAAAGTGTTGAAGCATGGCCACTAGTGATTTCCGTGATCCCTGTGGAATTATCCAATTTCTTGTCTGGATTCCCAAATACGATTTACTCCCGAATCGGGAACGGATACGCATCGAACTGTCTGTTCTACATGTCAATCGTCCAGTAGCCGTCGAGATATGCCAAGATATGCGACCGATTATGGTACCGTGCGGCATCGTACAGAATTCTCAATTCGTGTACTCCGTCGGCAACCAAGTGTGTGAGCAGCCAATGCAATATCTCAATACGATCTCTCGAGATGGCCGCAAGAGCTGCGTGTATCGGCAGCTCCTCGATTTCTAGGCTGCTCTCTGCGCGAAGCCACTCCAGCGTTTCAAAGCCCCCTCTTGCAGCGGCTGCATTCAATGCACGCACTGTGCAGCCTTCCTGACGATGTACCTGTAAGAAGCGCATGACTGCCATATGACCGTTTTTGGCGGCTTCATCCATGGCGTCCGAACTGCAGCCTTCCTGACGATTATTATGTAGCCACCGCACCACTTCAAGGTGGCCATTACCAGCAGCTTTGTCCATTGCACGGTAAGTACACCCTTCAGTACGGTTTGTGTGTAGGAACTTGACAATATCCAAGTGACCGTACTCGGCCGCTCCATCCATAGCACTGGTCGAGCACCCTTCATTTCGATTCAAATGTAGCCACTTTACCATTTCCAAATGACCATTTCGAGCTGCGGAGTCCATTGCGCGTCTCGAACATCCTTCACTGCGATGTCGATGAAGCCATTCGACAATAGCTAGATGATTATTTTCTGCCGCTCCGTCCATTGCTGTATTGGTACACCCCTCCGATCGATTGGCATGCAAGAATTGGACAATATCGAAGTGCCCGTGGGTCGCAGCAGCGTTCATAGCTGCAACAGTACAGCCCTCGGTCCGATTCTCATGTAGCCATTTAAGCATTTCAAAGTGGCCACGCTTCGCGACTTCATTCATAGTAAGACGTGAACATCCTTCACTACGGTTAACATGTAGCCATTTCACAATATCAAGATGGTTTTCCTGAGCTGCCCAGTCCATCGCATTGTACGTACAGCCTTCAGTACAGTTCTCATGAAGGAACTGCACAATCGCCAAGTGTCCTCCTTTCGCAGCCATGTTCATCGCTTGCTGTGTGCATCCTTCAGTTCGATGGTCGTGCAGCCATTTTACTATTTCCAAATGGCCATTCCAAGCTGCTCTATTCATCGCGTCCATCGTACACCCTTCATCACGGTGCTCATGGAGCCATTTAACCACCTCCAAGTGGCCATTACTCGCGGCACCGTTCATCGCTCTCGACGTCGCTCGGCAACTGCATCGGTTGCTCTCAAGCTTCGCCTCCTTCCACTCGTTATGTAAAAACTCGACCACATCTAAGAACCCTCCTGCCGCCGCTTCATCTAGAGCTCTAGACTCAATATCCTCCTCCACATGTGTCCGTAGCCACTTGACAACCCCCAGGTGACCTCCTCTAGCCGTAGCTTGGTGCAGATGCGTCTCCGTCAAGTCACCGGTATCCTGTGTCCCCCTAGCGTCCAACAGCCACTGTACCACCGACAAATGCCCATTCTCGACAGCAGCAGCCACGCTCTTTAGGGAGTAAAAATCATATTCTTTATAACAAGGTAGAAGCTTACGGAGACGTGGTTGGAGCCAGCAGAGAACTTCTCCATGGCCATTGGAGGCCGCCTGCATAATTATCGTCTCATCGATCACAGCGTGGGGATAGTGGGTAGATAATATCTCCAGAATATCTAGATAGTTGTTCGCGGCTGCACTCCGCATCGCAGCGCGGGTTTCAGCCATTACATTGAGGTTGGAAGTGTTTAAAGTGGTTAACAAACGTCGCACAAGGTGAACGAAGCCCCGCTCAGCGGCGCGGGCCAGTGACCAACGCGTAGATACGTCCAGGTACTGGGACACGAGCTGCGGGACGTGGGAAAGCGCATCAATGCGCGGGTGAGCCAGGCAAACCACGCGCGCAGACGTCAGCGTCGACATGATCAAGAACACCGGAAAATCGGATCAATAAGCGCCGTGATTATGGTGCCATACTGAAACCAAATTGTTTTCTGGCAACTCACCAACTCGCCCGCGTCACCGCCAAATCCATGTTCAACATGGAAAATAAAAATAGTACGGACACCTAATTCGTATAAGACACACCACGATAACGAGGTGACCGAAGAGCGGCGTTATGGTGAACTCGTTAATTTTTGTGGACACTTCATCTTGCCGTAGTTGTCAATTGCCTTTGTAGATGGTGTATAAACGGAGTTTCAATGAGTACGTGCTTCACTCCATGCGCCTCATGCCAATTCAAAAACTCGATAAGTCAAATTATTTTCTCAGTTGACGATGAAAGAGTTTATTTATTCCAGTAGAGATCACTGCTAACTAACTAACCGCCGATAATACAACTCATCCTTCCATGTCGAGCGCCTGCATTCATTCTTGCCATGCATGTTGATGGGACGTGAGATGAGTAAATCAAGGCATACACACGCAGACATCATCAATCTCGCGCAAACCGCGCAAATGTTTGCCGAAAATGGACTCAAAACTCCTCCAGGTCTAATTAATCTCTTCTCATTGATTGGCTTTATCACCTGGGACCTATAAATTAGCTGCTTCTATGTTCTTCAAGCGACACAAATTCCACGTACGTCATTTATCAGGTGCAACGTGTCCGCTCATTACCAAAAAAGAAGCCGGAAGCTCAAGTCTCCGTAAAGAAGACTAGACGCACCATCAATCTGTTGGAAGATCCTTCGCTTCGCCACAATGTTTAGCATTCGCGGCCTCGTGCGCGCCATCTTCGACGAGCAGCGGCAGCCCACACCGTCGCCTCGTTCTCGACGCAAAATGCGAGATGACGACGCCAAACGCCTACGCTCACAGTCGCTAGTAAATGGCGCCGAGAGCGAGCCCATGTACGTCCCCAAGAGCTTTGAGGGCGAATACAACGTGTGTTTCCGTCGCAAGCCGCTGGGCGTGGGGCTCGTGCCCAGCTCGCAGCTCTACGGCTCATGGGAAGTGAGCTCCGTGCAAGAGTCGGAGGGCGACGACGCGCCGATCGACAAGATGGGCATCACCAAGGGCGACGTGCTGATCGCCATCAACTTTAGCTGCAGCAAGGCGCAGCTACCGCGTGCCAGACTGGCTGCTTACCTACGCAAGTGCTCGTGTCCCATCGTCATGACGTTGAGAAACCCGGAAATCTACGGGTCTTATGACTCGCGAGCCATGTCGACCGCCATGTATCCAGCCTCAGTGGACTACCATCTCCACGGCTACTCCAGTAAAGTAGTAGCTAGAGCGTCGTCCATGCAGTGGCGACGTTCACTGGAGCACGACTTGGCTCTCAATGCCAAGGAGGCAAAGAACGAGAAGTCTCGACAACTGGCCCAAGCGCTAGTGAGCAAAGACATGGATACTATCCATGAAGCTCCCCCAGCTGGCATCGCTGGAGCGTTGGAGATCCGGGAGATCGACACTGCTGTAAGTGGACTAGAAGAGAAAGAAGTGGGACTCAGTATGTCCGAACTGGGCGAGTTTGACGTCACATTCCACGAGACTCCGCTGCATCTATCGCTGGCACCGTCTACGAGACTCTATGGGTCAGTGGAAGTGTACGATCCTAAACACCATGCACCCACAGTACAAGTAGGGGACGTGATAATGGCAGTCAATGGCTACTCGTCGATGTCGCGTCTCCCGTCCGACGACGTTATCGACGCCATTACCGAGTTACAAGCTCCAGTCACGCTACGTTTCCGCCGTCCAGTGGCGTACCGCAAATACCTGGCAACATTCTTCCAAACGAAGAGGAAAGAGCTCTCGTCCGAGTCTATCGCACGCGCCATGTTCCCGCCGACACCTGAGTACAAGAAGAAAACACCTAAGCACGAGCCCAAGAGAATCATTCAGCCAGGAACACTCGTCTCGCAAAGCTTCATTGAGCCTGAAACATCAGACTTATCACCGAAGAAAGTTTCAACCCCTGTCAACAAAAATGAAGAGCGACTGAGAGAGTTCAAAGCCTTCGCAGCGAAAATCGGAGCACTGGATCAGTTTAAACTGTGGTCTGGAGGTGAAGGTCCGAATGGAGGGAGGCCATTAGTCGGACATAGGTCGGCGTTCCTGACTGAGAAGCACATGCAATTCCTGTGGAAGAACTTGCCCAATTATCTGACGTGCAATCAGATGGAGCTCATCTACTCGACTCGAGTGCACGGCTGGAGCTTCCTGAGCTTCTTCGATCGCCTTCAGAACAAAGGACCGACAATCTTGGTGATTCAGGACGAGAACGACAACATTTTCGGTGCGTTCTGTCCGGCGTCGTGGAAGCGCTCGAAGGCGTTCTTTGGCAACGGGAGGACTTTCGTGTTCTCTCTGAGTCCGCACATGAACGCGTACATGTGGTCGGGCATTGACAGCTCGTTCATGTACACACAGCGTGATGCCATCTTCGTTGGCGGTGGCAACAAGGGCATTGCGTTGTGTCTCCAGCTGGACGACCGACGCGGATTCACGCATGCCTGTACGACATTCGACTCACCTCCTCTGGTCGACTACCAAAGCTTCCGCGCTGAGACTGTCGAGGTCTGGGGATTCCATGGACTGAAGGTGTAAGGTCTCGATCATGGACAGCAAGCAAAACACCCTGAATCATGACGTCGTAGGTATGTGTACAATGGTTTTTATTTTATCCTAGCTGAATACTTAAGTAATTATCTCTTATCAAGTCCTTCATCTTGCGTTCTTCACAAGCTATTAGGCTCCAAACCCACCAGTTCGAACCTGATCTTGCATTGAAGTAGTTGGAGACTGTCTCAAACCCTGCAGAGAAAGAATCAGAGAAACAAGCCGTTAGTATCTTAGATGAAGGCTCAATGGGTGACCACGCTGAAGGCTGGCGGTACCTGAGGTGTAGTAGGAGACTTGTCGACTGTGAGAACGTCCGGCTTTGGCACGGCACGACTGGTTTGTGAAGTTGACGGTGCCCTAGCGCGTGTCGGTGAGTTCGGAGCCACTCGATTGTTGACTAGCAGGCCACTCTCAATGGCTTGCCACGGTGTCAACGCTGCGTGTGTTCTTGGATGAACGAGATGCTTGGCATCTCGACCCGCGTACGGCTGGTTGGAGAGCACGTCATATCCATGAGCGTGGCTTTCAGTGTGGCGTTCGTGGGCGAAGCGATTGAGCCGTAGATCCGTGTCCCGAGCTTGTTGGGTCTCGCCGACTTGGCGCATTCTCGTTTCGAATGCCGTCTTCTTAATCTTATTCAGTGTACGCTGGTCTTTGTTGTTTATGGTGGCCAGCTTATCAGGGTTGATGACTTCCTGGTTAAGGATGTTGTAGACCCGACCTTCAGAGAACTGCTCGCGCGGAGGCAGTACTAGCACTCGATCTTTACCGTGAATTTGCTGCTCCTCTTGTCTGCGTTGGAGAAACTCCTTTTCACGTTCCTCGTCCACGAACGTGATGCGGATCGGGTCGAATGTACGGGTCTTGAAGTACTTTTGAGCTGCTATCCGTTTGGCTTCTGCTGTTTCTTGGTTGAACCGGGAGTCGTGGCGATCATGGTACCTGTTCAAGTACAAGTTCAAGTGGAAAAAGCTTAGCTCCAAAAAATTCAACCGCGATACAGGATGCGTGCGTACTTGTTGGTGAGGATGTTGAACTCCCGGCGAGGTTTATGAGAAGGTGAGCCACGAGTGGTTGGTGGAGAAGCACTTGTTCCGTTGTATGTAACGATGTCATAGTCAGCAGCACTGTTCTTCCGATACGGCTGAGCCACCGGTTGCTTGTCCGTTGGGTCTTTCGCTCCAGGGTACATTGGCTCGTTGCTGATCATATGAAAGCGCTGAATCGTTCGGAGCTGCTTCGCCTGGAAGATAAAAGCAAAGTAGCAGTGAGTACTAAAATCTTCCGTCAACGAAAAAAACTATACAATTCAATACCCGTCCTTTTTCGAGGTTGCGCTTGAGCTCCATGCTCTCGCGTTGCTGGAGTCCCAACTCTTTATCTTCGTCCCGGAATCGCCCAAGAACAGCATCGTATTCTCGCTCCTCGCGTGATTTTGCATAACGCGTCACGTACTTGACAGGTTGTTGCTGCTCCGGTTGCCACGGCAGAACGGATTTTGCTGCCTACAATCGATCATCACAGTCGATTCAGCATCCCTTCTCGTAACGATCACCAAAATTCAAGTGTGTAGTCACACGTACGTGGTAATTTTGCACATCTTCCGCCCACGTTTTGGCGTACGTGACGTGATTGTTACTGAGACTGCCAGTCACGTGTTGGCGCCCCTCGCTCCAACCACGTCTAGATTCGTTTGCCGGCGCTGGAGATGATGAACGACGATGCGTTTCCGATCGCACAACATTGGCCATTTCAGTGCGAACGCGCCAAAAAGACTGGGAATATGAGCTGCTAGTGTCGAAGTAAATACAGAGAAATAAAGCGGATCAAATAGGAACAAAGTCTGATCCCGTTAACTTCGGCCCGAAATAGATGTGTCAAAACGCGTTCGAGTTACTTCAACCATTGTTTTACATTATTGTCAGCATTGCTAGAACTGCGCAATTGTTCGGGAGCTGTTGATGGCATTTTTCGGCGTTAATGGAAATCGCCTGCAAGTGTAAAGCGTTTATGGCGAACGTCCCGCCGTTTTGGAGCCATTTCTTCGAAAGCGACATATTGTTCGGACGCAAGAGCCGGCGCTAAAGAAACCTTCACACACAATGGGCTCCGGTGTCCGAATATCAAGTCGCGCGTGGCGGAAAATTCACCTGGAGCTCGCATAGCATACTAAAACTTATATGCGGAGACGATCCCACTTCAAGCAGAGTAGCTCCGCACCCTCTAGCCGACTTGAGGCGCGAACTCGATAAGCTTGTCATTCGGCAATTTGCTCGGTCGGACACACTGCTCCAGCCTCGGCTCAACTGTTCGGTCACTTGCCGCGTCTGCGCCTACGCTTCCAACACTATCGCTAACCAACCGTCGCTGCCAAGCAATGACCATCACAGAGTCAACGCGTCGTCAGCTTTTCCAGAAGGCGAACCGGTTGCAAGTGATCCGCATGGACCAGATGCGCCACGCTGCCCCACGACAGACCAAGACGCCAACATCGTCTTCACCCATTGCGCTCGGCACGTGGACAGTCGAGGAGCACGGTTTGTTCCTTGAGGCTCTGGATTTGTACCCATCCGGCCCGTGGAAGCGCGTTGCCCAGCACATCGTCACTCGCACACCGCGCCAGGTCATGACGCATGCGCAAAAGTACAGACAACGACTACAGCGTCGTACAGCTACACCCGACGTTAAACCAACCGAGGCGCACCAGGCCGAGATGCAGACTAGTAAAGTGCTGTCGGTGGTGGTGTCGCCCATGGTGATGCAGCCAGCTGGTGCGACTGGCGAGATGCAAGTTGAAGCTAACATCTGTATGCTTCCCGAGCCGTACACGGACGGCGTCGTACAGCCCCCACTCATTGACGTGGACTTGGATTTCCTCTTTCAGCTAGCCACTGACCCCATGTTCGACAGCGTGGACATGACCCTACCGCACGCTGACCTAGAGCCCCTGCAGTTCTAGCTCCCTTTGCGTAAATGTTTCATTTTTATCGTAGTAGATTGAACTCATTAATGTAAAAAAAAATATTCGTGAGTCTTGTACAAATTTGCACCATACACTTAAAAAAAATAAAGACACTTAACCTCCAAGCAACCACTGGTCCAGGAGATACGCCAAAATGTGCACACGACCATAATACTGGGCTGTGCCGCAGAGATCTTCCTTACTGGCTAATGCACCAGCATAATTTTCTCGAAGCCAGTGCAATACTTCCACGTGGTCATGTGCAACAGCAAAAAGAGACGCTTGTGCACTGCACTCTGCGCGAGGATATTTACGAAGCCACTCCAACATTTCGAGATCGCCGCGAGCTGCAGCAGCGTCCATCGCGCGCGTTGTGCACCCTTCACTGCGTTTGTTATGAAGAAATTGCACCACGTCCAAATGTCCATTCGCTGCCGCCCCATCCAAAGCTGTTGTCGTACATCCTTCTGTACGGTTTTCATGCAGCCACTTCACAGTAGCGAGATGTCCATTCCTTGCCGCTGCGTTCATTGCGTACGTCGTACTTCCTTCTCTACGACTGGCGTGTAAGAACTTGACAATGCCCAGATGACCCCCTTCAGCAGCGCCGTCCATCGCGTCGGTAGTGCAGCCTTCTGCACGATGTTCGTTTAGCCATTGCACCATTCGTAAATGACCATTCCTCGCAGCACGGTCCATCGCTCGCACGGAACATCCTTCGTCCCGGTTGTCATGAAGCCACTGCACGATATCTTGTCGATTATGCTCTGCAGCTCCGTCCATTGCAGCGACTGTACACCCTTCGAGTCGATGGGAATGCAGAAAACTAACCACATCAAGGTGAGACAGAGTAGCAGCACCATCCATTGCCATTCTATTGCACCCCTCCGAGCGATTCGAATGGAGCCATTGGACCATGCTCAGATGACCGTGTTTGGCCGCTTCATTGATTGCATGCCGAGAGCAGCCTTCGGTGCGGTTGTCATGCAAGAACTGCACGATATCCAGATGGTTCCCCAAAGCAGCCCAATCCATGGCGTTATATGTACAGCCTTCACTGCGATGTTCATGTAAAAACTTCACGATGCTTAGGTGACCTCCTCTTGCCGCGCCATTCATCGCTTGAGCCGAGCATCCTTCACTCCTGTTCTCATGCAACCACTGAACTACGTCCAAGTGTCCATTACGTGCTGCGCCGTCAAGGGCGTCAGTGGTGCATCCTTCACTCCTATTCTCATGGAGCCACTTGACGACGTCCAAGTATCCGTTAACAGCAGCTCCTGTCATGGCCATTGTTGTACATTTACTCTTGCCGCCGTTCCGTCCACCTCTTTCATGCAAGAATCGTACTACATCCACATACCCACAAGCTGCAGCCTCATCCATCGCTCGAGGTAGAACAATGCACCCGGAGTGGTCATACAGCCACTCTACCACTTCCAACTGCCCATTCCTCGCCGCTTGGTGCAGTGGAGCAGCCGAGCATTCTCCCCCTCTCGCATGCACAAGCCACTTAACAACTTCCAATTGACCTTCACCAGCGGCCAACGCAATTGTATCGGAGGAGTACAGCAGTTTACACAAGTCCTCCACACCATTGCATACCATTTTCATACTGTTGTGCATCCACTCGAGCAGATCCAAGTGCCCGTTCATCGCAGCTTGCTTAACCGCTATCTCATCCAGAACCGCCTGCGGATACCAGTCTGTCAGCATGCAGAGTATTTTCATTTGCCCTCCGTCTGCTGCTACTCGAACAGATCTTCGAATCGCCGCCAGCCGGGCCAAATAGTGACCCGTATCCGCTCGAAGAAGACGCTGTACGAGGTGCAGGAAGCCACGTTCGACCGCCTGCAACACTGTCCACCTAGCGGAAGTATCGATGTAGGCCGAGAGTAGCCGAGCCACATGGTCCAACGCCTCAATCTGCTCATGCGAGCGACACACGACCAAGACAGCAGTGAGAACTTCTTCCATCTGCCCCGAAGACGATCGAATCGATTGTGGTGGTGCAACCCACGGAACGTCACGTTCAACATGCATTGAAGTTCGCGTCACGTCGGATTGGCCGAAAATATATCGGATTTATCAGGGGAATCAATGTCATTATCCAGAGGAGTGACATTTGTTGCTAGCCACGTGTGAAATGCGCACATTCCGCATTCGACTAGTGCAGGTGAAGCGCGTCGCCCGTCAACGTTAGGTATGTGTGGGAGAGCCATTATTTCACTTTTCAAGCTGCAGCAGCCTCTTCCCTACGTGTAGGGGCTTCTATATCAGCAAATGTCACCTCCCAACCCGATGTAGACGCCTCGCAACCAACCACCAAAGTCAATTGATCCACTCACACTGTGTGCTTTGCCTATCTTACCAGAAGAGCGAAAAACCAACCATGGGGAAGCCCGACGCGCCCCCGCAATGGACGGGCAAGTCCATCCGCAAGCTATCGCTGCACAGACGTCGTGTGAATCCTATGAATCTAGGCTATGGCTTGGAGCACATTCCCTTCCTGTTCCTCTACGCATACTCACTGTATCATTGCTTCCTGACTGCCGGCGAGCCTTACGCTCAGGCCATGAAGGAGCTAGAGGAACAAGGATTGACCATCCCTGGCTCCGTGGACGTCACTACCCCTGGGGAGGACGGAGGCCTAGCCGCCGCGATGTTGTCCCAGGGAAGCGTGCGTGAGGCTGCACCAGCCGTCCCCACGATCAACTACACGGCCATGTTGGAGCAGGAGAGGGAAGGGCCTCCGCTTCCCAACCCTTTCCTGCCTGGTATCGTGCCTCTGCTCTACCTACTAGGCACAGTCATGACCCACGGCCTCATGCTGCTGTTCCAGATCTGGTCTGTGCGTGTCAAGGCGTTCATCAAGTACACACCCGTGACTTCTCTAGACGAAGCGACGTTCGTGATGGTGGTGCCACGCTCCTTCAAGGGCAAGAGCAGCATCGTCGAGATCATTCGTTCCAAGCACGCTGATGGATCTTCCGCTGGACGCCCGTACTTCCTGTTCCAGAAGCACAAATACGTTGCTGAAGAAGAAGCAGGTGACAAGGGTGGCGTGTTGTTCCGTAAGCTAAAGGCGCCGACTACTGAAGTGGTCAAGTTCTACCTGGAGTCCCGTGGTCTGAGCTCTGAGCGTGAGATCGAGGCCCAGCTGGATCTGTACGGCAAGAACGAATTCAGTATTCCTCAACCTAACTTCGTCGACATGTTCAAGCAGCAGTTACTGGAGCCGCTTACTGTGTTCCAGATCTTCAGTGTGTGCCTCTATATGCTGGATGAGTACTGGCAGTACTCGCTGTTCACGCTCGGAATGATCCTCATGTTCGAGGGTGTCACTGTTATGAGTCGTCTCAAGAACCTTCAGACATTGCGTGGTATGGGCAACAAAGCACGTGAGATCTATGTGTACCGCGAGAAGACGTGGAAGAAATTGGACTCGGACCTGCTGGTGCCTGGTGATGTCATTTCAGTGAAGCGTGAGACGGACGGTGATCATGACAACATGGTGCCATGTGACTGTTTGTTGCTGGACGGCTCTGCTGTGCTGAACGAGGCTACGTTGACGGGCGAGAGTGTTCCACAGATGAAGGAGGCTATTGGCACGAAGATGAGCCCCGAAGACCTTGCAGAGCAACTTGACATGAAGTCTGGACACAAAGTGCACGTGCTGTTTGGCGGAACTACCGTGATGCAGGCAGATTCATCAAGTGAAGGCTCTGGAACTACTTCGATTCAGAAAATTCCTCATGCACCTGATGAGGGCTGCACTGCGTACGTACTACGCACGGGTTTCAGCTCCTCGCAGGGTAAACTGGTGCGCATGATCGAGTTCTCGAGCGGCAAGGTCACGGGAAGTTCGTGGGATGCTTATGGTCTTGCGTTCTTGCTGCTAATTTTCGCTTTGCTCTCGTCGGGCTATGTGCTGCGCCACGGTATTGCGCAGAAGGGAAAGATCACGTTTGAGCTGCTTCTGCGTTGTGTGCTTATTATCACTAGTGTGATTCCAGCTGAACTGCCGATGCAGACAGCGATGGCGGTGAACTCGGCTCTGCTGAACTTGGTGAAGTTGTCGATCTTCTGTACCGAGCCGTTCCGTATCTCGCTGGCTGGCAAGGTGGACATTTGTCTGTTCGATAAGACGGGCACGTTGACTACGGACCAGCTCACTGCCGTTGGTGTCGTGTGCGAGGACACCACGACGCCCACCCCTGCTGCTCCGAAAGACAATGTCCTCGGTCATGTACCGATGATTGCAGCTAACTTGGACGCTACGTTGGTCCTTGCTGGTTGCCAGTCGCTGGTACAGATTGACGGTAAAATGGTCGGTGATCCGGTGGAAGAAGCTTCGATTCGAGCCATCGACTTCTCCTACGATGCTGCAACTCGTCATTGTCAGGCGAAGAAGGACCTCGAGCGTGCGAGCGAGCGTCGCTGGGGACAGGGAACCAACCAGAAGGATGTGTTCGTGCAGATCATGCACCGCAACCATTTTGCGTCCAAGCTGCAGCGAATGAGTGTGATTGCCAAGGTGCATTTGGGCGACAAAGGAGTGCGTGTGCGATCACTGGTGAAAGGAAGTCCAGAGGCTGTCGCGAAGCTGATGCGTCCGGAGACCATTCCGGCGTGGTTCTGGCCTACGTACCAAAACCTCGCACGTCGTGGAATGCGTGTGCTTGCGCTCGCATACAAGGACATTAACGGTCGTCCGTCGGAGGCTGAAGTGGCTCAGCAGCCTCGCTCCTGGGCTGAAAGTGACTTGCATTTCGCTGGTTTTGCGGTGTTCCAGTGTCTCGTTCGTAAGGATAGCGGTGATATCCTGAAGGTGCTGAAGGACAGCTCGCACCAGGTTTCGATGATCACGGGAGACGCTACTCTGACGGCTGTGCACGTGTCCAAGGAGGTCGGCATTATCACTCGTCCAGCGTTGATCCTAAGCGAGAGTTCGTCGCCTAGTGACCCTCTCAAATGGACGAGCGCTGACGATGACTCGGTGCTGGCGCCGTACAAAAGTGGTGACATTAAGATCCTGGTGAAGAAGTACGACCTGTGTGTGAACGGCAAGACTCTTGTTGCTGCCGGAGAAGTGGACGATGTGATCTGGAAGAACCTCAACCACATTCGTGTGTACGCTCGCATGACGCCGGAGCTTAAGGAGAAGGTGCTGACGTTACTAAAGACGCACGGTCACCACACCCTTATGTGTGGTGACGGTGGTAACGATGTGGGTGCCTTAAAGCAGGCACACATTGGTGTGGCTCTGTTGGGCGGATTCGGATCAGCGAATGCCGACAAGAGTGTGACTGGGTTGGCGAAGTACCAGAAGGGAAACGTGGCTACCGTCAGCACTCGGGAGGACCTAATGAAGCTGCATGTGTCGGCACTGAAGAAGCTTCTGGCGCAGCAGAATGTGAATACTGCGCATTGCAAGGTGAAGCAGGACTATGTGGAGCTCATTCTGAGCGAGCAGAAGAAGAAAGCGATCGAGACGATCAAGAAGAAGCAGCAGGCATTGGCTAAGAAGAACCCGAAGCTCAAGGTCCTCACTAAAGAAGAGCAGATGGCTGAAATGAAGAGGAAGCAGGAAGAACTCGAAGCCGACGTGCGTGCGCGCCAGGCTCGTGGTGAATCGTTTGCGCGTATGAAGGCTATTGCTGCATTTGCCAAGCGTGAGGCTGAAGAGAAGAAGAAACTGCAGATGGAGCGCACCGGCTCCAAGGGCTTTGCGAACTTTGCCAACAACGCTGCTATGGCGCAGTACATGGACGACTTTGACGACGGCGAGGTGCCGATGGTGAAGCTTGGAGATGCGTCGATCGCTTCGCCTTTCACTTCGCGTGCTCCATCTATCAAGGGCTGTGTCGACATCATTCGTCAGGGCCGCTGTGCGCTTGTGACGACAATGCAAATGTATCAGATCCTGGCTGTCAACTGTCTGATCAGCTCGTATTCGCTGTCTGTGCTGTATCTCGACAAGGTCAAGTGGGCCAACTCGCAGATGATGGCGCTCGGTATGATCTCCACCGTTGCCAGTATCACACTGAGTCGTGCCACTCCACTCGACAAGCTGTCTCCTGTGCGTCCGCTGACGTCCATTTTCCAGCCAGCGCTGTTCGTCAGTCTTGCTGGTCAGTTCGCGCTGCACTTGGGCTGTATGATCTACCTCACGAACCTGGCGAAGGAATACACACCGGAAGGTGACGTCGCGCACTCGAAGCCTGGTGAGTTCCAGCCGAACGTCATGAGTACCGTTATCTTCCTTATCAACGGCGTGCAGACGGTGAGTGTGTGTGCTGTGAACTACAAGGGCCGACCGTTTATGAAGCCCATGACGGAGAACCCGGGTCTGTTGTACTCATTGGGCATCAGTATCGTCGGCGTCTTCCTGCTCTGCACGGAGCGGATGCCCATGTTCAACAAGGTGCTGCAGATTGTGCCCATGCCGGACCCGCGCTTCACGCGTATCCTCACTGGACTGCTTACTCTTGAAGTGCTTGGTGCCTTCGCATGGGACCAGTTCTGTCTGCTCGTGTTTGCACCCAAGATCTTCATGGCTTCGATGCGTGCTCTAACGTTCAAGGATGTTCGTCAGCTCTTCAAGATGACAGTCGTGTCGCTGATCATCATCTACATCCTGGCCAACATCGACTACGAAGAAATTGAGCGCCAGCAACAGCTTCTAGAGGAACAGCGTCTCGCCGCCGAGGAGATCAGTAGCTAAAGAAAGATACCCACGTTACGGCGTAATGGGAAGCAATTAGAAACAGCATTTCTATCTCTGATCTCTATTTCTTTGATTAGAGGGTGCAAGAATGCTGTAAACTCTAACGAGCCCGTAACTTACTGCTTGGCTGTACTTACATCCCGTGCCTGGTGGCCCGACCAGTGCAACAATTGACACAACGGCGTGGGTGTGAACTGGGTAGGGCGATGGTACCATAAGGCAAAGTAGCCATTTTCAAGCGCTGCCACCACTCGTGCGAGAGCAAACGCTCCTGCTGCAGCGTTATGCTGTCCGTTCTTGTACACTGGATCGTCAATTACAAGCTGAGGCATGAGAGGTAAACCATTTGCGATTGACAAGTGAGCTGCTAGAGGGTATGCGCCAAAAGCCTCCGGCTTGAGCGACAGTCCGGTGGTGTAGTAGTCGAACAACGTGCCGTAGTACTCCAAGAAGTCCAGCAGCAGCTGTCCAAGTTTTCTCGCCTCCTCATCTTTTGGTGTTTCGTCTGCATCGTCGCTATCGTCCTCTTGATGTCTCTGCATTTCCATCATGAACACCGCTAGTAGCGTGACTGCGTACGAGCTCAATCCTCCGGTAAACGCACTATTTAGTGCCTTTTCCCTTAAGAACTGCCTCAGTACCATCAATAAAGGCTTCAATCTCGGCAGATCACTCACATATTCACGCACGAGCTTGCTGGCCTCCATTCCGTGACTAGTCTGTACGTTCTCGATCGAGACATCCACTCTAAGTAGCGCCGAGTTCTCTCCCTCCTTCTGACTACCACGGCGTAAAATCACCTTAGCCACAGGGACTTTGGCGCCCCTCACGACATCCACGCGTTGTACCCAGCTCTTTTGCGGTCGCAGTTGTCTTGCCAATTGCTCGAGCTCTTTAACTCCATCCGGGATGAATTGAGTAGGAACGTCTCGGTCTTCGGAGTTGGATAACCCCATAACCACTACATCAACGTCACTGGACGGCAGCCACAGACCCGTGGAATATGAGCCAAAGCACGTGACTGAAGCGTGCGGCCAGATCTTGCGCACACTTTCGGTGATATGCGCAATGGCAGCATCGATATGTTGCCGAGCTTCATCTACCACGCGCTGCGTGTAGACGCAATAGCGCATCATCTCCTGGCCAACACGGAGGGCTACGGGTCGCGTAGCGTCGTTGAGATCTCGCAGCACAGCGGCATCTTCCGAGTTGGTGGACGGCAAAGTGGGCAGCCACGGCGGCAGACGACGCAGACGACTGCGACTGATGGCCGCCACACGCGTAGCCTCCTGCTCTCGAGCCAACGCATCGCGCTCCGCTTCGGCCGCGATCTTCCGCCGATTAAGGCGAGCCTTCTTACGCTCGAGCTTGCTTCGCCCCGAAGAGGACGACGATCCCCCACCGGGCTCCTGCATTATCTTGCTTTGTTTTTGTGGTTTGGGCAATTGTCAGCCTTATTGTCGACTTTGTGTGTTTTTGTCGACACTATTTGTTTGATTTAGGACAGAATGGTGATTTAAGGGAAGGATAAGTCGACAGAAGTAGCCATATAGATCTCAGATATGGGTACACAGATGAAGAGCTCATTTAGCTCGACCAGATGAAGAAAAAAAAAGATATATACTTTGCAAATAAAACTTAGGTGCTGCGGCCATGACATACCGTCACTTGTCTGCTTACACGTTCGTGTGCGGCGCGGGCGCGTAGCCGCCAGCCTGCGGCTGGTTGGGGTCGTACACGGGTGGCACTGTTGAGAATGCTGGGTGCTGCGAGATGACAAAGTAGTTGAAGAAGGCGTTGAGGAACAGGAGCACGGCATCCAGAATCGTGAGCCAGAAGTTGCCCATTGACAGCGGCCAGATCGCAATACTGCAAAGGCAACAAGAGTCAGTTATCAGTACAAGCACTCCTAACACATAACAGTCAGACACAGCGTACAAGACGAGGAAGATGGTGCGCGTCTTGTTGCCGTACATGAAGCCAAAGTTCTTGCGCAGAATCACGTCCACCTTCTCGGTGCGCAGCTCGAACGCTAGCAACAGCGCGCCAAACATACTGCGATACATAAGTCAGTATCCCTTTCGCCATTCTACTTTTCAATCATTGCCGCTTACATGATGTAGATGCCCGCGATAACCTTCTGGAAAGTGTCCACCTGGCCGAAGATCCAGGCGAGAACACCCACCGCGATGGTGGCCGTGGCCAGCACCAGATTCAGTAGGCGCATGACCTTAATGATCGTCTGGCTGTTGGTGGCCTTGATCTGCGCGCCAATCTCGTCCATGAGGTTCTGCCGCGGAGCACCAGCCGCCTGGTACGAGGATGGTACTGCTCCGCCCGCAGTCGACACGGGTTCTGGAGCCGAGATGTTCGAGAAATTCATGCTCGGCGAGGCGGGAGACTGAGCGCGCAGCACTGACGGGTCCTGGAACGGGTTGCTGGTGTTCATGGCGAGGGGCGAGCGCTTCCGAAGTGAGCGGAGGGGAGCAGCACGAAGCGATTGATGGGTCAAAGATAGCGCGTTCTGGGCTTGGAGACCGAAAATAGCGACGAATGCGCTGGTTATTTTTATCCTGAAAATTAATGGAAAAGTCACACCAGGGAATGAATTTTTGGGAAATCGAAGAAGACTGAATAAATGTCAAGGGAAAACAGCTATTAGCAGCAGTATTGCGCACGGTTATCAACAGGTCCTATTGCACTTAGATATGCGTTTGGACTGCTATCGCTTCTAAAGTCATACTCGTTTTCGTTCTCGTCCAGTAAACCCAAGTAACATTTCCGTAGAAGCGGTTCCATCAACAATAACATGTTCTCGGGAACCGTGAACTTTCGTATCGTCAACGCTTAACAAGACTACTGTAGCACTCGTTCAAATAGCAAGCTTCTTGGTCGGCATCTTTATCGGCAAGTATCCAGGATTAGGATAAACTTCCAGGGTGCCTTGATGTTTACCAAGAGGCATTCCCTCTCCAAACCGATATCGGATACGACTAGCATGACGTGGTTGAAGTATCGGAGCTACTCGTCAAAACCCACACAACGCAACTTACCACCTCTGCGTCACAATGGCCGAGACCACGCGAGTTCCCCCCACAGCCTCCGACGATATCGTCGCCTCGGTCGAAGCCCTCCGCGCTTCCTTCCGCAGCGGCACCACACGGGACTTGAAAATGCGCCTACAGCAGCTGAAGCAGCTACGACGACTGGTGAACGAGAATGTGCGTGAGCTGCAGGACGCGCTGTTCCAGGATCTGCGCAAGCCTCCAGCTGAGACGCTCATCTCGGAAATAGCGCCTATCCGTGGCGAAATATCGCTGCACGAGGAGGAAATGGAGAATTGGGCGGCGCCCGAGCGCGTGTGGACCAACTTGGCCAACCTGCCAGGCCGCTCCTACATCCAACGCGAGCCACTGGGCGTCGTGTGCATTCTATCGACGTGGAACTACCCTGCAATGCTCTCACTGCTTCCACTGGTCGGCGCATTGAGCGCTGGTAACTGCGTGCTACTGAGACTGCCATCGGATGACACATGTGTGCACACGAGCGAGTTGCTACTCAAGCTCGTGTTGACGTACATGGATCCACGCTTCGTGCGAGTGGTGCATGGCGGCAAAATGGCTACACAGACCACATTGCAGCAGAAATTCAACTTGATAATGTGCACTGGCGGCTCCACAATTGGCAAGATCGTGGCAGAAGCTGCAGCCAAGACACTGACGCCCACGATATTGGAACTCGGTGGTAAGTCCCCCACTGTTGTAGACGAATCGTGTGATATTGCAGTCACAGCGCGACGCATCACGTGGGCGGCGTTCATGAACGCAGGACAGACGTGTCTACGTCCAGACTACGTGATGGTTAGTGCCAAGATCGGCGACAAATTAGTCGCAGCGATTCAGAAAGAGATCACGGCGTTCTTCGGCCAAGACCCACAGAAGAGCGCGTCATACGGACGACTGATTACACATAAGTTCTTTGATCGTGTGGCTGAGTCCTTGGAGAAAGATTCAGAGTATATCGTGTTTGGCGGGGAGAAGGACAGAGAAGATCAGTTTGTGGCGCCGACGCTGCTCAATTTCAGGAAGGATATGGACGCGTTTACACGCAGTGCTGTCATGCAAGAAGAAATGTTTAGTCCTCTGTTGCCTGTGGTGTACTATGACACACTGGATGAGGTTATTGACTTCGTGAACGACCGCGAGAAACCATTGGCGCTTTACGTGTACACGTCGAATTACAAGGTTCGCACGCATGTCTTGGAGCAGACCAGTTCCGGTAGTGCATGTGTGAACGACAGCATTGTGCAGTCGGTGAATTTCAACCTTCCGTTCGGTGGCGTGGGGGCGTCTGGCATGGGCTCGTACCACGGAAAATACTCGTTTGACGCGTTCTCGCACAAGAAGAGTGTTCTGGTCAGATACGCCATGATGGATGCACCTCAGCGGTACATGCCTTACACCAACTCGGCGCTGAATATTGTGATGCTGCTGATGAAACCCCTTCCCAACTCGCTCATTGCGCTTGCGGCGTATGCATTGATCTCACTTGGCATCGCTGTCTTGGGACTCCTCTTGCAAATGTACCGTGCTGCAGAAGTGCTGGAGGAGTAAAACAAAACAACACAAGTGGTTTGTACAAGATTGATAATGCAGTGTGCGTGTGTGATACAGTGCAGATCATTTCAACAAGTTTCAGCTTTGATTGTTTGATTACCGCTATTACTTGCTACTTGTGTCTGCTGAAGTCTTTAGTCGACTGACGATGGATGTCCTGGTTGTCTCAATAACTTTGTGCACACAAACCAGGGTGATTAAAGCCACAGTAAAGTCCCACGCGTCGCTCACTTGCTCTGAGATCTCCATTCGCTCGATTGTATCTTTCATCATAATCTCTAATGCCATCACTTTAGGCTCGTAGAATGCTACAAATCGAGCTGGGTACGATAGTAAAAAGTGAATCAAGAGGAAAATGATCTCCGTTCCTTCGGTTAGACACGCGTCCAGCGCCAACACCAAGCACGAAAAACACAGGGCAGCTTGAAAAACACTAATGTGTCGTCGAGAGGTTGCTGCTACCACTTGATGCGGTCGAGACTTGAGATGGATTGGGGCCATGGCGTTGAGGAAACAAGCAAAAAGACCTGTGCAGACATGTATCAACTATAAACAGCAACCGTTTCAAAGTAAGCTGCAAGTAGTATTTAGTTTTAAAAACAAGCAGGAGTAAGTGCAAGGAATAGAAAAGCTCGGCTCTCATTTAACGGTATTTGAGCACAGCGACCGCCAGACATTCTAGAGTGTAGTCAAATGCGAGATAGTGTATGAAAGGATCAAGGAAATTTTATGTTTTACGCTACGTAACTCTGTAAAGCTACTGCTGAAAGATATTTCTGAACGACACGCCAAATATTGTCGCCGGGTCTTCACTACGAAAGTAGCATACAGCTGGATGCGATCACAGGAGTCCAATCGATTACACTGTCAACCAGCTCTATTAACTCGTCACCACTCAAGTCCACCGGCTCCAAAATTGCATTGTCAACAGGAGCGACAAGTTGTTGCAGTTCATCGAGAAGTGATTCGTCGAGCGCTAAAACCTCTTCATTCGGTAGCTCGATTATCTCGCTCTCACAGATTTGCAAAAGAGGCAACGGCTCCAACTGCAGCACTTCCGACAGCATGTCGCCCTCTCCTCTGACAACCGGGCTTTGAGTTGGCATAATCTCGTCGACCACTTTCGATGACGCACCCTTGCTCTTGGAACGCGATTTGCTATTGTCACGGCGCTTAATCCGTTGCCGGTACTTCTGTGCATGAGTCATCACTTGGCGAGGTGTTCTGCTGCCTATGTGGTGTGCAATCTTCTTCCATGGACCGGACGGGTACAGCTCGAGAGCCTCGAGGAACTTCTCATGCTCCATGGTAGTCCACCACCCTATCGTCGACGCTTTTCGCTTAAAATCGTAGCTGGAACTCGAGAAACGCTGATCCATGCGGATCAATTGAGGTTTGTTGGTAGCGTCCTGTTCGAACATCACGCTTGTGACCCCCTTGGTGATGGTCATGACTGCAAGTAAAGTTGAAGGTGGTCTGGTTTTAGAGGACAGTATATCGAAGCGCGCAAAAAGCGGAATGGAGATCAACCATCGCCATCTATTGGTCTCGTACACAGCAGCATCCGGCCTTCATGACAACCAGCAACGTGGATTCAAATGGGTACACTGTGCCATTTCGTATGCAACTCTGTGTAGCCATCGTCTCGCATGTTTTCCTGAAGGCACTTCACCAGATTCGATCACTCTAGACATGGAGCGGGGAATATTAGTAGTACTATCGAAGGAGGAAGAGAGAGAATGGACTCCAAGTTCTCGCATACCTCGGACAACTTTTAGTTGAACCCCTTTTGTTGAAGTTGTGTACCAGTCCTGTACCATTTTCAATGTAGCTTCCTGCGACACAGCAGCACCTGTAGCCACTTGCCAGCGCTCCCTGCCCAACCTTCGTCGATTCAACGTCACAATCGCAAAGTCAAGGCAGGTCTAGTGTCTTGGGGAGTATAGAATGCGGACTGCCACCAAATCACAGCGAACGAAAACAAATTTATTGATACTACACGTTGTTGGAGGCGCTTAACTGCAATGCCAGCCGTGTACGAAGAGGAGATGGCTGCTGAAGACTGTTCTTTTCCTGTTGACACATTAAAAAAATGAGCATGCAGGAATGCAACCCCTCCGACTAATCCTCAACTTGCTATGCTTACCTGCTCGTTGAGAAATGCTTTCGCCTTCATCGGACTGTTCTCCATTGCGATATCCACTTCCGTCTTTGGCCGCTTCATCGCCTTCTCCACCTGACAGCACAATATCCAATGCATTACAACCAACAAGTTAATAAGCGATCCTTTCTAACAACAGCAGCAGCCCATGTAGTACAATGTGGATCGTCTCGGTGGTCTGTTCCATGACTTGCGACAGCTTCGCACTCGTAATAGCAATCGAAGACGCCGTCTACAGCACACACAATTATCATCAGCCAACCTCCTGTCACTGTACATGCCAAACAATCAACAAACCTTCACGTAGGCGGCCTTCAGTGTTTCCAGCTGCTCTTCCGTCAGCTCCGCACCAATATCCCCCGTCAAATCCGGTTCCCTGTATCACCAGCATTCACGTCAACCTCCTTATCTCAACTTTAAATAAAAATGAACAGTAGAATCAAAGCCCAACGTACGACACGAGCACATCAGCGTGGCGTTTGCGAGCTTTCGCCAATTCTCGACGGGCATTGGCCGCTGCCATCCTCGGCACCTGCAATAGTCACCACGTCAGCAACTAGCGATCCCAATGAACATCACTCTTTTATCGCGTACTCGTTCCCGGAGCTTCTTGACAGCCGCCTCCTTTTCCTTAAGCTTCGTTTCCAGCTCTTTCAGCTTGGCCACCGTCTCCTCGTCCACAGGCGCCACCTCCTCTGCACCACACATAGAAATCAGCAACAAAATGACATTCAATTCTATATACCATCACTTTTACACACACCTTTGTCTTCAGGGTTGTATTTCCTGAGCGCCGCTGCAAATACCGTCGCACACAGGTCGTTTACATGCGCCTTGAAGATCTGCTGCTGGGCTGCGGAAGCAGAACTGCACTCTTTGAGCGCGGCTGCGTTCATCTTCTCACCGCATACGCGCTGCGCCTCCTTGATCTCCAGGAACGAATAGCGCAGCGCCGGCTGCTCTTCTGCAGGCACAGTCTGCGCCTCGGTCACCTCCGTCGCTTCTCCCGCCATAACGAATACTATTCAAATTTGAAAGAGAAGTAGCAAAAATATACTTACTTTTGGAAAGTAGTTAAACAAAGTAACCCACTTCATAACGTTACTTTCCGTCGCCACATACGTATCTGGAACAGTGAGTCACTCTCCGATAGTGGCATCGCAGTGGATTGCCACGCCGCACTGAGCACTTGTCGTCGCTCCTGCTCTTCCTCGTGCGTATACACTACGCGCAACAACTCGACGAACATGAGGCGCTCGGACGGAGACGATGTTGCTCCTAGTACCTCTTCCTCCACGGCCGCGACAAGCGCCTCAGCGCTGGACACGCCACAGATGAACCCTTCCACGCTGCCCATGCACGCGGCCAACACGTCCCCGCCCGGCAGCGGGGTGCTGCTACTAGGCAAACTCATGCGCCGCGACCGTCGTCTGTTCACGTGGAAGTGGCGGGACTTCGTTCTGGAGCGCACGCGTCTTCAATACTTCAGCCAAAAGGGCAACCGCAAGGGCGACATCCCGCTCACGCCGCACACGCCCATCACCATCCGCATGTGCAGCGAGCCCAAACCTTTCGGCTTCCTGCTGTTTATCAAGGACACGAAGCTCACACTGGCTGCTGCCACCGAACGAGAGAGACACCAGTGGATCGACGTCTTCTGTGACGTCTTCCACGCCAGCGTGGAGCAGGCACCGGCAGACAACAAGGCCGAGCGCAGAGCGAAACCCACGTACCTGCCTATCCCCGATCTGGGGGATGATGGCCTGGATCATGACAGTAGTGCAAGTAACTTACTCGTACATCAGAGCAATTCGATGGAGATGGCGGACCTTGTGGACGGGGGAGGAGTCTCGACCCCCGTGATGGCGCACAATGTGCTGGATAACGAGCATGTGGGCAGCATGAAGCGAGATTCATTCGGAGAAGACGTGATCCCGATCTTAGAGTCTCGAATGACGTACGGACCGATGAAGGAGATGTACTCTCGGATCACATTCCCTCCCAGTCTAGCTAACGGAGACTTGCTGGTTGGTGTGGGGCCTATTGTGCGTCGTATGGGCTGGACGGACGAGCGGATCTTGGCTGTAGGCATGTACATCGACCCAGAGACGGCAACGAAAGAGCTGGAGAAGTTCCATGGACGAGATGCCAAGAGTTTATACGGAGACCAACAGTTCTACGACCATCTGCTGTTCCACACGACATTCCGACGTAGCTTTGTCGTCACAGCGCGCAAGCGTGTGTCCAAATCCGTGCTTACGGCGCTGCTACGAGACGAATTGGCCCCTCGAATGGGAGCTAATGCTGCAGCAGTGGGCACCTTCCTCGGGTTCATTGAGAAATCTCTCAAGAAAGCCGAGTCCATGGTCATGCGGGTCCACGAGGACGACCGCTTTGAGTACCGACTACGCGGTCAGTTGTACCCGCCGATTGCATCCCATGCTCTTTGTAAATGTATCCAGGCACTGTTCTTCGACAGTAACTCGATCCAGCACGATGCAAAACGCGGACTGGTGGAGCGTTTGCCGTCGCTTTGGGGCGGAGAAGTGCTCGATGCTCAAGACGAGATCTTCGGCAGTCTTCATGAAAGGATTCAAAGCTTGGATAGTGATGACGATGACGATTCGGACTCAGGTGATGATGATAGTGACGATGACAGCGAGGCTGAAGATCTCTTTGGTACTGCTGAACATGGAGATCATGATCATCAAGAAAGACAGGAAGATGGACTGGAGAACGAAGAGAAACCTCACGATGAAGAAGAGCAGGTGACTAAGCCACGTAAGAGCAGTCGAGCCAAGAGAAACAGTCATCTTGGTCCTCCTAAGATGCACCGACAGCCTTCAACCAAGGACGAGTGGGCTGAATACGACGACGAAGAGCTTGAGATGTTGCGTCGCGAGAGTCGCAGCCTCATGGTGCATTTCGGACCGATGGTGGATCGAGACAGTAGCGTCATGTTTAGTGGTGACTTGGTGGTTGACGGCAGTGCGTTATTGGGGACGTGGGCTCATGAGTTCTCAGTGTCACCAGAGGAATACGACGAACCCTACGGATCTCACCAATACCGATTCACGGTGGGTTTGTATGTGGATCCCGGTGCTCTTACTGAAAGTCTTCTGAAGTACAAGGGCCTCTCCATCGGCAGTATTGTCCAAGACACGGACTACTTCCACCAATTCTCACATGGCAAGTTCCAGAAGCATCTGGTCTTCAAAGTGGACGCCAAGATGAAGCTTCGTCATTTACTCGAGTACTTCGACACTCGCTTCAGCTCCTTGGTCTCTTCGTTTGAGGACGTGAAGCAGCCTCTTGATAAATTGGTGGAGCTCTGGGATACCGCACATCCACAACATCAGCAGATTGAATTGTGTCCGAAAGATGAAGCACGATTCTCGATTTATCCCGATGGAAAACTAATCTTACGAGTGAAGAAACGTGGATCGTTCAAGGACGATAAGAAGACTAACCACTCGGTTGCGTCTGTATCTTCAAGTGATGAGACTATCGTTCACAGTACTGGAAGCAGTGACTCTGCAGTTACAAGCATGTCTCGTACGGGCTCTTCAGGCGAGACTACTCTCGCACACACTAGTAGCTTCCGTCCCACTGAGTTGGAGCTAACACTGCCTCCTCCTCCATTTTATTTGGCTTTAGAGAGCTTGATCTTCGGCTTCCACGCGATCGCACCGACAGCGCGCACTCAGCTGATGGAACGTGTGCCAAACCTGTTAGATCTCGCTCGAGACGACCTCGTACACACTTATCACGACGAAATCCAAGCCTTACGAGAGAACTACAAACGTCAAAAACCCGAGAACCGCGTAAAAGTCGGCTATCTGTCGATTTCGTTCGAGAAGCGCAAACTACAACGAAATGCTGAAAAAGGAGGCGCCAAGGAGGTCACAATGGTGCCTTCACGCTGGTCGAAACGCTGGTGCAGACTGGACGGCACTCTGTTTTCGTATTATTCCCACAAACGCTCTCGTAAGTACCGTGACATGATGGAACTTACTCGTTGCGAGGTTGTCGAGATCACGGCGAATAGCGGTCCCGATATCGCCCGGTTCGCGCTGGAAAAAGGTGAGAACGACAGCATTCGGATCGCCATCATCAAGCCAAACGGTGAGATTCTCGCGTTAAGGACAGAGACGATCTACGAAGGCGAAGAGTGGCTGGAATCTCTCACCGACGCGAGCAAAGTGCGGCGTCATGCTGGGTCTACAGACAACTGGACGTCTTGGGATGCCAACTTCTCTCAGCTTCGACGACGAAGCAGTAGCACAAGGGACATGCTACCCAACCGAGGCGATAGGAGTGGATCCTCTGCCAGTGCGTTACACAGTGAACGGCGTTCTAGTGTCGAGCATGATGCCAAGATGAATGGTGGCGTTGTAACCAGCCTGGCGTCGACTGTGCAGGTCGAGGATGTTGACGAAGAAGTCGAAGAATACGATAGCGATGAGGATCTCGTCGAGAAGGACGGGTCTTTGCTTGCGTGGGTGCAAGAAGACCCTCGTCATGCCGTTATTGCCTTTTTGGTAGTGCTTATCGTGTACCTTGCATCAGTGATGCATCGTAAACAACCTGCCCTCGTTAACGCTGAGTAGGCGAGAAAATGCCTTAAATGAATGTATCTTCCCTTTAGGTCTTCATTTAGGTATGTTACAGTTAGGTGATGAAGTTTATGCGTAGTATTGTGGCTGGTAGTATAGAGCTTGTCGTTGTGCGTCCTGTGTTATGTAGTGCACGCGACCTCCCCATAGTGCGTCCTGCCCTAACGTCGGTAGTTGTTTGACTGGATTTCCAGGCTGTCGATGATCTGGGAATCTTCGTTCCCATAAACTTGCGTTCTTATCAGTGGCATCCTGGTTGTTCTGACAAGGAGGAGCTTTACTTTCCGTTTGCTGCTCTTCTGCTTCGTGGAAAGCTTCAGGCGACGCTGAGAAGTCGAAGGCGTTGAAGCCAAAATGCATCTCCGCGTCGTGGAACTGGTTGCTGACTGGAACTTGCTGTTGTTGAGTTTGCTGTCGCCACTTGGCCGAGATCTTGCGTGTCCGTCCGTCGTCCATGTCCAAGTCCTCGACCTGTGGACTGGGCGTTGCGTCCGGCTGTTGTCCGCGGCACATGCGGCGATGACGAGCGCGGTGGCGCTCAATATCGGTCGATTTTTCGTCGAGCTTGGGGCCGTCGGACGCGTAGAACTGGAACATACCGAGCTGGAGGAGGAGTGAGAACTGCAGAGAGACCGTTCAGACTCTGACTCAGAGCGGAATTTTTGGCCGTTTCTTGACGTCGCAACGGTCGGGGCTGAAGCTGATCGATGCTTCCGATTCGGGAATGAGCGACGAGCGTGGCAGCGGAGCGAACCTGGTCTTTGAGGCGGTGCTGCCGGATAGCTGCGAGAAGTGCACCATAAATTATGGCATAATGGACTGCCGCATCCATGTTCTCTTATTCAACCAATCGAATGACGCAAAGACCATACGTGTCATGCAGAGTTCGTCACCGCAAACAGATGGCTGAGCGGAGATCGTCGATCGGCTTTGGTGGCGGCGGACGCGTCTCGTTCAAATCGCAACAGGGCTAAATTTCGGTTGGTCATGACGGTTGCTTGGCAACGCGCGGCGGCGTTAATGCGTTGCCCTTGCTCGGTCGTTAATTTGCCGCTGTGGGGGCGTTGGGAGATGATGGGTACGTGTCCCTAGGCAATAGTAATCGAAGTGATTGCTCTCGGGACTCGAGGGTGTGGCCTACTAATCGGAAGCACTATGCAATGTACATACACACCCATTGACAATGGATTGTCACTCTCGCTGAGGGCAAAAGTGCACTCGAGTCAAGTTGAAGTGGACTGACCAATCACACGCCTCAAAACGTTTCCATATTGTCCACTTCAATTGTCCACTTCAACTTCGCAAAGCTACGAAGTTATCACAACAACTTTGGCATTTAGTACACGGAATGTCAAACGTAGTGAACATTTCTCATGCTATACCAGCTTCCACTTCTTATTTAATAGCACACAGTGTTCACACAAAACGCAAATGCAATTGGATCTCGATAACCACGCAGCTGTGGGGCTATTAACGATGCCTAGTACTCACTCAGAAAAGAAGAAAACTTGCGCTTCCCTTGCTCTCCATCCGTCACTCACCTAGTACCACAACGCCTTGTTCCAGAAGAGGCTCTTCGAGTTGGCGAGGTCGTCGTCGGCAACCGTGAACGTGTCGTTAAACACGATTTCCGTGCCCACGCTGGATTCGTTGTACTGAGGCCAGTACAGCCTATCATCGGGCCACATTGTATTCGGGTTTCCAGTGATCACGAAAGACAGCAGATACTTCTGCATCATGATAGCAATCGTCGAGTTCACGGACGACTCACCACCGGCACCACCAGCTCCAGCCATTCCACCAAAAGATCCTTCCAGAGCGCTTCCGATACCTGCACTTGCAGCCGACACGTTGGCATAATACGAACTCGCCAAGTCAGTAGCCTGAGCGCGTCTCGAGATGCTGGAGCTCGTGGAGAGCGTGTACGTACTGTACCAGTAGTAACTCTGGTCAGCACCGTGCGTGGCCGAGCCGAGAGCACATTCGGCGTTCCAGGTCGTGTTCTTCAATGCATTTGTGAGCGCGAGGTTCTTTGCTGTTAGATCGAGTGACTGCTTCATGTCAGCGAACCGTAGACCAGCACTAGTGTAGTCGTCTTCTGGATAAAGCTCCAACAGTTCA
>NW_008648988.1:216392-220078 GCF_000247585.1 Phytophthora nicotianae INRA-310 | reverse complement strand
GAGCCCACACATCCAGATACAGACAGTCCTCCGTGGACGTGCAGGCAACGTCGGCATCAGCAAGATTCGTGCCGGTGTTTGTCTCGTTCTCCTGAGGCGGCATTTCTGGCGCAGCAAAACGTAGATCGCCAGTCGGAACAGCAGCAAATCGGATGTTCTGGTACTTGTAGTAGCCGACGGTGGTGTTGCCACCAACGGCCTGGACGGTGGTGTAATCGAGATCGACCATAGGCAGCGACGTTGAAAGCACTGGAACCACAACGGCGGCAGCGACAAGAAGAGCGAACACACGCATGACCGATGCTGGTGGTCGATTTTGGCTGGGTGTCTTCAGTTGAGTTCTACTGAGTTAAAACGCAAAGTGAGCTCGGAAGCCGACGGATTTCGGTCCTCACCCAGATCTCAAGGCTACGACTGTCGAAGAGTGTGCGTGCGACACTGACAAAGTGATCTGCTCGGTTTCAATCTGAAAGCACAGATGCCAGGTAGCGATCGGAACAGAGCGATAAGCAGTGGTCGATACCGTTTTTACCAGGTCTACTGCTGCACTTTGTGATACTTGTGGAGTTACTTACGTGCCTATCCAAGTGTCATCCGAGATCCACTAAAGCACGCGGTGGATTGCCTGGGAACACGTGAGATCTCGAATTTCATCGCTTTACTCGTCGTACTGGTGAAATTAGAGAATGCGCCCGTTAAATACTTAGTATCTCTTGCTGAACGCTGTGCCTAATTGAGCCCGCAAACTTCGGGCCGCAGTTATCATGGATTCGATGCTTTCACGATTTTTTTTTTTACTATCCTAAGGATAGTACACGTATCCTTGAGCAACATTCAAGTCTGAACGATAGCTTAAGCACTATTAATAATCCAGCAGGTAAAAAAAAAAAAAAAACTATTGGGCATCATCCTAGCCCTGCTATGTCCTAGCCCTGCTATGATTGTTCATCACCGGCACTCGAAGCGATGTACAGCTAATTGGGATCCAATGTGATAGAAATTGCGCAGATACTAACGTTAGCGGTTCTATCGAAGCGAAACTCCTTGTTCATGAGCGCAGTTCTTATTATCCTTCTCTTTCTGGCTTAGTCTCCTTCAAGCGCTCCGTTACAAAAACAGATGTGTCCCTTCCATCTGGTGACTCACCGTGACCGATTACCAAATTCCACATGTCGCACGTTTAATGTGGTGTACATCAAATACTATCCGGTATTGTATACTGCAAACGTATACATCAGATTTGCTGGACATGGTTTCGCCGATGACATCCGAATGGCGCGGCACGAGCGACCACAACGTCACAGAGACGGCCTTCGACGCCGTCAAGTGCAAACTGTAGGTGACACAAGACATTTAGCTTGCGTCCAAGCGCTTACAGCGTCTTTAAATGATCTATTGCCGCCAGAATCAGCTTCTAAACTGTGTGCATTATTTTTTCTTGTGACGTGTTATGTAGCTCCGCAGAGACGCTCGGCTACTTCCAGGACCCTTTCCTTCGCTTCTTCGTAGAGAAACCCACGCGGCGCATCCCTCTGGTACTTTGAATTGCACATGGTTAAGCTTCTAGATGAGTTAGCTGCTAAAACAGTGCATGTCGGCGCTAATTCGATCGTGTTTTAATGCTTTTATTCCAGATCCATCGCGGTTATTACCTGCGTCACGTAGCTGTTGCTCGCTGCGCTGAACTCTTCCTGTCGCATTGTGCGTTTTTTGTGATTCAGTGCTTTTTGTGCAGTTTAGCTGACATTTTTGGGACTGTAGATGCGACTTCAACCCAAGTCAACATCGTGTCCTTGGGCGCTGGATTCGACACGCTGTTCTTCCGGCTGCTGGAGCAACAGCAGTTCGCAGGAAAGCTTTCGTTTACGGAAGTGGACTGTGACGCTATCGTGGGCGCGAAGACAAAGCTGCTGAATGACGACAATGTTCGAGCTGGACTATTCCCGAAGGACATGGACACCTTAACAGTAGCTGCACCTGTCGATGGAAAGGCAACTTGGCAATGCCAAGTGCCTAGCGCCTCGTACTCGCTTATTGCTTGCGATCTCGGGGACATTCAGCGTCTGGATTCCACTCTAAATGCCGCTGGCGTGGATCGTAGTCTGCCTACACTCATTCTTGCAGAATGCGTCCTGGTACGTGCTATCTTTTTGTCTGCAGGTTGTAACATGGTTGCCTAATAGTTTTTTTGTGCTGCAGTCATATCTCGCTCCGGAGAAGGGCACGATGCTGCTGCGTTGGCTTGCTGAGACTTTTTCGACTGGCTCCATTGCGCTGTATGACCCGATTGGGCTTCAAGCAAATGAAGAAGGCGACAGCGATTCTCCAAGCAACATTAAGCAGGAGTCAGGTGCATTTGACTCGACACTACAGCGTTACTTTGCTGTAAAGGGCTGCACGCTTCGAGGTGCACGTGGATACCGGACAGCAGCCGATCACGCTCGTCGACTCCTTGCTCTTGGCCACTGGCAGAATTGCCGTATCCTCGACATGAACGGTGTGTTCGCGGCATGTACGACTACAGAGGAGAAGCGCAGATTGGCATTACTGGAACCTTTCGACGAATATGCCGACTTCATGCTGTGCAACGCTCACTACGCCATCTACCTAGCAGACAACTGCAAGGACCAAGACAAGGAGTGGGCTGCTAATTTCGTGGCCCAAACGCACCAACACCGGTATCTTCTGACCGGTAGCTGCGCTCCACAAGTGAAGGAACAGGAGCCATCCGATGTAGTGATCATTCGGACGTTCCAGCATGAAGACTTGGCTGCTGTACGCTCACTGTTTGAGAGCACACACCTTGAATTTGCCAAAGGTTCACGTGCTGTGCGTCAGTTCGTCGCGAACCGTCTTCGTGGTCCTAGCGGCGATATGTTCGATGTGCATCACGCTTTTCAAACTCGTCACAGTACTGGTATCATGACTTGTGGCTTCTGGGTAGCTGAAGTGTGCGGTGAAGTCGTCGGGTGTGTCGGTGTCAAGCCACTCGTTGGTCAAAAGACAAACTCGGAGGATCAACGAATTGCCGAACTCTGCCGTTTGAGCGTTGCGCCTGCACTTCGACGTCGTGGTGTGGCGTCAGCTTTGGTTCGAACTGTCGAGGCATTCACCGCGTCCTGTGGTGCATTCAACGAGATCCGTCTCGAGACTATTGGCGCAATGGAAGGCGCTCAGCAGCTGTATCGCACTCTTGGATACGTTGAGCAAGTAGAGTGCGAGAAGCAGCACAGCTCGTTTAAGCTTGTACGTTTCCAAAAAACACTGTAGTCTCCCTATAAATACAGGAACCACATGCGCAGCATCTTCGCTATTGATCACATCATATAATGGAGCAACAGGAAGACCAGCAAGAAGTTCTATCAGCTCGTGTCGCTGCCTTAGAGCAGCGGTATGCTGCAAGTCTCGCGCAGTCTAACGGCTTAACACTGGAATTGTCAGGTCTACAGTTGACTGAATTCCCAACTCTCGAGGAGCTAAGCAGTAAATTCCCACGTCTTCGGCAACTGAACATTCGCCGGAACGCGTTGCATTCGTTACCGGAAGGTTTGGCTCGAGCATTCCCGCAGCTCGTCTCTCTGAATGCATGTGAAAATGCACTTGAAGAGTTGTCTGCAGTTTCGATCGGGGCTTTGCGTAGCCTTCAGCGTCTTAACGTTGCGCACAACCGCATCCGTGAGCTCCCC
>NW_008648988.1:211657-215932 GCF_000247585.1 Phytophthora nicotianae INRA-310 | reverse complement strand
GGCAGGAAGGTATTGAAGTGGATGAGGCCTGTTTTCGGGTCTGCGAGACTCGCAGCAGCGACTGCCAGTTCCTCTTCGTCGAGAGTCTCGCCTAACTGGAAACAAAGCGCGTCCAGTTGCCTCGTGGAGATGGCCCCAGTGTGAGCCTTATCTAGTGAAGAAAACACGGTCTTGAACGCCTCGAATCGCTCCAACGTGAGTCCCAGCGCAGCGTAGTTGACATCGTAGCCGCTTGCCATCGTCTTGTCCACAATTGTAGAAAATCTCCTGAGTGGTCACCCTTCCAGCAGTCGGTTGAGCTCATCCAGGACCATTTTGGCGGATGGTCGACTGTCTGGATTCGGATTCAAACAGACCAGTGCCAATTTACGGACGTCTTCAGGACAGTCAAGCGTAAAGCTCGGTTGTAACTCGCCACTTACCACAAGACTCAGAATATGAATCGCCTCCATCTTGTCTCCGTCTGATGTGCGTGCGTCGAAGAATGGCAATTCTCCAGTGTCTAACTCAGCCAACACAACACCCAGCGAGTAAATGTCTGCCTTCTCAGAGTACTTGTGCCCAGCCAACACCTCGGGCGCAATCCAGTACGCCGTGCCCACTCCACTTGTCATGGTCTCGTCACCACGTCGCATTCGACTGACGCCAAAGTCACTGAGCTTAGCTTCGTACTTGTCGCCAATCAACACGTTCTTTGACTTCAAGTCGCGGTGCACTACTATAGGCTTGAGACTGTGAAGATATTGAAGACCACAGGAGATATCTCGAGCGATTTTCGCCTTGTGAGAAGCCCACGAGAACTCGTCGATGCTGTTGTTTCCACTGGACGCGTCTTTGGCTCCGTTTTGACACTGCAAAACGTGCTGCAAGTCTCCCCGTTCCATGTACTCCATGATGAGGAGCAGGTTTTCGAGGGTATTCCAGGCTACACCCGTTAGTCCAAGTACATTCGGATGATCCAACGAAGCCATAAGCTGGATTTCGGCTGCGAAAACCTCGAGTTCGTGGACTTGACGACGTCGTTCACGAATGAGCCTCTTTACAGCGACAATGTCACCACGCAAGCGGCCCAACCAGACATCTCCATATGCACCCGATGAAATCTGCCGAATTAGGCTAATGTCAACGAAAGGAACACGACGCGAAGCCACCGCTGAATCGTTCTGGAACTCGGTCAAAGGACTATTCATTATTCCAGAGCTATCCTGGTCGACTGAATTCGTTTGGCGTGCAAGCGTCATCATAAGCGTATTTCGTGGACTGTTCAGCATACCGGACTCAAAGCTCGTCATGCGTGCTGTGGTCGGCTTGCTATAGTTAAGGTGTTGGTGGTGAGCTGATCCTTCATGGAGGTAAGAGCTATCCATTCCATCGAAGCTTCCTCTCACGAGCGTCGCATCCAGATCTTCACTATTTTCTTCAACAACTGAGCGTTTGGAGACCTGTTTCAGCTTGGCGGATGTACGATTCCATGCGACCCACGTTTGTTGACTTCCGTTCTCAATAAACGATCGACCTGGGGCCTCAAGGATGAAGTCGATGTCGTCCATTATAGAAAACGCGTCGGAACGTCGACCGCCTAAGATTGCACGCTTTTGTTCATAGAACTCCTCGGACTGGCGCAGCCTTTCACGAATCTTTCTCCAGAAAATGAACGCAACAACCAGTACAAGTAGCAGTAGCACCACACTTGTGATGGTAACAGGAAGAGCAGCTTTTTGCCACCCTGAGCTCTCGGTTACTAAAATCCCGCCAGTCCTTTCGAGCTCGAGCCATTGCGGTACAATTTCACCATGTTCCGGCGAACACCAGTCGTTCTCGTCTGCTGTGTTGGCATCGTATAAAACACACGGTACCACCATGGACGGTACGACGCACTTCCCATAGCTATTGATGTCTCCCGATAAGTGAATCGCCAAGATCGTGTAGTTAATACCAGCATCAGTCCATTGGTGCCTCTGCATCTCACTCACTGGTATCACATCGTCAGCGCCACCGTCGGCCCACATTGCTCCGTGTACTGGAGTGATACCGTTTGTAGCAGCGCAAAGACTCACATTCCCCATTTGATAATCAGTACAGAACATCGACTGATAGAACAGCTCGCCGTTCGGCGAGGAGCATCTTTGCTCGGTACATCCAGCACTTCTATAAGCACTTCTCGAAAGCTGCAACTCTGACATATGCATACCGCATTTTGTGTACACCTTGACGTACCCAAGGTCTGCTGCAGCCACATATCCCATATCCCACACAACAGCTTGCTGTAGCATCGCGGGGAGATTGGCAAATTCCAATCCGAACTCACTCACGTAGTCTACGACTTCATTCAGATCGCTTGTGTCTGTAATTGCTGCCACTTCGTCTCCGGCGAGATATCGTCGATAGAACTGCTGTGCGAAGTCCGAATGCGTGCCATCGAAAAAATACCGCTCGTCCAAATGCAGTGTCGTAGCACTGGACTCTACTGCTAGTCGCCGTCTTGGCGCAGAATAAATAATGTCTCCAACGTCTTCAACATTTAACCACAGAACTGTCACTACAATGCAGACGCAAGCAACCATTAGAGACCCGAGGAGTGCCACCTTCGTTCTGTATGAGTAGTGATCTAACGACCGACATCGTCGTCTTGTGTAATTCTCTTGAGTCTGATCTCTGGACCGTGAACGAGTTCTTTGTCGCGGTTTTAGATCTGTACACACCTTGATGATATCGCTGTGATCGAAGTCACCTCCTTGTTCGAGACGAGCCAAGCTGGTTTGAGACAGCCTGACCAACATGCACATTCCAGAACTGGGCATCAATCTGTGAACGTACGGGATCCCAATGGAGCTTTTCACCTGAAGACCCAGGTGATGGATTTTATGCCGGCGTTAGCGATTTCCCACTAAAAATGACCTAAATCTTATCGGCCATGGGCGGAAATGATCAGTCAGGTTTGACAGGATATTCGTTGACATGAGTCATTCGATGAATCATCATGTGAGAAAGAAAAGTCGAATTATAAGATGATGAGTGGCAATTCCCCTGATTAGTTTCAAACTTTATGATCAGTTAGAACACAAACCTACCGCTAAACAGCCATGCCAAGCTTTGGTGCAGCATTGAAGACCTTCAGTTGCTCGATTCTTTCTCGGCAAAAAATTGGCATCATCCTTGCAAGTGAGCTAGACCAGTATACTCCACAAGTCTCATCGCTCAGATGAATCGAAAAGACGACGTGGGCATGACCAATCGATTGCTACCTGCAGATTTTGCAGATAACAAATTAAAGCGTTTATACCTCGCCGATTGAATATAATTGTCGACACATACAGTTATAGCAATACGTGTCCGATACTAATTGCCCTCACCTCTTTGTGCCCTCTTTGTGCAGACTGAAGGTTCTCGCTGACCTGTGCGGTGAGATTCCTGTGCACAGGCGTGGAAGGATCGCAAGGTAAAAATAAACCGCGTCCAGGATAGACAGCGTTATAATCCATGTGCTAGAGAATCAAGGCGGGACGGGTTGCCTGGCGCCTTTATGCTGGAGGACGAGGCTGAGGGAGAATGCTGTTAAGTGCTTGCAGTCTTTTGACCATGCGATTTTCCGTTGCTGTGCTTCACGTAGCTATTATCATTTTGGCCGACTAGCCCGCATCAGACCCGCCTGAACTCGAAAGCAATTGCTACCACATCAAGCCCTGCACCAGCAATGATGCCTACCACGCGAGCGAAGACGCAGGCGAACCTGAACGCGGGCCCGAAATCCGATGCGGCTAAGCCCAGCGGTCGGTTGTTACACAACCCAGTGTTCTCCCGCCGTAGCGTCGGTACCATCCCGGTAGAGGTGGGCTCGAACAAGTCGTCACCGAAGAAGCCTCTGGCGGATCTGAATCCAACCAACCCGCTGGCCAGCATCGTTCACCAAACCGACAAAAGCGGCAAGCAACAGCCTGTACTTACTGGAAGTCGACGCTTTATTCGCGACGGAGCAGCCACGAATGGAGGACAAGGAAGCTTCCGCAACCTGTTGACAAACTTTATGTCAGCGCTTGGAGTCAATGAACAGCACCAGACTGTGCGATCGTCGCCGACAAAGCAGAAACTTGCCGGTGCTGCGGACAATACAATTGAGCTACGCAAGAACATTTTGCCTCCCGCTTCACCCGCCGACGTGAACAAGAAGTGCTTAGTTCTTGATCTCGATGAAACGCTGGTGCACTCGTCATTTAGACCAACTACCAACCCTGACTTGATTATTCCTGTCAACATTGACGGCACTACCCACCTAGT
>NW_008648988.1:207505-210192 GCF_000247585.1 Phytophthora nicotianae INRA-310 | reverse complement strand
CGGATGGCACGACTGGCTTTGGCTTCTCCACAACTTCCTGTTGCTGCTGCTCGTGATGACCAATTGCCGACCAAATGTTCACGAAGATGTTGCCGAAGCTCTTTCGCTGTTGCTTCACGCTCGCTCCTCCTAGTGGCTTCTTCAAATTTGCTCCTCCAAGGGACATACGCCGAGCACCAGTGAGGATTGGCTGCTGCTTGCCATTTCTGTCAGCTCGGTGGACGATGCTTGCCAAAGGGTTGGCGAGATTGAGATCTGCGAGCTGCTTCGTCGGTGGCGCCGGTATTGGTGGGGTAACACCATCGTGTGTCATCGTGCTGCAGCTTGAACTTCGGCCCGACAGCACTTCATTCATGACCAACTGCTTAACACGGGTGGCCCCTTCTGGCTTCAGACTCGCGTTCAGGTTCGACTGCGTCCTCGATCGGGTGGTCGGCATCGTCATCATTGTTGCTGTTAGAGTAGTTGTGAAAGGCGCTGCGTCCAGATACGCTTGGAGTCCAGTCCGGAAGGGGTCTTGAAATTGGAGTTATGACCTGGAGTGTTGTTGTTGTTTAGTGGAGTGGAGTGTTGCTTTGTAGTGTGGTGCGTTGAAAGCAAATTTTCGAATGGATATCGTTCATGGCCTCGCACTTGACAAACAGAACCTTATCGCCCTCGAATCTCGTCCGCGCTGGACTTAAGCTGTAAGGCAACCCGTTCCTTCTTCATCCTTCGATTCACCTGCTTGCTGACGTTGTGCTTATTTTTACCGGTCATTGCTTCTCAATCTGTGCAATTACACAAAGTCGGGGCTACGTTTCAGTCCATCCGTTTCGTGTCCTGTGGACAAATTCATGAAGGTTTTTGCCAGCGAGCCTGGACATGTACGGCAGTGATATGAGCTCAATGCCAAACTCTTGAGGCTAAATAGAAGCTGTGGCACATCGCGGTAGAAGCTTAAGTTCGGTACTGTAAGCGACGAAGATTGATCGGGCTGGAGTTTTCACTAAAGTTTCGACGTTGGGGAATAGTATGCTGTAGGTACCAACAGAATCTCGGAATTATTTCTTCTCTCGTCGTTTAATTTGATCTAACGGAACACAAAATCGGAAATGTCCTCGTCAGTTAATTAACTTAAATGAACCTTACCATGCAAGCATGGTTCATCTTAGGCCGCTCCAAAAAACAACAAAATTAATACGCTGAAGCAAAATAACTTTTACAACAAAAAATAACTGTACTATAGAAGTCCATATCCTTTTGGATGAAACTATGCAGTATATCCTATAACTGAAGCTGTATCTGAAAAAAAAATTGCTCTACATCTATGGACGCTCGTGATTTGTTGGAAATGATACAGCATCGACAGTTAAGGAGACATGGGCAGGTAAAGCTTAAGCAATTCTACAAATCGATACACATTTTTATCACCCCGTGTTTTCTCTCGAAAGGCTGCTCCACCAACGTTGTGTGAACACAAGGCTGACAAACTGCTCCTCGTCACTCAGCACAGTCTTACCAATCCCATATATTTAGCATCATTTTTGCCACGAACAAATTAAGCAATTCTATTTGGAGTGATGAAATCGGTGCCAGATGTATGAATCGTCAAGAACTTTGGAGGAGAACTTCCACCGTTAGTCATCCGACATGAAACGGATGAGCTGAAACGAAAGGTCTGTCTGCCTCGCCGTAAGTACACAGTTGAGAAGTGTGGATAGATAAAAATAAATACAACGCCATCAGGCTAGATAAAGCAGGTGATTTAAGGTGTGAAGGAGAAACGGGCTTCCAACAGCTCGAGGCCAGAACGGACGAGATTCGAGGGCGATAAGGTTCTTTGTCAAATGGAGATCATACTCAATATTCACTCGAAAACTTGCTTTAAGTGCACTACTAAAAGGCAACACTCCGCGCCGCCAGACAGAACAAAAAAAAACGACAGCAAAATTATCAGGCCGCGGATTCAGTTCAAGAGCCCGAGCAGCCCCCTCCCTCCCCCAACTACAAAATCAACTTTCGCCAGTTAAATGATGGCACTACCCATCAAAGCGCAGCTCACCGATTTGCATATTGCAAACCTGTTGGCAAGTGTCGTCCACCAAGCCGACAGAAATGGCAAGCAGCAGCCGATTCTCACTGGTGTTCGCCGCGTATCCCGCGAAGGATCGATTGGGAAGAAGACCCAGCAGCGAGGTAGCCTCCGTAACATCTTCGGAAATATCTGGTCAGCATTAGGTCTCCACGAGCAACAGCAGGAAGATCTTGAAAAGGCCAAGCAAGGCGGATCCAATCCTAAGACTGCAGAGGTTAGAAGCAAAACGATTGAACTGCGCCCAAGCCTCTTGCCTCCTGTATCTCCCAATGATGCTGACAAAAAATGCCTGGTGCTGGATTTGGATGAAACCCTGGTTCACTCTTCGTTCAGACGCACAGACAACTATGACTTCATCATTCCTGTCGACATTAATGGAATCATTCACCACGTTTACGTGTGCAAGCGACCCGGTGCTGAGGAGTTTCTCATCGAAATGGCCAAGTACTACGAGATCGTCGTGTATACGGCCAGCCTCAGCGTGTACGCCGATCCACTGCTTAATAAGCTGGACCCGGAAGGCGTTATTCGCTACCGTCTCTATCGCGAGCACTGCGTCCAATACGAGGGCAACTACGTGAAGGATCTATCCTTGCTTGATCGCGACATC
>NW_008648988.1:194469-195502 GCF_000247585.1 Phytophthora nicotianae INRA-310 | reverse complement strand
GCCCAGGGCGATGACGAATGGCTGATGATCTTGGCGGATAGTAGACCCTTAATCAGCAGGAAACTTCTTCCGTCAATTCAGCGACGTCTGGAAGGACTGCCATGTTATCACTGACATCTTCCGCGTAAAGGTCGCATCCTTCGCTGATACACACTTCCTTGTCCCCACGATCAGGCGCTGCTCTTCGATCTTGATTACGGGTCCAAAATGTCTCTGTCTCCATCTGACAATCTTGTCTAGCGTCTGTGCCTTTTCATCGATCTTGGTCATGACCTGTCTTTGCTCATCGATCTTGTCCGAAACTCGTCTCTGCACGTCGATCTTGATTACTAATCCGAAGTGACCCCGTCTCGTCTTGATTACGAATCTGATTCGGGCCTGTATCAGTGAGTCTGTCCCACATCTCTGTTGCACTGTCGCCTCCCGCAGAAAATTCTTGATCACGGAATGGGGCGGACTCATCCCGCGTGTGACACACCGTGTCCTCTGCCACCCGGTTGTGGAACAGCGACTGGCTTCGGTCGGCTTCGACGGTGTTCCTTCGATTGGCTTCGTCAGTGTTATTTGCCGCCTTGTCGCACACCGCCACCGCGGATATAGTCTTGCTCACACCAGGTCGAGGTTTCGACTACTCGGGCGCGGCCGCCCTCGATCCGGGCGAGATCGCTGGCGGTCTGGGCAGGATCCTGGTCGGCGTGGTGTACGACGGTCGTTCTACAGCAGGCCCTGGTCGGTCTACCACCTCGGGCACGTCGTCAATCTCGTCCGCCGCAGCTTGGTACGCAAGATTCTGCCACTTCGCATAGCGTCTCGACCCGACCAGGACATATACCGGTAAGCGCGGTACTCGACCTTCCGCTAACCACATTCCAATTCAATCGTGCTCTTGTTGCCATACTACACGGTCACTAGCATTGGTGATCTTCAGATAGCACTTCTTGCCCGGACCCAGCACGAGGTTGAGGTTTTGCTTCTAGGTCTGCCGCCAGACCTCCCTCTGTTCCGTCGGTAGAGCTCCTCCCAAAACTCTGCC
>NW_008648988.1:189870-191219 GCF_000247585.1 Phytophthora nicotianae INRA-310 | reverse complement strand
AAACTCGCTTCGCGTAATCCCAGGGCTCAAGTCATTATCCGCCTGCTGAGCTGATGGGAAACGTCATACCAGCTTTGGTTTTCGGCGTCACATATTACTGGACCAAAAAACACTGGTGCAGACGACGGCTCCCATATCTCGGCTAATGCTTCGTTGCAGCTGTGTTTGCTTCTCTAATACCTGGTGGTCACAGGTGGCCCCGACGGTGGACATCCAAGGATTGACCAGTATCTGGCATCACATCTCCACGCGCACGCCGTTGCCGACCAATACGGCCGAGCCTTAAACAAGTGGAGAAGCTTGACATCGCACAAAGGAATATCCCCCTGGCTCCATGGTATGACGCTCACTGCCATGGTACACCAAATATCG
This sequence comes from Phytophthora nicotianae INRA-310, assembly GCF_000247585.1. Lineage (NCBI taxonomy): Eukaryota > Oomycota > Peronosporomycetes > Peronosporales > Peronosporaceae > Phytophthora > Phytophthora nicotianae. The sequence goes on along the minus strand of NW_008648988.1, from coordinate 190,847 downwards.
TACTTCGTTCTACATGGCTTCCAGTTCGGCTTCGGGTCCGGAGGGTTCATCCGGAGCGCCTCCATCACGGCAGTGCTTCAAGTCGTCCGGCATTTATTCGCCGCCTCAGGGTGCGAGGCCCCGATTGAACATCCGCACAGCCGCATGCTTCTCAAGGGAATAAGACGTCTCGACTCACCCTGGCGCCACAAGGCACCTGTGTCACTCCACCTCTTCGTAGCTACGAGATCAAGACATCGTGATTGTGGATGCCGCTAGATAACCTACTCAATTTCCTTCAAAAGCTCAAGCCCTATGGATGCGTCTGACCCGGCCCAAGTCAAACCAAGGTGGACCCCAACGACAAGGATGCTATCTCTCCCTGGTCACTAATTCTTGTGTACCGTGTTTGGAGCTCTCAATTTTCTTCAAGCCAGGAAGATCCTCCCGGTCAACATTCCAGCCGTTGTGGGGCGGCCAGCCTGTATATCGACGAAGACGTATCTGAAGCCATTAAGCGCGTTGCAGCTAACACTGGCCAAGACCCCAGCCGGTTCAGCTCTCATTCCCTGCGCGCCGAGGAAGCTATGCATATGTACCGATTAGGCACAGATGCTCGTAAAATCTAATTCCATGGTCGCTGGGTTTCCGATGCGTGCAAGACCTATACAAGGCTCTGCAGAGTCTTTGTCGCCACGGTTTTGGCCAGCATGGTGGCAGGCTCATCGGGTGGATTCAACGCTACACTAGTGGGGCCGATGGCATGACCATTACAGGGGGGAACCGCTCTCATTGTCCCTTATTGGATCAAGCGGATGGTCATTGCATAGACCCTCATTAATGTATCTGTTCATTTGGCCTTCAAGAAATGTCGAAAGACTTTGTAAGTAAGTTTTGGAAGGCACCCAATGCAGGATAAAGTATAGAAAAAATACTTAGGAATAATATACTATTATTGGCATAATTATTGCTCATTTAAACGTTATTATGGCTGGCCA
>NW_008648988.1:185330-186545 GCF_000247585.1 Phytophthora nicotianae INRA-310 | reverse complement strand
AAGTGCCCTCTTAGTGCTGCTTACCTTCGCCCCGAGTACAACAGATACTTTGCATGACAGGTTTCAAACGTCGAATGTTCCATACGTAGTACTTTATCCAACGTTAAGTAGATATTGCTCAAACACTAATGTAAAAAAAATCTCACATTGACGCTAAGATGAGACTCAGGTGTCTGTAGCGGAAGAACTCCATCGCCTCTCTGCTAAGACTTTCACTATCCAAGCCAGTCACTTGCACTCCATACAACTGAAGGTCGATGAAAAGGAGCACAAACACTCCACAATTGTAGTCGTCCAGCTGGGGCGCCAGATCAAATCGTGTAAACCGAAATCGCTTTGGCGATTCGGTGTCGTCAAAAGTGGAAGCACCTGCGTCTTGAGAAAACCTTTAATTGCGTCGAATCTGTGGCCAGTATTTTGTGGGTCGTAGATAACAACTTCACTCGTCTTGAAGTTAACACCAACAGCGCACCAATGATTCCAGTCATAATGAATAACTCCAATAAAAAACAATTTGACGCTTGAGTCTCTCGATAAATCCATACTTGCCGCCGCCATTTTAAGCTTGCTCCAAACAGGGTGATTTTGATTTGCCTTGGTATCATACCACGGGTAACGAAGGATCTCTGAGGGGACTGTGAACATCGTGGCTCCTTCGCTGGGTCGCTGTATAATTGCTTTTATACCGAGGTCCATGCTTGAGCTTTCAAGCGGAGTTTCTCTGCAAAACCCTGTAGCATCGTAGATATCCCCGAGAACGTTGACCTGTTTCAAGAAATCGATGAGGGTCGCTTTGTCTGCCACTACTTCGGTCCAAATTGAGTCGTCAGTAGTCCACGCAGTCTCGTCGTACTTCTCCACCCATTTCATTGCACTCTCAATGCCGACAAACCGAAATATGGCCGTTTGCCAAGATCTCATTGCCTTCAGCATGATCACGTTATACACGACCCCACCTGCCTGCACAGTTACACCTGTCTGTGGCATTCTGGCCTCATGGTCGCCGTACCATCGATTCTGGAACTTGTGCTTCACAGGTTTCGATTCTCCGTAGAGGCAGCACCGTCCTTAACGCATAGGGGTTTGTCTCGGGCTTGTTACGACGCTCGAACACGGTGCTCTTCGCTTTTCTGTTTTGTTGAAGAATTGTCAGTGCACGTAGCGCGACTGCACGTTTGTAGTTGACGGAACTTTAAACGGGCTACACTAAGAAAG
>NW_008648988.1:171346-184225 GCF_000247585.1 Phytophthora nicotianae INRA-310 | reverse complement strand
ACAGAAACACAGGATGCTGACGCACTCGACAATGTTCTGGACATATAAACAAAAGAATGGTAGTTATGATTGAGATAACAATACTTACGAAGCGCCATACTGAATCATACCTCTGCGTTTACGTACACTCGCGTCACGTTACCCCACTGCGACGCAAAGTCCTCCAGTATTGCCCTTATGCACTCTTCCATAGTTGGAAATGTGTAGCTCTCCTTCTTCAGACGCTCGACCAGTTGTGGATATCCTTCATGGTAGGTTCCGCGTCTGTATTCTCCATAACGTATTCCAGTATCCGTTTCCGGTTGGCCCCAGCTCGATGTAGCGTCCGCACTGAATCAAGAAAGGCTGTGTCACTAACTTGCCGAGCTTCGTGGTAGTTCTGATACAGTTCCCTTCCAACCTCGGGGTTGTGCCCAGTGTTCTGCTTCATGAAAACGATTTCCCAGTCAGCACCAAAGTGTACACAGGCGTTGATCTACACGTAGCTCAGGTTAGTTCCGCTATGTAAAGGAAAGCCTAGCACAAAATGATTTCAAGTGTATACGCACCTGGGCTTTGCAGCCAATTCTCCTGGGGTTCGGACGCATTCCTTGCCCTCGATTGTGCCGTGGTTCGCCATAATGCGTGCAAACATAATTTTTGTTGTAAAACTTTAACTCCTCCGGAATCGGCTTGGCAGTAGACATTGTTCTTTGCATTCTGGCGTTTCTCGTCCGGACGGGAGTGTTAGTCCGAATGGAGTAAACCTGCATGAGGGCAAACGTTAGAAGCAGCTGTAACCCTCAGGCCATAGTAAAGCAGGACGGTGTCACAGTCTCGAAATGTAAAACACTCTAAGCAAATAATACGAACCTGGAAGGTTCTCTTGCTGTACGCCTTCAGATATGACTCCAACGCATCCCAACTGTCAAAGGGTGTCACATCCAACTCAGGAACATTCACTAAGGTGTCCAGAGGAGCGACATCACCCCCGTTGCGTTCTTCTTCTTCAGACTCGGAAGGAATTTGACCACCTGCGTTGGATTCTGGTGTGCAAGAATAACAGGAGTCCCCCCACACACGCACACACACACACACCACCGTGCTGAGATTCAGCTGAGGAATCCAGTGCTTCCGGAAAATCTGTCCTTCGCCGGCTACTAGAGCTGTGATGACACGAGGAGAGGCGACGAGGAGAGTGCTTTCTTCGTTTGAATTTCTTGCCGCGTTCGCGGACGGAAGAACGCCTTCTCACTCTCTTCTTCTTGCTGCGTGAGTTCGTCGGGGCTGCATTGTCGCGGACTTCGCTGTCGCTAGAGCTCGACGAAACGCTTGTATCGTCTTCTACGCTGTCGTCGCGGTGGCGGCGAGGCATCGCGGTGCGATAATTGTTCTAGTTGGACAACGCTGCTTTCGGCTCCCGGTTCTGCTTTGTGGGCCGCCGATTTTGACTGGGGAGGGGGAACCATTTTTAAACACTGAGAGTGATGGTCTGTGTCCGGGTTCGGGTTACTGCACATCGGCAGATAGCTAATAGATTTGTGTCCCCTCAAATGCCCTTTTTAAAGACTGTGCAGGGAGATTCTCAAATTTATTGCCCTTTTACATCATTACGGAATTTTTTTTGTCCAGGTTTTGTAACAAACATTGAAGATGCTTTGATGATGCAATCGGGAACGTGCGTTTGACTTCGTTAAAGTATGATGAAATGTTTTACGAATCGCACTGTATCTGCTTTGTCAAGAAGGTACAAGATCAGTTGAGCTCCTGTAAAATGGCGAAAAATCGCTTTTCTAGAGACTGCTTCCTACTTTTCTTTGCACGAAGATCTGAAAGGGTGATTTTGGCGCATTTTTGCCACGAAAGGGATACAGTAAAAAGATTTTAACTTTTCTGAAGTTTCTTGACGATTTATCTAACTAACCGACTTAACAGTATAAATTTCTAGGTTTTCTAAGAAGCGCATCGTTCTTGTGGTGGAGTGCGCTGCGAGGCTGACATGCCCGTCAGTCTCGCAGATTACAAGCAAACCTACTGATGGGTATTGACGAAACGGACTTTATGACCTGCCGTCAGGGCAACAACGCTGATTACTCAATTGGTGTGGATTAATACTCAACTACAGACTAACGTTATATACAGTATAATACAGTGTGTACTAATACTGTACTATACTATGCGGGTCAGGGTGTGATATTTGATGGTGCTCTATTTTTAGATCAGCGCTGACACCAAGACGCCGGGGTATATGAGGGTCCTGTTTGTGAAGCAGAGTTCTAATCTCACTGAACGCGTTAACGCCCAACGCTAAAATGGTATGTCTTTTAATCTGCTGTCACCTTAGCTACAGATGTCTTTCAGCTAACAGCGCGTCGGTTTCACTCTTCATGCTTAGACTCATTATCACCAAGTTCCCACGTAGTCATTGTATATTATTAATTTCGTGCCGTAAACGCCATGCTTAGCGATGTGCGCTTTGCAGGGTCGTCACAAAATCCACTCGCAGCAATACTTTTTCCACAAGTGAGTCTGGCGTTGACGCCGCGGCTACACGAAGCGCCCACGCGAAACCTGTTCAACTTGTGGTGGGCGGGGGTTATCAGCTTGAGTGTAACCGACCTGGATCGGCCGTTTCCACTCATCTATACGCTTGCTCAAATGGCCCTAAAAAACCCTGTAAATTCCAACGTCCCCAATTTGTAGATAGTGGGCCAAGTCACCCGAAACATTGACCATTTATTGTCCTTTTCCACATTTAGCTGCTTCACTGTCTTGCAAAAATGGTCTTCTATGGAGGCCCACATGATGTGCCTTAGCTATCGTGGGAAAAAGTGCCAGTCTATCTAGTTCAACAGCAGCAGTTGATCCGCTCACGCATACCCCTCATAGACAGTATAGCACCTACCTAGTCGTTCAATAGGACCGCGAGCTTTGCTTTCCCATATCAAACATGGCACTTTTTGCATAATGCCGTCACTGCCAATGCCACAGTATTTCTCGCGATGGCGAGACTAAACCAAAGCCGTCGACAGTATGAGTGAGTTGCGTCTTTGAAGTAGACTGCCCTCTCATTCCCCAAAATGATACGGTCGAAATTCATAGACGGCTTGCGCGCTTGGGTGAAAGCCATGCAGGATCCGCAATTTCATCCGCGCAGAGTTGTGAGCTTGGTGCGCTTAGATTAAGTCAGACTATTGAGAGCTACAACGTTCTGGACCCATGCGTCCAGATCCTTCGCTTAGTCACTCGAGTGGATACCCAGAGCGCCTGCCCTTCATATTGAATCCTGAACTCTGCAACGTTTTTACGCCAGTCGAACCGAGTAAATGCATGAGGAGAATGTGTACTGTTTGAAACAAGTAACTACTAGCAAACAGAAGGTATCCATGTTACGCATCCATAAGAAATTTAGCAAGCCAATTTTCCTGCCCATACTAATAATGAGAAGATATACGCTCCGTCATCATCAACTTCGTTCCGACAGCTTTACCCCCAGAACCAGGAAGATAGACGTTAGCACTCCAACGCCACCACCATCGGCGACGTATAGCCTCTCCATCACTCACAATAACCAAGATCTCCATCACAGTAACCAAGCTCTCCATCACTCGCAGTGGCGTCGACAGACTTAATCAAGGGACAAATCTTGGCGTCATCACCGGGTTCTAAAGCCCAACTACGCGTAACGGAAACCGCGAACGGCAACGACAAGTCGAGCCGCCAAGCTGTGCAGCCGCGAGTGGGTCTGGTATTACGCAGTTGTTGCCAGCGCAAGACCAAGGGAACCGTCGCTACGGCACCGGGGTCCGGCGTCGCGACCATGAACGACAACAGCTAGGCCAAGATCAAGGCCATCCCGATGTGAGTGAGTCCGGTGCCACGCGCGCACATCCACGCAGGCCGAGGTGGGCCAAACCCACGGCTCTCGACAAACCGGCCCAGAGCTCGGAAGCCCCAAGTAACGGCGAGTTGAGCAACCAGACCATGCGAACGGACGCGAGTCCGGTGTCACGCATGTCGGGCCGACGAAGGCTAGGGAGTCGCGGCGCCGGAATTTCAGGCCGTGAGCGTGGCAACCGGAAGCCACAATAGCTATGAGAACACCAAGACCGTGCAGACAGACGCGAAATGGATGCCCCGAGTGTTTTGTCTCGCAAGTATGGCGTACAAAGTGACAATCTGTAAGCAACTGTAAAAATTCGTATATTATATTCAAATTCATGCCATCCTTAATGTACACGCTTTATACATAATCGGTGGGTCAAACATAGTTGTGACACAAGTTAATGCACTATAATAGATGAATGGCCCATGCTGAGTAAAATGTGCATGGCATCCAAGAACAGGACGCAGTATTAAATTCTTGCAATGTTAATATAGTACATCATTAAAATATCAGGTTGGCGCTGCTGTGTTTTAAACCTATAATATACTTCCCATAATAATAGACTAATATCACCACTATTCACTCTGGTTACACAGAAAGGAATATTAAATGCTATCAATGTCAGTAGTAAAATGCAGCACCAAAATATCATCTTTGGCTATACTGTGTAAAAAATAAACCTACAATACAGTTTCCATTTATCTCTTCACTCTGTGTTCATGTATGTCGTTCAGCATTTCATAGTAAAATAGATTAGAATGATAAGGAATGAGCACATACTTTTTTTTGTGAAATTAATGCACTAAACACGTTTCTTTTGGAGGACTTTCTCGGCCGCGTACCTGCCTTTGTTCGGGTTAAATATGATCTACTACGCTGCACTATGAATCGCGATCGTCGGGATGAGGATGCCCATGCTGACCATTATCACGAGATGCGTTGTATTGTGACGAAGTGTGTGTCACAACACTAGGCGTCTGACATCACTTGTAGATGTGGCTTTAAGGTACTATCATGTGAGTAAGTTGGATTTAAGTCTGTATTTATTCAAGAAAACAATACTATGAGTGACGATGCACCCGAGTCTCCTGTCAACCCTAAACCAACTGATGAAATGAAACCCAACCTTCTCACGAAGCTGGAAGACACACCGCCAATTGTGCCTCAGCTTTTTTTTCGCATTTCTGTGCCGGGAAGTTCAGCAGAACCGCATGTGTGGTCCGACCCCAGAGTTAAAGCACGCGCAAAACTTTGTAAAGGGATGGAGAAGAAAAAACAAGCCAGACAGTATGACTCCTGTAATGGAGATTTGCCGGTAATTCGTGTATGATCGTGAGGATCGTACGGACAGCGGCCCGAAATCCCTGCTTGTCGTTTGTGATGTGCAAGTAGTGAATGGATTAACTGAACCATGGATCGGAGGCGAAACCTTGTCGAATTGGATTGACGTGCATAGAGCTCCTATCTCGTTACGTTGCTGTACAGAAAAATCCAGAGCTATCTACAAAAATGCATTTGGATAATACCCACAGCGTTGTGAAGCAGAATTATTCTGTCTTCGTTATTGGTATTTCAGATCGTAGTAGAGGGTTTCTACCTATTGTCTACTTTGTACTTCACAGCGTCGTGAAGTGGACGTAGTAAGGTCTATTTTAGTTTGAAGCGAGTCATCCTCCTGGAACTTGGCGTGCAGTTGTTGCCTGATTATGTTATGATGGATGCGGACAAAATGCAAAACAATGTCTGCGTATCAGAGGTACCATATAGCAAAATCCTAATGAGCTGGTTCCTTGTTGCATAAAGTTTAATCAACCATCTCCAAGACCAAATCTGGCTATTGTATCCAAGCAATTGATCTTTCGTAATCTTTATGATTAGCATGTTGCTGCTACTGAGGAGGAATATCTCAGGAAAAGTGCATTTGTAATGAGTTCTTGGAAGGCTGGTGGTAATATCTGCCCTAATTTCGCCGATTGATCAATCATATTATTTTACTTTAGATCCTAGGCGTGCGATTTTAGTGTTGGCAAGCCTTTCCAAACTCCTACAGGCTACGTGACAACTAATAAACCTTTGTAAACGTGTTACCATACAATAAACCAAGTCAATGATATCAAGAGAGCAACACCTACTGGGCCTGTAACCCACTTTCATTTGTCTCCTACTGGGTATGTAGCATCTATGGCCCCGTTCATTAACGAACCATAACTTTTGAAATGCTTGAAGGCATCGCATAGGCGTGCTGGCAAGATGAAGACAAGGAAAGAATTCATTGCTCACCGTTTGCAGAACCGGGACCGCGTTCTTGTTCGGGATTCGCCTTTGGCGCGAAATACAGCTGATAGTCAGCAGAACAACGAGGATTCATTAGGAGAATTGATTCATCAAATGCGTCTGCAGCGCTATTAGATGGCCGGTGTTCGTATGAAGCAGCCAATTACTCTAGACTTAAGTGGGTCGGAATGCCTGGAGGAGGCTAGGTTGTTGCTGCAACAACTAAATCATGCATGTGTCTAATTTGGCGAAAGATAGGCATTTGCCATCACGTGATAAAGGCCACACAGGTGGCTGAAATACCTTGTCCTGGAATGCCGTTGCCTTTGCAGAGATTTGTGACTTCAGCAAAGACAGGTCGTTCGAAGCCAGCGCCAAAAATAATCCCCTGCCTGTGTCTGAGCCCGTGTCAATTGAGGAAGGGGCAGTGCTATTTGGGCCTTTAACTTTCCAGGAATCGCACGAGCCTCGTACGCAAGCAAGGTCTCATGATGATACCCAAAGTTGGGATGTGGAGCTTCCTGTAGAGCCGCAAGTTGCGGAATCGGCACACCTCGAATTGGCGCTGGAGCCGAATGTACATGCGGAACCGCTTGTTGAACATGAATAGATCGCTTCTGATGGTAGTGATCATGATGTGCACGAATCCGCTAACTTAGCTGATCCCGGTACACGAGGTGAAGACAGCAGAAACAGGTCCTGTGTAATAGATACGGCGCTTGGCACGAGATTTCAAAACCAAGGGGGGCCTAATGCTTCACCAATGGTTTATGATCATGTCCTAGATATCCGCCGGTCTGGCAGAAGAAGGCTGCCTTCACTTCGAGCTCATGAGGCTTACGCACTAAACAAGAATTACAAAAGTTAAGCTGCCACGATTTGAAGTGTCACGCAGCATGAGACTGATGCATCGAGAGCTACGTAAGATACTGGATGTACATTTGCAGCCTGCATGAACCACAAATTCCACGCAAAAATATATATACTCGTGCCTTCTATTCCCACAAAACCAATGTTAAACCGTACTCGATTGATCTGCACAGTGCTTCTTTCACTTCGGTCCATTTCAAAAACCGGTCCGTGAGCTTACGTCGATCTACCCGATCACGGGTATCAATGGTAACCACGAGACCATCACATCGGCGGGTCATTTGAACATGTATCCGTACCCGGAAACATGAAACTGGAGGCGGAGAACTACCTGGGGTACATCTATCGAGTGTACACGCCGATTACTGAGAACGCTAAGACTGAACTACACACTAAATATGCAGTGGACATTGGTATCATCCACTGTGTGTTCCTGGACGACTACGCGGGATCAAGAGGAACCAATATAACCATGGTGGGCGCGGCAGCGTGGCTGGCGAACCGTAACGCGCAGCTTGAATGGGTGAAATCGGATCCGGAGAGCGTGGACCGCAGTGTCACCCCGTGGGTTGTTGTTATCAAGCATAACTCATACTACAACACTTGGAGCAACCTCCAGTGTCGGTGCTCGTCCCCGATCTTTGAGATAAACGAAGATGATGTCGATAAGTGCTGGAATGACACGTATTATTCGGGCACTGTGTACTCACAGCCACAATGCGGTCAGATGGCCAAGTGGGAGGAGGCTTTCTCGGCTAACGACGTGAACGCCATGATCATGGCCCACGTGCATGTACACGAACGCACTGTCATGGATGTCAGGATCGCGCTGTTTGCGACCGTAGATTACTGGCTGATCGGCAGGAGCGACAACGCTGGCGACTTCATCTCCTTCGTGTTCGTCTTTGATCTCTACACGTCAGTGTGTACCTACGTGAGTCAGTGGATGTCGGCTCTGATGCCGATCGAGTAGGTGGAGAATGTGGCTACCGGTGCGCTGTCGTATATGTTTAGCTTTTCTCTGGCTACCTCTGTAGCATCTGGCCAAGAAGACTGTCTACAAGGGGTTCATGTACCTGATGCCGTCAAGCTATTCGCTGTCGGCGCTGGTGGGCGTTCTGTTTTGTTAAGTGCAGTGGTGTAGTATATTATCTTTGTGAAGGATGATGGTGTCACGACTGAAATGACCGTGGGGCAGTACATCAAGAAGCATTACAAGCTCCGACCGAACGACAAGTACAGCATGTCGAGGTGTCGCAACGTAGGATTGATGAGTAGCTGCGAGTGATAGTGTTTTTAAGCCGAAAATTTGATGTTGAAGTTTATTCTTATTTGATTTTGCACTTTTGTTTATGCTTCTGTATCGTGTTACTCGAGAATGTTAAAGTGCGGCATCGATTGATGGACACGTGAATGAAGGTTCCGAGTCCGAGAGTTCTAGACTAGAGGAGGTTTACGAGGAAAGCCACTGTGAAGTCTAGTGACAAGGGATGGTAGCGTAGCGTAGCTAGTTTTGCGGTCAGTGTCAGAGTTACCAAGACGTGCAGAAGTAAACGCGCAGGACGCGCTGCAAATCAAGCTTTACATTTTTGCATCTTCACAGGGTTATGAGCCCAAACAAGGTGTCGTCGTGGGAAATTGAAGTCTCTGAGAAGACTGGCAGGCCCGTACGATGGGCAGGTCAGAACTGGGCGTACTATCGGAAGCTGATGGAGTTGGCGTTCGATGACGAAGACGTGTTCACCATTGCCACGGGGACCTTGACGCGAGACCTCAACTGGACGCCTCAGCAAGTCAGCATGTGGGACAGCCAGCAGCGAAAGATTCAACGGATGATTTTCGCCTCCGTAAACACGGATTTCGGGCAGCAGCTCATGCAGCATCCTGACGGGACAGCCATGTGGGCGTACCTCTGCAGCCGGTTTGACGGGACAGTCAATGATCAGACTCGGGCCCTGACCAAGAGGAGGCTGTATGCCGAGCTAGAAGCGTCGCGGCGCAAGCCCAACGCTGACGTAGAGGGGCATCTGAACTCTATGAACCGGTTGCGTTCGCGTCTCCAGGCGGTCGGAATGACACTCGACGACACGGTGTTTAGCGGAATGCTGGCGTCGTCTCTTCCGTCTGGTGACAGATTTGATAGGCTTCGGGGCTTTGTGGAGACGGGTATGGACTGCGTCGACACTCCAGAGAAGATTATCGAGCTAGCGATCACGTACGATCGGGCCAACAAGGCTGATCAAGTGTTATCACGGACGTTCAGCAGCGCCGACCGCTCGACCAACCAGAACCAGCCAAACAAGCCGCAAAACGGAGGGGGTGGAAAGAACAAGAAGCCTCAGGGCGGCAAGGACGGCAAGGATATCAAGGATGCCAAGCAGCAGTTTAACGATGATCGGAAAGCTGGGAACTGCTTCGGGTGTCACAAGTCTGGTCACAAGCGTCAGGATTGTCCAGAAGCTGCAAAGGACGATGATGGTGGTCAAGCCCACATCTCGTTTGCTGGTAATCCGGAGGAAAGTGCTAATAATGACCAGAGCCCGGCCAAATGGAAGCAGTCCACGGCGAGTGCTGCCGGTGCGTCTAAGAAGCAAGCGAATAAGACCACGAGCTCTGGAGGCTACAGTGCAGGGCTGTGGGTCTACGACAATGGAGCTAACCGTCACTTGGTCGGTGACAAGCGATACTTTGTTGAGTACAGAAGCCTATCAGCGGCGGAGCGCAAGAAGGAAACGGTGAAGGGCTACAATGGAGTCACGACACCTGTCGGCGTTGGTATGATTGACCTGTGTGTGGACGTGGATGGAAGTCAAGTGTCGATACGTCTTGAGAACGTATTCTTCTCTCCAGGAAGGCCGAACCTGTTCTCCCAGTCTATGGCGCGCAAGCAGGGCTTTCAAGTTCACTACGATGACGAGACTGCGCTTTACACGCTGTCAAAGGAGGGCACGACCTCGCTGTATTCGCCCTTGAAGCCGTGTGGGCTGTGGCTGTTCACGGCGAAGAATCAGTTCCTGTCCGGAATCGAAAGCTCAGTGGAGCCGGCGACGATGGTAAACTATGCGCTTCGGGATGGAGTAGCAGATTTGCAGTGCTGGCACGAGCGGCTCGGGCACCTCGGGCACCAGTACGTCAGGAAGATGGTCGATGATGTCCTGGTTGAAGGGATGATGCTCCGCAAGCGGCTACGAGCGGCTCGGGCACCTCGGGCACCAGTACGTCAGGAAGATGGTCGATGATGGCCTGGTTGAAGGGATGATGCTCCGCAAGCGTCAGTTCACGACGTGCGAAGCTTGTCAACTGGCGAAACAGCGCGCTAAGCCGGCGAAGCAGCAGCTCGACCGCGGAGTCACGGAGAAGAATCAGCTGGTGTTCGCTGACCTACTATTTCCGCCAGCCAACTATAACTGCACAAGATACAAGGCTGTTCTGGTGCTGATGGACGCGCATACGAGGTTTGTCACGGCTTACCCGGTGAAATCCAAGACAGGAGATGAGATCAACGCGCTCGTTCGGAAGTACGTGGTCTGGGCTGAGAGGCAGTCTAGTGGCCGTAAGGTGAAGACGCTGTTCACGGATGGGGGAGGTGAGTTTGTTAACGTAGCAATTACGGCGTGGTACGAGCAGCACGGTATTGTGCACACCACGACGCCTCCGAACTCGTCACGGTTGAACATGGTTGAAAGGACTCACCAGACTTTAGTTGGAATGATGAAGGCGATGATGAAGGAGTCAGGATTACCGACTTCCTTCTGGGTAGACGCGCTGCACTACGCTGTCTACCTCAAGAACCGATCGTACTCGGCCCCAGTAGGGCGAACTCCGTACGAAGCTATGTGGGGGAGGAGACCAGATCTTCACCACGTGAGGAAGTTTGGTGCCCTCGCGTACGTCCACTCGAAGGTTGGGCCATCGCGCCACAAGTTTGCAGACAACTGTCGTGTGGGTTTTCTCCTTGGTTTCCGTGAAGACACGCTTGGATGCAAAGTATATTTCCCAACGGAGGGAACGGTATTGTACGGGGGACAAGTCACAGTGAACGAGCAGGTGATGTACAAGGACCGACGTGGACCTGAGTTCGAGAGCAATGTTCGCGAGTGGGCTCACGAGACTTATCCGGATCTGACGAGTGCTGGACGCGGAGATTACGACCTACCGGTCGCAGGAGGGCGTGAAGATGGCGGGTCGACGCGTGATGTGGTGTACGACGAAGACGATGACGAAGATGAAGACGTTGTCGAGCAAGTGAACCACGCGCCGCAACCGCACCATGCTGCCTGGGTAGACCGGGAGCCTCCTCGGTTTAGCGATGACATTGTGTTTTATGAGCCAAACTCACACAAGCATGAGGCTGAGCGCCAGGAAGAGGCAGAATCAAAAGAAAATGGGAGTCCGATAGACGACGATCAAGCCGACGATGAGCTGGAGGTAAACGATGATGAAGATCCAGCCGTCGATGAGGAGGAGGAGGACGTTCCTGAACCGGAAACATGAAGCAAGAAGAGCCGGTGAAGCGACTTTGGCATGAGTCTGAAGTTCGATTGCCACGAAGCTTCAAGGAGGCGATGCGCTCGCCGCAGCGCAAGGAATGGCTGGAAGGAATGGAGAAAGAGCTAGCTGCGATGCAAGACAAGGATGTGTTCGAGCTCGTGACAGAGGACGAGATTCCACACGGAAAGAGCCTGCTCCAAACAATGTGGAGGTTCCAAGTGAAGACTGACAAAGATGGCAATGTGGTACGGTTCAGACCTCGACTGTGTGCGAGGGGTGACAAACAACAGCCTGGTATTGACTTCGTGATCTCGGAAATATTCTCTCCAGTTGCTGGTATGGCAGCTTTTCGATTGTTCGTGGTGGTGTACGTCTTGCTAGAGCTGGATATGTTCCAGTGCGACGTCAACACAGCGTTCCTGAACGCAAAGTTGAAGATCACTCACTTCATCAAGAAGATTGCAGGGTTTCCGCTCGAAAACGGAATGGTCTACACGGTTAAGAACGCACTGTATGGACTGCATCAGAGTGGGCGAGAATGGTACGACGAGCTACACGCATGGCTAGTGAAGAACGGCTGGAGTCGTTGTGCGTCAGAGCCGTGTATGTACGTGTACAACCAGGAAGGAGTCTTTGCGCTGCTGCTCGTGTACGTCGATGACCTTATTTGTGGCACAAACGACGAGAAGTGGAAGGAGGGCTTCTTCAAGAAGCTCAACGCGAAGTACGGGATAAAGGACCAAGGCAGGCTGCATAACTATCTGGGAGTTGAAGTGGAGATCACTGGCGATGAGGTGTTCTTACACCAGACGAAGTATGCTCGAGATGTTGTGAAGCGGTTTGGATTTGAGTCGGCCAGGGGATGCCGCTCACCGATGGACCCAACGGTAAGACTACGTGCGGCAGATCCAGAAGGCGTCGAAAAGGAGCCTGGTATTGACTACCGCGCGGCAATCGGGTCGCTTATGTACTTGGCGACGTGCACTAGGCCGGACTTGGCATTTCCGGTGGGGTTTCAAAGCAGGTTTGTTGCGAATCCGACGGTACATCATGGCGGAGCACTCAAGAGGGTGCTGAAGTATATGGTGGAAACTACTGGTCATGGCATTTGCTTCAAGAAGCCGAAGAAGGATCCTATGGTATTGAAGGCTGCGAGGTCTAAGCTTTGCATCGAAGGGTTCTGTGACTCGGACTGGGGGAATTGCCCGGAGACCAGGAAGAGTGTCACGGGGTACGCACTGTTGATTGCCGGTGGGCCAGTTGCATGGGCAGCTCGCAGGCAGACGATCGTCGCGCAGAGCACGGCCGAGGCTGAGTACGTGGCCGCGTGCGAGGCGTGCATGGAAGGGCAAGCGCTGGTGAACGTCTTAACAGAGATT
>NW_008648988.1:166262-169121 GCF_000247585.1 Phytophthora nicotianae INRA-310 | reverse complement strand
AATGCTCGCCTCTTATGACACGACAAACCCCATGCTGGCACCAATGAAGAAGCCACTCGCAGATCTGAATATCACCAACCCGTTGGCAAGTGTCGTCCACCAAGCCGACAGAAATGGCAAGCAGCAGCCGATTCTCACTGGTGTTCGCCGCGTATCCCGCGAAGGATCGATTGGGAAGAAGACCCAGCAGCGAGGTAGCCTCCGTAACATCTTCGGAAATATCTGGTCAGCATTAGGTCTCCACGAGCAACAGCAGGAAGATCTTGAAAAGGCCAAGCAAGGCGGATCCAATCCTAAGACTGCAGAGGTTAGAAGCAAAACGATTGAACTGCGCCCAAGCCTCTTGCCTCCTGTATCTCCCAATGATGCTGACAAAAAATGCCTGGTGCTGGATTTGGATGAAACCCTGGTTCACTCTTCGTTCAGACGCACAGACAACTATGACTTCATCATTCCTGTCGACATTAATGGAATCATTCACCACGTTTACGTGTGCAAGCGACCCGGTGCTGAGGAGTTTCTCATCGAAATGGCCAAGTACTACGAGATCGTCGTGTATACGGCCAGCCTCAGCGTGTACGCCGATCCACTGCTTAATAAGCTGGACCCGGAAGGCGTTATTCGCTACCGTCTCTATCGCGAGCACTGCGTCCAATACGAGGGCAACTACGTGAAGGATCTATCCTTGCTTGATCGCGACATCTCGCAGACGATCATCGTTGACAACTCGCCGATGGCTTACGCCTTTCACCCTCGGAACGCCATCGGCTGCTCGAGTTTCTATGACGATCCGAACGACCGTGAGCTTGAATCGATTGCGCGTTTCCTGTCCAAGTTCCAGGACGTGGAGGATGTGCG
The DNA here is from genome assembly GCF_000247585.1 of Phytophthora nicotianae INRA-310. Lineage (NCBI taxonomy): Eukaryota > Oomycota > Peronosporomycetes > Peronosporales > Peronosporaceae > Phytophthora > Phytophthora nicotianae. Next base: position 168,263 of record NW_008648988.1, on the reverse strand, counting down.
AAACCACATGCAAATGTGGGATGCCAACTACTAACTCACGTGAACATAACGATGAATTTCTGCATTGCTACAATTGTTTTATTACTTCGAAATCCTGATGATTAATAGTAAAACCGTTTAGTTGTTTCAGGGTGACCGGACCGTAGCCTTAGATAATAGACAGAGTTTGACTTCCTGCCGTGCTCACGCTTATATTTGTTGTCGTCTACCGCCATCAATGTAGATCCGTTTGGGATTAGAAAATTCTGCTTGGCAGAATCAAAAGAGGAACATGCGAGAACTTGATCTTATCAACGCCACGTCATGGCCACAAACCAGTGTTGAATACGGTGGATCAGAATGATCTCCGTCGTTCGAGTGAGCGCTGCAGTTTGCGCGTTGGGGTCGCAGTGAACTTCAGACAACTAAAAAGGGTTTTTCTCTAAAGCATCAACGTCGCTTTTTTTTGTGGTAAATGTACCGTCTTCACGAGCTTGCAACGGAGCCAAAACACATCACTCATCTGCCTCGAAGAGAAACTTGTGGAGCTGACGAGGAAGTTGCTCTTGGCAACGACATGTTACGCGTATATCGCTAGGACACGATGTTGCAAGCCGCAGGAGCATCTCTAGAAACTCGGTTGCAACGCGCGCGCACATTTCCGTTGGCAGAACACGCGTGATCGTGGTACCAGGCTGCCAAATGCGAGCACGGAAGCACTTTGCGACTTCATTACAGAATTCGCAACTTTTACCGACATGCGAACTATTGGAGCAGTTATACAGGTCGTCACGAAGCTTCGCAAATTCGTCTAAGGTCTTCTCGACGATTAAATCGGGGTCATGTGTCGCGGTTCTGCTATGAGCATTCGCACGAAAGACCAACTGCGTCGTCGGGATATTTGACCGGAAACTTGGTAGTGTGTGAACTACGATATTGTAGCGATGATCGGATCCTCGAATTTGGCCCAAAGCTTGAATTTCACAAATTTGTTTGAGCTTGGCTACCCGTTGCGTATGGCGCGAGTACGATTCCGGAAGCAGGCTGGACGGAGTAAGAGATGGAAGACCCGTCCCTACCGGAGCTGCTTTCTTGGTGTGGCTGGGCTTTCTGATCTGTGCTAGTCGGAGATCTCGGGTATCCATTGTTGCCGGGAAACTTGTTGTGAATCAGGGCCAAAGTGAATGTGTGGATATCGCGATTCTTGGCCTAAAGCAATAGTGAATGCGATTGTGGTGCAGGAAGATGCTTTACCACGCAATCCTGGGCTACCAACATTCAACAGCGTCACGATGACCATTACTGGGTGCGAAATCACAAATCCAATTGATCGTCACTGACAATTTGTCAGTGGTTTCTGAAATTTATTTCAGGGATCCGAGTGACCGAGTCAATTAGCTGGCCAAACCTGTCGAGGCCCACTCTAGGAATGTGTGTCCGGGTCGGAAAAATATTATTAGTGTTATTTTACTCTGTTGGATGTGTGTTGGAGCGATGAAGCGATAGCTAATTTAAAATAAAGGTAAAGAGCTTTTGTCATTGAGACTAAAGTGACTTTGTTGGTGACACCGTTGGCATGCCATGCTGTTATTTTATTTATTTAAGAAAAAGACAAGATATATATATGTAAATGCTAACAATATCTAGGGGCTAAATGTAGTGAATGCAAGAGAATAAGAGGGTGCTGAGGAATGATCGCCATTGGGAAAAGAGCACTATTGCCACTAACATGATTCCACTGTTTTTTTTTTACTCATGTTAAAATTGATTACGTATCTGTCGCGTACCATTGAGTGAAAGTAAACATGTTTTGAAGCCATCTTTTTTTTGACATGTTTCTCGTACAAATAGCACGCTATATAAGTACTAGTTGTAGTAATACAGAAACAAACAAAGTCGTGTGTTTGCATGAAAAAATCTCAAAACTTAACAAATCTACACCTTCGTTTCGAAGGCTTGGAAATCACCGTGCGCTGCGAAGCAGACGCAACAGATGATTTATTTTTTAAAGTTTTTGCGATC
>NW_008648988.1:156465-164987 GCF_000247585.1 Phytophthora nicotianae INRA-310 | reverse complement strand
CCCTACACGTCCAAAGAATGTCTTCACACCTGTACGTTCAGAAGTATGTGAAAGTATATTATGGGTGTTAAATTGGAGCATTGTTGGTGTTGATACAGTCTGCTACGGCTGCATCCGAGGATACTACCTGTACCACCCCAAGTCATCGTCCTGTCCAACGTGCAATGTGAACCTCGGTGCCAAGCCGTTGGCCAAGATCCTGTGCGTACAAGACGTTCCTCATGTTGCTAACTCCAATTGGTAACATGTATATTTGATTTTCTGATGATATAGTCCTGATCCGGCAATGAAAGAATTAGCGACGAAGCTCTTGCCGGACTACACTGTGAAGGAAGAAGCAGAAGGTGCGTTCACGTCTGGTGTTGAATTTGTTGCAGTCAGGAATATTCCAACGATCTTGTTTGTTTGGCGACATGCAGAACGGACGTATTACAAGAAGTTCGGCATCAAACGCAAGCAGTCCGATACTCCGAGCGATACTCAGCCCAGTCCTCCAAAGATCCATCGCTCCCTCGGCCCGTCTCCTGGCAACATGATCCGGTTTGAGCTTTATCCTCAGCGCGGGTTTGTCACTATCTATTATCAAACAATCAGTGAGTTTGGTATTCTCAAGCTGTCGCTGGTTTTGTGTTGCAGTCCCGACGTCCCTCTTTTCCTTTCGCTGGACAAGCTGGACGCTCCTTACATGTACACTCAATCTCTTCTCAAGGTGCGCTTGGTAAAATGTTTCTTTCCTGCTAAGGTTTGTGAAAGACTGACATTAGCTGGTTATTCTTTTACACCACTCAGATAATGTATCTCCGAAAGTACCTGGCCAAGAAGCTGAAGGTAGCGAAACCCGAGGAAATTGAGATTCTATGCAAGGGCACCGTGGTGGGTCCAGAGTACTCGCTCGAGTTCATCCGACGCACGCGCTGGAAAGAGAGCTCCAAGATGGTCCTGGAGTACCGACGCCAGTTAATTGCCTCGTAGATCGCAGTCGCTTTCTTCGTTCTTCTTTGAAACTTCAGCATTTCAAGTGAGAGAAAAGCGCACCGCCAGAGGTGCAGAACTAAACCAAGCCACTTGTACCCAAGTAGCAAATAATAGGGTGTCTGTCTTACTACAAGTACAGTCTTCACACTTTCACGTACTTCAATCTGAAACCGAGTCGAAGCAATCAAGAATATTGAAAACGTCGAGAATGTGACTTTCGTGTTGAGTGGGGGCTGGAGCTTGAGCGAGGACAGAATTAATTTTCCTACTGAACATTCGCCAGTTGAGGTCCTGTCGCAGTTGATGTAGTATTCTATATCTTCATATCTATCCGTTCGTGGAGATTGCCGCGTTCTCGCATTCTCGAATCCACTTGAAAGGCGCGAACAGTACGTTCTCGGTTGAAAGCATCAAAGGTATGGAATCTCGGGCGCTCTTGATAGCTTTTCGCGAAATCTAACTATCTTGGGCAAGTAGAAAATGCTGCGCTTGGCAAGTATCAACGAGTTCTTCATCTGCAAGCTGTGCAAAGGCTATTTTCGAGATCCCTACACATCCAACGAATGCCTGGACACGTGTACGGCAAACTAAAAATCTGAAGCGACTCTGTGGGCTAAAGGAATGCTGTTGGTGCTGATGTTCTGCTACGGCTGTGTACGAGGGTACTATCTGGACAACCCCACGTCGTCTTCCTGTCCAACGTGCGATATGTACCTCAGTGCGAAGCCGTTAACCAAAATCCTGTACGTAACACGCTGCTTCTCAAACTGCTAACTACGGCTAATTTGGTTTATAACGATACAGCCCTGATCCGGTAAATAAAGAGCTGGCGACGAAGCTCTTGCCGGACTACACTGCGAAGGAAGAAGCTGAAGGTGCTGCCACTGCTGAATTTTGTGTATTGCTGTCAGATATTTTCAACACTCTTTGTCCTGTTTGGGCTGTTGACATGCAGAGCGGTTGTTTTACCGGAAATTAGGCGTTGAACGCAAGCCGCTCGGTACTTTGATCGAAACTCAGCCCAGCCCACCCCGCACCCGTGGTCCGTCCCCCGACAGCATGATTCAGTTTGGGCTTTACCCTCAGCGCAGGTTTATTCCTGAAAGATATCAATTTATCACTGCGCTGCCTTTAACGTGTTGGTATGTTTTTACAGTCCTGATATCCCGTACTTCCTATCGCTGGGCAAGTTGAAAGCTCCAAACATGCTCACGCAGTCTCATCTCCAGGTGCGCACGGCAACAACTTTTTACCAAGGCTTGTTTGTCAACAACCTTTTTTTCTAGCAGATAAGATACCTCCGCAAGTATTTGACCAAGAAGCTGAAGGTTGCGAAACCCGATGAAATCACGATTCTATGCCAGGGCAAAGTGGTGGGCTCCGAGTATACGCTCGAATTCATCCAACGTACGCTTTGGAAAGGAAGCTTCAAGATGATTCTGGAGTATCGACGCCAGCGAAAACCCTCAATGACCATTGCTCTAGCTAATCTGCGACTATTAGCGCCTTGGCTAGGCGACAACTTTTCGTAAAAAGATTCTACCAGCTTCGCATGCAGTTTCCCCGGTCATCATTTTAATAAAAAAAAACAATTGAAAAAAAATAAGTTAAGAAATGAGGGGCTCTCCTGTTGACTTTATTTCGTGCAGCTTGTGCATCTTTGAAGGAGCCATTCAACTCCAGCTGCTTGCTTCTCTACAAAAGCTACCAACTACTTAGACCAACCGACTAGAAAGCAAATACAGAGATCGCGGTCAAAGCACTGTACGCCCGTAGCGCGTGCAATCCACGCTGACGCTACCGCGGCGCGAGACATTTGACTCCGTCTCCGACTGCTTAGTCGACCTCCTCAATCTTGGGGCCCTGGTCGGGAGCGCCAGCAGGCGGGGCGCCAGCACCAGGCATGCCGCCGGGCATACCACCGGGCATGCCACCCTCAGCGCCAGGGGCACCGCCAGCAGCAGCGTACATCTTCTGCAGGATCGGGTTGGCAACGCCCTCAAGCTCCTTCTGCTTGCCCTCGTACTCCTCCTTCTCAGCCGACTGGTTGGCGTCGAGCCAGTTGATGGTCTCGGTCACCTTGTCATCGATGGCCTTCTTGTCATCCTCCGAGATCTGGTCCTTGAGTTTCTCGTCGTTCAGAGTGTTACGCAGGTTGTAAGCGTAGTTCTCCAGCGCGTTCTTCGCCTCGATGCGGACCTTGTTGGCCTCATCCTCCGACTTGTACTTCTCGGCCTCAGCAACCATACGGTCAATGTCAGCCTGGGACAGACGACCCTTGTCGTTCGTGATCGTGATCTTGTTCTCCTTGCCCGTCGACTTCTCCACGGCCGACACGTTCAGGATGCCGTTAGCGTCGATGTCGAACGTCACATCGATCTGGGGAACACCACGGGGCATGGGCGGAATGCCGTCCAGGTTGAACTTGCCCAGCAGGTTGTTGTCGCGCGTCATCGAACGCTCACCCTCGAACACCTGAATGAGCACACCAGGCTGGTTGTCGGCGTACGTCGAGAAAGTCTGCGACTTCTTGGTCGGCACCGTCGTGTTACGCGCAATCAGAGTGGTCATGACACCACCGGCAGTCTCCAGACCCAGAGACAGCGGCGTCACATCCAGAAGCAGCAGGTCCTGCAGCTTCTCCGACGAGTCGTTACCGCTCAGAATGGCAGCCTGGACGGTGGCACCGTAGGCAACAGCCTCATCAGGGTTGATGGACTTGTTGGGCTCCTTGCCGTTGAAGAAGTCCGACAGCAGCTGCTGAACCTTGGGGATACGGGTAGAGCCACCAACCAGCACAACCTCGTGCACCTGGCTCTTCGACAGCTTGGCGTCACGCAGAACCTTCTCGACAGGCTCCATGGTCTTGCGGAAGTAGTCACCGCACATGTCTTCGAAACGAGCACGCGTGATGGTCGAGTTGAAGTCAATACCATCGAACAGCGAGTCAATCTCAATATAAGCCTGAGCCGACGAAGACAGCGTACGCTTAGCGCGCTCGCAGGCCGTTCTCAGACGACGCAGAGCACGCTGGTTCTCAGTGATGTCCTTGCGGTGCTTGCGCTTGAACTCCTGCGTGAAGTGGTCGACGAGGCGGTTGTCGAAGTCCTCACCACCCAGGTGCGTGTCACCCGCTGTGGCTTTCACCTCGAAGATGCCTTCCTCAATGCTCAGCAACGACACGTCGAAGGTGCCGCCGCCCAGGTCGAAGATCAACACGTTGCGCTCGCCACCCTTCTTGTCCAGACCGTACGCGATGGCGGCGGCCGTCGGCTCGTTAATAATACGCAGCACGTTGAGACCGGCGATGGCACCGGCGTCCTTGGTGGCCTGGCGCTGTGAGTCGTTGAAGTAGGCCGGCACCGTGATGACGGCGTTCTTGACCTCCTTGCCGATGAAGGCCTCGGCCACCTCGCGCATCTTGATCAGCACCATAGACGAGATCTCTTCGGGCTGGAACGTCTTGCTCTCACCCTTGAACTGCACCGTGATCTGCGGCTTGTCGCCGGGGCCGGACGTGATCTTGAACGGCCAGTGCTTGATGTCGGCCTGCACGATCGGGTCCGAGAACTTGCGGCCGATCAGACGCTTGGCGTCGAACACCGTGTTGTGCGCGTTCATGGCGACCTGGTTCTTGGCGGCATCACCGATCAGACGCTCGGTGTCCGTGAAGGCGACGTACGACGGGGTGGTACGGTTACCCTGGTCGTTGGCGATGATCTCCACGCGGTCGTTCTGCCACACGCCGACGCACGAGTAGGTCGTGCCAAGGTCAATGCCGACCGAGTATCCAGACACAGACTGGGCCATCTTGTTCTTGTTGCTTGATTAAAGAGCTTGGGTGTTTTGTCTTCTTCTCCACAAGGGAAATTCGGAAATGAGGTCAAGAAACTGAAGAGGCTACGCAAAGATCGCCTGGAGGGGGTGCTGGGCGTTAATGACTGTAAACGCAGAAATGACCTCCGTCTTAACCCTGGCAAAGCGCTGCCATCCGTAATGGCAGCAGCCACGTTCGAGACAATTCCTATGCCGACGAATCTGGTCGTGATGGACGCGAATTGGCCCAAAACTGACATGATTTCTTGTTTTTGACCAATCGGCAGCAAGGTGTTTTCGGACGGAGCATTTTGTCTTGGTGGTTGTAAGCCTCGTCGAACGTTCTCGAAGCGGCCACTCATTCAGCCAATCGAAGCGCTGCACGCATGAAACGGATTTTTTCCGCTGAGATGCTACTAAGTGTAGCCATTTCAGGCGAGGAGTGAGGACTTGGCAACAAGACTTGAGGAGAGCACACGGGGACAAAAAGGTTTTCTGCTGCCCCTTTGCGCCATGACTTGAACAGTGCTTGCGCCAAATATTCAACCGCCTGCTGATGTCGTGGCGGCGGACGAAATCGCTAACACGCCTCGTTGGAAACTGGTGTAGTGATTGCACAAGCATTCTACAAGGCACAACCAGCGAAGACCTATAGGATGATACACGTCCGTGCAAAAGCACACATGTACTACACGGTGTGCGTTGCTATTACTTCGCCGAAACAAAAGAGATAGCACCATGCATGCATGCATCATCAATTTGCGGGAGGGTGTTCACTGGCAACCGGAGACTCTCAATCTCTGTATCGCAGGGAGAGATGATGCTTGCAGCAACATGAAACAGCGTCTGACTGCGTTGAGAAACAGCGCACGCCGGGCACGAAGAATTGCATCGAACAAGTGCGACCGATACAGACTGGACATTTCCGACATTTGGTCCTTGCGAAGTGACATTTTCTATATTTCCAATTCTTAATTTCGAAAATATCGAGAAAGATCTCTGGCGACCGTCTTTTTCTGTAATCCATAGTGTCGGATCCATTTGTATTTGACGACCAGCACAAACCCAGTTGTGGGGCGCGACATGTGTCGGATCCATTGTAGTTGTCGACCAGCACAAACCCAGTGGGGCGACAGGTAACATGTACATGCTTTCGCTGCACTGTTTAAGCGTTCTGCTGTCGACTAGAGGCCCCCGGAACACTCCCTGTTCGGCGCCGACGTTCGGTGTCGCGCAGCACAAGAAACGGTGTTTGAGCGTTTGATATATAGCAGTCGCATTTTGTGTCTGCGTCAGTACTTCGCTACTTACTGAACTGGGACTGGACTGTCGCAGCCAGTAATAGCAAGTCAAGCAACGAAAGCAAAAGATGTTCGTCGAAGTCTGAGTATTTTGGAAAGAAATGAGAAGCACAAAAATAACTTGAGTTTAGTAAGCTCTCTCTTTGGCCTACTTTGTTCTCGCAAATCATTCTCATTTTCGAATCTGCAGCCTACCATTTCGGCAGAAGAATCCGACCGAACCGACCTTAAATGCCTCGAAACGATCATTGGGCGGCGCCAACCGCGCTGAACCGTGTTCGGAGCCGCAGCGCCTCACCATCCTCGCTGGTGCGCCGCTTCCTGAGTGAAGCGGACGAGCAGGAGGTGCTTCGCGTACTACACGAGCGGTTCCAGCACGAACAACGCATCACGTCGGACGACGTTCGCATTGTAGTGCGTGCAGTAGCAAGTCGAGGAGGCGCCGTGGACATCCCGATCGACTTTCCACCCGCGCTCTGGATCGTCGAGTTCAAACGCGTGCACGGCTTCGGCGGAAGCTTCACGCTCGGGCTGCCTGGTCGCCTGGACGTGGGACGCCGTAGCCGCAGCGGCAGCATTGCGCGGGTAACGACCAGTAGCGCGAGCAGCAGCGACGGGGAGAGAGACCACGATAGCCGCTGCGTCGCCGGACATGAGTCCAGTGCCCGTGTGCGACCCAATAAGCGGCCGATGAGCGATAACGGCTCGCCATTGTACCACAATCGTCGTCAGCAGCAACAGCAGCGCCGCTCCGCGATCGTGAACGACCACCGCGCAGCCACTGAATGGCAGCAGCGCGATCAAACAGGTGACATGGAAGAGCTTAGCTCCAACTCCAGCAGTGGCAGCGAAAACGGAACCACAAGCGGCAGCTCGAGTGGCAATGGGAGTGCAGACTTGGCGCCTCCCTCTGTCAATAACAACAGTAACAAGTACGAGTCACCACAGGAACACGCACCGACGTCGAGCGAGAAGCGCGGCTACAAGCTGAGTCACACAGTGCCGGCCGAGACGTGGGAGAAGGCCATCGCCGCTGTAGAACAGCAGGGCATGAGTCTGCGCGCCGCTGCCAAGATCTACGGTGTACACTTTGCAGCTCTCCATCGGCGCGTGAAGAAGCGTGCCCAGGGCGGACAGGCGAACAAGGGCAACAATACCTACTTCCACCCGAGTGACGAGGCCGGGATCATGCGCGTTGTGGTGGCTCATGCCGAGCTGGGCGTGCTCATGACGTTCGACGAGCTCATGAAGCTCGTGGAGACTGCTGCGCTGCGCAAACTCCCCGACATCTCAGTTGAGAATGCGCGCAAGCTGATGGTGCGCTTTCAGTCGCGTAACGAGCAGTCGATACGGCACATCATCGAGGACTGGCCGCCGCCAGTGCCCACAGTGTCATCGGGCGCCTCCACTGCAAGTCACTATCATCTGGAGCACCCAGGCTACGACTACGGATCAAACACACCTACTGCAGCCATGCAGCGGCCAATTGCAGTTCTCCTGGCAGGGATTCAGGATGGCGTGGCGATGGCAGCCACGCCGTCGCAATTCTCGCCGTCGAGTCGCCTTGGCTTCGCTCCCTCCCCTATCAACGGCGTCAGTCGCCCTGTGCTGCCAAGTATGAACGTCCACAAAAACCCGCTACCACCACGTGACAGCACAATGACGCCCCCGTTGCTGCCGCCTCCCCACCTACCACAGCGTATTCCTCGTGCCCAGGAGTCGAGTCTCTCTCGCCCCGTGATGTATGTCTAAGAGAGAGGTTGCTGATTTCATGTTATTCAAGTCAAATCGTAAGTTAATATGAAGGAATGCTCGTACGAGTTGTATCTGTAGTAGGAAAGCTTCCATTCGAGCTCAGTTTTTAAGTCATCGCTTCAAGAACATGCCATGACGAATCTACCGGTAGTACGTTTGCTCAAGCGAGGAGGTTAACTTACAACAAAACCGGAATCCTTGGTTTGCAACGGAACATTTTCGCTCAACGTTCGTTGACATGTACTACTATGTAGTATTGGTTTTCAGCGGATCTTAACCGAGGGCTGTGTTACGCACTCAAGTTTCTGTCGTCCAATTCTCATGATACAAGTACGTTGTAGGAGAGTTAACTTGCACTGAGTGCACAGCATTCTGTGCTGCACTTGGTCAGCCATTGCAAATTGTCAGGAATACTGACAAAGTCAAACAAGCTTGCATTGCATCTGGCCTTAAATGACGCCGTCGGTTGTGCTAGATAGTTTACGACGACGAATTCGACGGATCGCCAATACAACAACCGTCTCTGTTATCAACAACACTGGAACTTACGCAAAACGATATATTAGTTACGCATCTTGCCGTCGGCAATCGGCGCTTAGCTTAACCTACTCTAACACCATCGGCTAACTTAGTCAACCTCCTCGATCTTCGGGCCCTGGTCCGTACTACTCGACG
>NW_008648988.1:153915-155135 GCF_000247585.1 Phytophthora nicotianae INRA-310 | reverse complement strand
CGAAGATGCCTTCCTCAATGCTCAGCAACGACACGTCGAAGGTGCCGCCGCCCAGGTCGAAGATCAACACGTTGCGCTCGCCACCCTTCTTGTCCAGACCGTACGCGATGGCGGCGGCCGTCGGCTCGTTAATAATACGCAGCACGTTGAGACCGGCGATGGCACCGGCGTCCTTGGTGGCCTGGCGCTGTGAGTCGTTGAAGTAGGCCGGCACCGTGATGACGGCGTTCTTGACCTCCTTGCCGATGAAGGCCTCGGCCACCTCGCGCATCTTGATCAGCACCATAGACGAGATCTCTTCGGGCTGGAACGTCTTGCTCTCACCCTTGAACTGCACCGTGATCTGCGGCTTGTCACCGGGACCGGACGTGATCTTGAACGGCCAGTGCTTGATGTCGGCCTGCACGATTGGGTCCGAGAACTTGCGGCCGATCAGACGCTTGGCGTCAAACACCGTGTTGGCTGCGTTCATGGCAACCTGGTTCTTAGCAGCGTCACCGATGAGGCGCTCCGAGTCTGTGAACGCCACGTACGACGGGGTCGTGCGGTTGCCCTGGTCGTTGGCGATGATCTCCACGCGGTCGTTCTGCCACACGCCGACGCACGAGTAGGTCGTGCCGAGATCAATGCCCACCGAGTATCCAGACGTAGCTTGAGTCATCTTGTCTAAGGTATTTGTGTGTTGTGTAGTCCTTGTAGTCTTGGCTATCGGAAGTTCCGAAGCTTATTGCTGTTATCGCTTGATGCTCACAATGGAAATTCAAAAATGAGCTGCATCGGCAAAAGCTGCCAGCTGTACAGTCCTATCACTCGGGGTGACCAAGTTGGTCGGGTCCGCGCCGCCCGTCCCGTCTCTCATCTCGATGCTTCGAGATGATTCGGATTGGCTATGGTTTTGCAAAAGCTGGGCTTCGACAGGTTTCTAGACGGCAGGGAATGTTTTCTGAGACAGACTGGTCGTCACGACGTCTGATTGGCCGATCGATTCACCAATAGTCGTCCAGGATCACATCCGCTTCAACTTGGTCGGATTAATACTGAGTCCCTAATAATATTAATAGGGATTAATAGGGACCTAATAATATTAATAGGGACTCCCTACCGTCAAGGGCCTTGACTTGATGCTTTTATTATCACACAGATCGTGATACTAGCGTGGGAGAGCATTGAGGACGAGCGCATTGCTCGGGGTTTTTTAGGGCGGGTCTTCTACCCGTGTG
>NW_008648988.1:151278-153445 GCF_000247585.1 Phytophthora nicotianae INRA-310 | reverse complement strand
GCAAAAGCTGCCAGCTGTACAGTCCTATCACTCGGGGTGACCAAGTTGGTCGGGTCCGCGCCGCCCGTCCCGTCTCTCATCTCGATGCTTCGAGATGATTCGGATTGGCTATGGTTTTGCAAAAGCTGGGCTTCGACAGGTTTCTAGACAGCAGGGAATGTTTTCTGAGACAGACTGGTCGTCACGACGTCTGATTGGCCGATCGATTCACCAATAGTCGTCCAGGATCACATCCGCTTCAACTTGGTCGGATTAATACTGAGTCCCGAATAATATTAATAGGGACTCCCTACCGTCAAGGCATTAAGCTCGACTTAGGTGTAGCTAGATAGATAACAGAGTATAACTACTATAGGGCTACATGTATTTAATGGTGCATCGACCCGGATCTGTGACTAATCGAAGGCGCGAGGGAACACGGCTGGCTCAGCGATGAAAACTGCCTGAATGCAGGCAACTTACCTTGTTTCGGTTGTCCCCAAGACCCGCATCAGCCCAGGCCATAGTTGAATTGTCTATCATTAGCGCCATCCATCCTGTAAGGTATGCGTATAGCGGAGAAAAGTTACACAAGGATCGGAAGCCCAACTGTAATGACCAGATAACGATAAGACTATCAAAACTCTTATGGACAGCATTAAATCGTATATAAATATATGTATTTCATTGCTTTCAAAACATCTACCCATATCTACCAACATGCACTTCTTGTATCGGCTAACTTAGTCAACCTCCTCGATCTTCGGGCCCTGGTCCGTACTACTCGACGAGGAAGGAGCAGCTCCAGCACCAGGCATGCCGCCCGCCATTCCACCGGCCATACCATCCGCACCGCCCGCAGATGCGTACACCTTCTGCAGCACCGGGTTGGCAACAGACTCCAGCTCCTTCTGCTTCGACTCGTACTCTTCCTTCTCGGCCGACTGGTTGGCGTCCAGCCATTGGATCACCTCCGTCACCTTGTCGTCCACCACCTTCTTATCGGCTTCTGGGATCTTCTCCTTCATCTTCTCGTCGTTCAGACTGTTGCGCAGACTGTACGCGTAGTTCTCCAGCGCGTTCTTCGCCTCGATGCGCACCTTGTTGGCCTCGTCCTCCGACTTGTACTTCTCGGCTTCGGCCACCATGCGGTCGATCTCGGCCTGCGAGAGGCGACCTTTGTCGTTCGTGATCGTGATCTTGTTCTCCTTGCCCGTCGACTTCTCCACGGCCGACACGTTCAGAATGCCATTGGCGTCGATGTCGAACGTCACGTCGATCTGTGGCACACCGCGAGGCATGGGCGGGATGCCGTCCAGGTTGAATTTGCCCAGCAGGTTGTTGTCGCGCGTCATGGTGCGTTCGCCTTCGAATACCTGAATCAGCACGCCCGGCTGGTTGTCCGCGTACGTCGAGAACGTCTGCGACTTCTTGGTCGGCACTGTCGTGTTACGCGCAATCAGCGTCGTCATGACACCACCCGCCGTCTCCAGACCCAACGACAGCGGCGTCACGTCTAGCAGTAGCAGGTCCTGCAGCTTCTCCGACGAGTCGTTGCCGCTCAGGATAGCTGCCTGCACCGTGGCGCCGTACGCGACGGCTTCGTCCGGGTTGATGGACTTGTTGGGCTCCTTGCCGTTGAAGAAGTCCGACAGAAGCTGCTGCACCTTGGGGATACGGGTCGATCCGCCCACGAGCACCACTTCATGCACCTGACCCTTGGACAGCTTGGCATCGCGTAGCACCTTCTCCACGGGCTCCATCGTCTTGCGGAAGTAGTCGGCGCACAGGTCCTCGAAACGTGCGCGCGTGATGGTCGAGTTGAAGTCCACGCCGTCATACAGCGAGTCGATCTCGATGTAGGCTTGAGCCGACGACGACAACGTACGCTTGGCACGCTCACACGCCGTACGCAGACGACGTAGTGCGCGCTGGTTGTGCGTCAGATCCTTGCGGTGCTTGCGCTTGAACTCCTGCGTGAAGTGGTCGACGAGGCGGTTGTCGAAGTCCTCACCACCCAGGTGCGTGTCACCCGCTGTGGCTTTCACCTCGAAGATGCCTTCCTCAATGCTCAGCAACGACACGTCGAAGGTGCCGCCGCCCAGGTCGAAGATCAACACGTTGCGCTCGCCACCCTTCTTGTCCAGACCGTACGCGATGGCGGCGGCCGTCGGCTCGTTAATAATAC
>NW_008648988.1:146829-148913 GCF_000247585.1 Phytophthora nicotianae INRA-310 | reverse complement strand
CCTTGCAGTAGCCACGCCTGTTGGTTTGGATTGTACCAACATGGTAGAGTCCACGCTGCAGGAGAATCGAAGATAGCAGCACGCTTGAGTAGAACCGATCCGTGATTATGAGTCGTTTCTTGGGAAGGCCGTCGAGGACTGCATCAACATTACGCAGCACGGCGTTGGGACCTTGGTTCAGATCCGCGCAGTCCGTGTCGACCTTTCCTTGGTAAATTTCCGCCCTATACAGGAATACAGGATAAAACATGACAGAGTTAGATTTTATTCTGTATCATACAGGAACACAATATCCATACCTGTAGCAGTAGCCGGTATCAGCATCACACGTCAAGAAGCACTTCGTACCCCACGGGTGGGGCTTACCTCTAAGATATTGCCGCATTGGGTTGTACTTGCTCCGCATAGGTATCATGCCTTCGTCGAAGGCGATTCTTTGCCCCACTGTCATTCCCAACTTGAACGTTGTGTTGATTGTGTCGGCAATAGGCTTGATCTTCCACGTCTTGAACTTGACAGCGTCAGCATGGCTGTTGTCACTAAAGTGCAAGAAGCGTACGATCTCTTCGAATCGCTTTCTCGCCATATAGCGCCCAAATGTCCCTTTGGGGACAGCACCTTGAGCATCCACTGCCCAGTGCTTTGCCAATTTCTCTTTGTGGGGACACAGGGTACGGGCACAGAGTAGCCCAATGAAGTTCACCAGCTCGTGAGCTTGAATAGGTTTGAACGCTCTCTGCTCTTTTTGAACTTGCTGCAATGTCTTCATCTTGTACGCCGGTCGTCTGTCCTTGATCCGTTGCTGGCGAGCCATGATCTCTTCCGCCGCTTGCTCGCGGTATTGAAGTTGATATCGGTTTGACTCGGTAGCAATAGCAAGCCACATCTCTTTGGGTAGGAACAAAAAGAATAGCCCTTCCAGGTTGCATCCCAATGCTTGAGCGAGCTGGGTGGGGGCGGCACTAGCACGTGCCAGATCGGCAGCAGGTATCTGTAGAGAAGTACCTGTAATAAGCATCAAAAACAAATAATTAGTGCATAAAACAGGATAACGTTAAGTTCCAGGAATGATATCCTGTACCATACAGGTTTGTACTTACATTGGGCTTCGAAGAAAGTTGTCCAGCCAGTCTGTGCGTGTTCACTCAATTGCTCCTTGGTCATCTTGTCAAAGGGGGTCCCGGCGGAGAGATCAACAGCGTCCTCTTCGTCACTTGTCTCTTCATCTTCGCTACTGGAAATTTCGCTAGAGGCTTCGATGTCGGATACGGCACCGTCGTCGTCGACGGCGTAGTCATCTTCATCACCAGAGGTCATTCGGTCATTTCCCACCGAAATATCTACCGTTTCAGCCACGTGGCGCGCGCTTCGGGATGGCTTTACACGTGTCGGTGGTGGTACACGTGGCGATGGCTGCGGTGACGGTGTTGCCGACGCAATAGCCTTCCTTGCGCGTTTCTTAGGCGGTGTTCTCATCGGCGTTTTGGGGGGCGCCCTTGCAGGCGGTCTCGAAGGAGACTTGGCGGGCGACGTGGCTGGAGGCTGAGCGGGAGACTTGACCGGAGACTGAGCAGGAGACTTGGCCGGCGCTTTGGCAGGAGCTCTGGCCGGAGACTGGGCAGGCGACGCGTCGGATTGAGTCGCGGGAGGGCGGGTGGATGGTGGCGGTTTCGACGCTCCATCAGCACCTGCAGCGTCGTCATACAGCACTATATCATCGTTAGCCTCATTTAAAGCTGTAAAATACGCGTTTAGGACGTACCATCTTCCGGTAAATGTTTCCATACTTCGTCAGGTCCTTCGTAGTAGTCGACAAGGTGGGTTGCGTTTGGACGTTTCTCCCAACCTGCAGGTGTAAAGTAGCGATTCTCAGTTGCAAGCCCTTTGGGGCGCTCAAACCTCCATCCAAGCTTCTTGAGTTTGGTCCATAGTTTTCCCCAAGTAAGATTTTTGATGCGCTTGCGTTTTGCCATCCAATTTGGCTTCTGCTGTCCGTCCGTCCGAATCGCAAATGGCGCGAAAACTTGGACGCGCGCAAAATCTCTAAATGTCGAAAAACAGTGGCCACGAATAATACCCTCCGA
>NW_008648988.1:131691-146549 GCF_000247585.1 Phytophthora nicotianae INRA-310 | reverse complement strand
TCGAGCAGATTTGGTGCTCCCGAATCGAGGCGACACCCTCACGGTCTCCTTCTCCACCCAAGCGAAAAGCAATGGAGACCGTGAAACTCGCATTGAAATCACGTCAAGTACACCACTCGCGTGCTCAGTTCAAGAAGCTGGGTGACTTTTGTGGCACTACATCACAAGGCAGGACGCCTCGAGCCATGAGCCGGACTTCAACATCGTACGTCTGCACTAGAAGAGAATTCTCGAATGTGAGTTAACCATTTTCTGTGAATGTTTTGTAGAATCAACTCCAAAGCTCCAAGAAAGCTCAGACACCTTACGACCGACGCTGTGTAGCGCACCTTTTCATTCAAAATGGCCAGTTGGATGCCCCTCATTACGTCAAAGCACTCGGTGTGTATCGAAAATACGAAGACAAGAATCGAGTTCATCTGGTTGCTCAAGCGAGGTGGCTTGTACCTGCTGACGGTCTCGAGTTTGTGGACAAGCATTGGACGGTGATCGAGCCATCGCCTGCAGAGCCAGAGCATTCCTGCATCGTTCGAACATATTATCTACTCGAAGTCAAAAGCCCTGGAATGGGGTTTACTCATCAACAAGAATCTACTCGGAACCTGGTGATGAGGGCGATTACAGAAAAATCCCGACAGATTTTGCAGCTCATGCAGAATACTTTCCTCGACCAGGTAGTGGAGTCCTCTATGCTATCATCTTAGGATACGATGAACATAGAACCCCGTTCGATGAATCTGTGCTGTTGTGGAAGTTACAATTGCAATACCCCTAAAACAGTTTAAATCGGTTTATTGCCAATGGAAGACAAGAAGTCTGAAGGCCGAGACGGCAGCGGTTGGAGATGCTGGTCCGTTCGTGATATAGTATGATGTTTGGCAGCTTTCAGAATATATACGCTCTAACGAGATGCTGTTCTTGAAGGTGTTACCGTTCGTAGATTCCTGCTACGTACGTATAGCGGCATTATCCCGACACACATGGTCAAACTCTTCGAGCTCATCAAGAATGTTGTGTCCTGTCTCGAGAAGAACATGGTACTGTTTGAGAAGAAAACCCGGCAACAAGTCGAAGAAAAGCGCGGTACTTTCTCGCTTGATCCACTAGCAGCCATTCACGACTACGAAGCAACGGGCTCACTCTTAAATTTGCAGTGCAGAACTCAAGAGCTCCACCAAGGCCATTCCAAGTCCAGAAAAGCGTTTTACTGTTCCTCAACTGGCCACTGCAACATGAACGTCGTTTTCCGATTCGTAGCTGTTCTGTTCCTACTGTCGACAAATGTCGACGCTTTTACCTTCGAGCAGCGTGTGCCGCGTTCAAGTTTGCTCGAACGTCACCTCCAACGCGAGGACAACGAGTCCGAGGTGACCGACTTTCTCACTGAAGTGGCTGCAGTGATGATGAAGGACAACCCTGACACAAAAGACTTCTCCAAATTCGCGATGTTCATCGAAGCTCTGGCTGCTCGTGCGTCCTCCAGCGGTGGACCGCCTTTCTCCTCGAATGAATCAAGCGCGAATGATCGTACCCGTGAAGAAGAATCCTCGTTCCCAGACGTCGGAAGCGACCTCACGCCATCTCCTAAGCTGAGCTCCATGAGCGACGAGACCGATGTGATCGACCAAAATGATGACTCAGCGAGTGGTGATCTGAAAGGCGCGATCGACGGAGATGCCACCATGACCGACGGAAAGAACTTGGCGGTGACGGAACTACCCAGTGGCATTGTCGTATCGATCATCGCAATGACCACCTTGGCGCTCTTCTTGGAGATGATGAACTGATCCAGTCAAGAATCCATGTTAACGTACTTAGCAGCTCGTCCCTGTACGAAAGACGACCAGTAGTTGACGTTGAGTCAGCACTTCCAGCCAATATCCGTAACGTAAAGATCAATCCAGAACTTATGGAACGGATCTGGATTCCAGATCCGTTCCTTAAGTTAAACCTTATTGATCCGTTATCAAAAGAGTTGATGCCATCAAATGATCGTGCGGCTAGAACGTGTCCTCAAAAGGCGCACGTACAGATTTCTTTGTGCTTGACCAGGAGACTCCTGTTGTCATTATTCAATCTGTTTGACACAAGTAAACCACGAAGTCATGAACAAGATCGTCAAAATCTTTGCTTGTCTAGCTATACTACTGATTCCGTCACTGGCAATTATCCCTCCTGCCGTCATTGCGTCGACAATCGAGACCGTATACAGCGAATTCGTCAAGCACGATGTGGTCGACGATGCGGAATTAGCTGGATCGATCCCTTTGGGGGGCTTGGCCATCCTAGTCATCGACCAGCAAGTGAGCTTCCATCCTGGAGGTTCACTTGCTATCCCAACTGCCAACGAAGACGCCGCTCGGATCGCAGCCTTCATCACGAACCACACGTCCGAGTTGTCCCAAATTATCCTCACCATGGACTCGCATCAGAGGTACCACATCGCGCACGGTATCTTCTGGATGAACGACGCTGGGGAATCGCCTCCACCATTTACGACAATCACGTCCAAGGATATTAAGAAGGGCGTCTGGAGGCCACGTGACTCCAGCTTAAGTGACTACGTTCTGACGTATACGAAGGCGCTGGAAGCGACTGGAAAATTCTCGCTGACAATCTGGCCCGAGCACTGCTTGATCGGATCCCCGGGACACAATATAGTCCCAAATGTGTTGGCCGCGGCAATGGAGTGGACGAAAAGGACTCTGAAGCCGATCCAATACGTGATGAAAGGTAGCAACCCGTTCACAGAACACTATTCGGTGCTCAAGGCTGAATACGAGCTGCCGTATGACCCGTCGACAAGGTAAGATCGACGACAATGGAAACCAATCGATATAGTGATTGACCTGTATGTTAATATTTGTCCGCCTCAATAAGAAGCTGATTAAGTCCCTTTAGCGGGCGAACAAGGTCGTTATCGTGGGTGAAGCGCTCTCACACTGTGTGAACTATACCATTCGCGATCTTGTGGCAGCTTGGCCCAAGAAAAGGCTTAGTGACCTCTTTATTTTGACGGATTGCTGGTGCCAGGCTTCGAGGAACCTGCTAAGGTACAACTTGACCACATCTTATGACAGGAACTATACTCATCACAGTGTTGACTGTGCTCGGTGTTTTGTATTACAGCAATTCCTGCGTGACATGGCCGCTAGAGGAGTCACTTTGACGACGTCTACCGAATATTTTCTCGGGAAATACGCAAGGTAAGGGGAATGGTTCCAGAAGTTTAAGCTTGGAGAGTCACGATGGCGTTTTCGTGATGTAGTGAGTTTTGAACACAGATCTATGCTTCCGAGCACATTCACCGACAAGCGGAGACTCGTTGGTTTACTTAGCGAAGACCATTTCGTGAGTATTACTCAGTTTAACGCTCGTCATCGCACGAAGACCTGGGGGAACAGCAATCTAGTAAATCTGACAAAACAAAAAAAATTCACCGTAATAATAGAGTACTGGCTACAAGCTGAGAGGCAACAGAGCCTATTCATTCTTTGATAGTTGAACACAGAGCAATAGCTTTCGTTTTTATCGCGAAAAACTGCAAGTTGGTACGCACTTCAACGTTCGAGGGTGCGTGGTGCATGCCGATCTTGAATCGCAGCATCGATGATTTTTTTACGGCGATGTAGGCGAGACGTCATTGACTTTATGCCACAACAGGAAGCTGTCGTACTATTATTTTAATGTTATGTGTTTCGCAAGAACACGTAATCCTACCACCGAAGGCTGAGCCTCAGACAATAGGGGCGTCATTCCAACACCTTCCTGCCATCGGTCATCCGTCTTCTTTCTTTCCACAACTACAAGAATGCGCCGGGTTCTCTATTGTGCTCTGGTTCTGGTTGCATTTAGCTCGTGCTGCAGTGACTTCACCAGCGCCAAGGATGTTGCTACGAACGAACATGTGATACTTAAGTTTGACACGAGGAAAGTCTTCAAGGCAATCAAGAGAATTCAACATCTCCGTGGGCAGCACAAGGTGAACGAAGAAGAGAGGTTGATGAATGTGGTACTTGTGATTGCTGGGGCGGGTGTTCATGGGGGGAATGGTGGACATGTTCCAGTGGTGCCTGGGACTATTGATGCAATGGGGGGTCTTCCGTCTGGAGGGTCTGGAGGCATGGCAGCTATCAATGCGGCACTATTGCTGCTCACGTTGGCTGGCCTAGCTGGTGGCATTACGTATTTGGTGAAGAAATAGCTGGTCAGTTGAATCATGTGCATTAACTTACCCACTATAATGCAAGGTTTGAGAATTTCAAAGGGAATTTATTTTGGTAAACAAAATACCTTCTCTATTGTACATGTACATGATACTGTATCCATTTACCATACAAAGCAGTCCTGCGGTTGGAAGAGCGACGCTGGGCGGTACCGCAATGGATATTGCATCGCGTAGTATGGCATGCGGATCTGCAGAGTACCGTCCTCGAAGATCTGCTGTGTGGCCTCCTCCATGTTGAGCATATTCACTGGGAACTGCTCAACGATCTCGAAGCGGCCGAAAGTTGGTGCACCACTGAGACGTGACATCACGATGTCCTTCTGGGTTGGCAATCGGAAACCAGCGATGCGAAGCACACCATTGTGCTCGTTCCACTGCACACGGACGTTACGTGGGTCAGTATTGTTGAGCCGCGCCATGAGGTAGATGCCGTCCTGGCGACGCTGTAGGGTGTAGTACGGTCGCCACACAGGCAATGAGTTGACGTCGATGGCGTGAGTCTGCGGGTTAGAAGCTGGCTGGAGTCGTGGCGACTTCTTCGGAGGAGCAACTTCTTCTTCCTCGTCTTCAGCTTCATCGTCAGCCTCAACGTCGGGCTCCATGGGCTCGTCTTCCGTGCCGTCAATTGGCTGCTCCATTTCTTGGTCTTCATTGACGTCTTCCTGTTCTTCAGCCTCTGATTCGCTGTCATCTTCTTCCTCCTCGCTCTCCTCAAACAGATTCTTCACGTGCATATCGTCGGACTCAGCACCACTGTCGATTGGCGTCGAGGGCGCTGGTGTTGGGCCTTCCAAGCCGTCGAGAGCGTGCTCTCCGAACTGTTTGAGTTTGGCACTGCGCTCCTTGAAGGCGTCGGCCTGAGGCAGCAGCTGCTGGATGAACACTACCAATGCCTTGCGAGCGTTCTTGATGTCGGCGTCTCCGTAGCTCAATACACCGTCCAAGTCGATCAGGTAGCGTGTGAGCAGCTCCGCCTGCTCCTTAACGCGGTAGTCGAAGGCTCCGAGCTCCAGACGCATCTTCTTGACGACGGAGGCGGCGTCTTGTGGCTTGAATGTCAGTAGACGCCACTTGGTACCGCACACCATAGCGGCAACGTGACGGTACTGGGCTGGAAGTCGCGTGTTGAGCTTGTGCTCCACGTCTTTGACCTTCTGCTCGATGGTCTGCAGTCGGTTCTTCTCGTGGGATGTCTGGGCCTCCATTGTTGTCTCGAGTGTCGGGTGGGGAGCTGTTGATTGCTGTACGTTTGTGACTGTTATTGTTTGACTTGCTTGTCAGTTGGCAGATTGAATAATGAGGAGCGTTGAAGTGGTCAACTTGAGTGACCATCACTCTGACTGAGACAGTCTGGGACGTTCCAGAGCAAATCGCGAATATTCGAGAGCATACTGAGTGCAAGTGATTCGCAATCAAATCGCACTTAGTGTAGCGATATCGCCAGGAAGTCAAAAGGAGTGTATCCATTTATGTAGACCACACAGAGTAAATAATTTGAAAGCACAAATTTCAAGTTAGCACGAAAGTACATAGCTGTATAATACATACTGCAACTATTGATTGAAATTTATGACCGTAAAGTCCTTACCGAGAACACACCAATCGTTTCCAACAGGGACTGCAAAAAAAAAAAAACTTCAACTTTCACTCTTGTTTTGAGAACGATGAGCTCGACGTCAAAGAAGTCCCAAATCAGCAACATGTACCGAGCACGAAGAAGCAGAAGACAACTACTGACAAACCAGCCGAAGCATTCATAGGCACGCAGCTACGTTTGGGGTTGACAAAAGAGTGGGTACCGAGTCTAGCCAAGATCGCAGAGCTTGCGTCCAAGATCAGTCCGACAGCTACGAACGTGTAGACCCTAAGACGGCTTTCAACCTGCTAAGTCTTAGAGGGCAAAGCTCACATATACCGCGCTGCTCCAGTGGCTTCGGTATGTTCGCATGTACAGATCCTCCACGGATGATTGGTTCACCGATATTCAGATTACGAGAAGTTGTTGTCGTCAAGATCAGAACGAGAACAGGAGGCACATCTGACTTTGCTCTTCCGATCGCTCAAAGAAACCAGAGAACTCAAATATCTCGGCGGCGATTTCCTGCGGATGGTGTTTAATAAAGACAAGGTGAAGCTTGACGCTATCAAGGACTTGTTAAGCATCACGGAACGCACGTCAAAACCGATCCGAGATCTAAGATGTATGAAAAATATCACTGGATGTTCTTCGATGAGGTACGCGTAGCAACGATGTGGCACTGACGCAATGAGATCCAGACTCGTAACATAAACGATTTACAAGCCCATGGATGAGATTTTCGCTCGCTTTAGAGAACCGAAGGTTAATCTCAAAAATGTGTAGCCATTTACCTTAGCGATAAAATTTGATGTGGCACACTTTGAAATCAGGTCAATAATCAGGATGGCGGAGCATGCGTTGACGGCAGCGCTCTTCTTGCTGCCGTGCGCGATCATTCTGGAGCGCTGCGTCGCGGATGGGTCGCTGTTCGCTCTACACCCGGCACTGAATGCGGTAGCGATGCTTGTTTGTCTGCCCACGTACGTAGCAGCACTACAATTGACTTGAATCCCCTTCGTCTCTTTGACACTAAATTCCGATGGTTTGTATTTCAAACAGCGCGCTGCAAGCGATGTTGCAGCGAAAAGACGAAACAGACCACGCAAAACGGTACCCAGTGCGTATTCTCGCACTGGAATATGCGCGATATTGACGAAGTTATATGTGTTTCATTCTAGTGTTTGGTTGACCAAGCTGCATCTGTTTCTAAACGTGTTGGCTGGAGTGTTGGTGGCTGTTGCTGGTGCCGCAATATTTATCACTAAACGTGACTCAGGCGGCGAACACTTTACGACACCGCACTCGTGGGCGGCTCTGGTAACGGGCATGTTCTTCACGCTCAACGTGTTCCAGGGGCTATTGCTGACGTTCGAGGGGACAAACCCCAACTGGCAATGGAAGGACGATACGCATGTGCTCACGGGTGTACTGGTCTACATCGGTGCCGTGGTCACCATGCTCTACGGTCTGCAGACGAGCTCGTGGGGGGTCCAGAACTTCACTCCTGAGCGGCAATTCCAACTTACAGTGCTCATCATCGCAGCGCATGTAGCGCTAGTAGGAAAATCGCTTGTTCTGCACCGCCGAGCGAACAAAGTGCAAGTAAAAGTGGCCAAAGTGGCATGAAGTCGCGGAAGTTGTTGTGAATCTAGAGAACAAGCAAAGCGTGGTTATCAATAACTGAATCCCATACAAAAACACTGTCAAAATAGACGTACCAATTTTGTTGCAGTAAATAGGTTGCAAATATCGTCCGCCGTGTGTTTAGTGATAACTATCAGTAAGGCAGTAACCCACTGCCAGTGACGGTTGCCGTTCGAGATGACCAGCTCCCGGGCAGCAGCGTACTTGCTGCAGTTCGTAAAGCTTGTGCTGAGCAGTTCTGCGTAAAAAAAATGACAAAACGGTATACGAATTACGTGGCCATAATATAATGTCCACAGGTAAGTTGTTGTATTCAAAAGACAGCAATTTGCTAATCTTAGCTTCGGTACGGTGTTGCAATGGCTTCTGTAAGATTTTTGTTTTCTCGTTAGCAGTCCTTACTAGTGCCCACTTTCGAGTTATATGTCTTACGTTTGTAAACCTGTCCAGTGTGCTTGACCTTAAGATTTGTTTATGGCCTTGTTGGCATTGGCCAACTTCTCGTTGCTACTCTTTATCTTCGAGAGAATTGGACGTATTATACGATGTCTTGGAAGCCTTTCGGCCGCTTCGACTTTGCTGCGAGACTTGGACAACGGCCCCAACAGGAAATACCAGGAAACAAGGCCTCGTTCTTCTTCGGTTAAGCCGTCATCCCCGAGCGAGTTCCCGCTTTCCCCTTCGATATTGCGATCGTTGACAGAATTACCCCTGTCGGAATTCTTCGAATTGTTGTCTTCTACGGTGCGAAGCCTGTTGGTTGATTCGGGTAGTCCAGCAGCATGGACCTTGCCCTGGACCGAAGGGAGGGCATTTCCGCTTGCAATAGTAGTGGCTACTATGGCTAACACGATAACGACCAAGCGCATGGTGAAGTAGTGAACAGCAACCTTCCCCTTGTACTTGTTGGGTGATGAGAATAATTCCGAATGGCCTGCAACAAGAAACTGTGCCAGACATCCCTAAATCGCGGCCTCGGCACGATGCACGGCTTCAGTGTTACATGTGCATTGCCTAATCGTGGTTGCGGGAAATGTAAAGGACATCCCATTATCCTTGTACTTTTTTTATGAAAAGATAATGTGGTAAAACTGAATACATGTATTATCATTTTTTTTTAAATCTCCACAAGTTTGGTCAGAATACAGTACGGAGTAAAAATGCAAAGTTTGCAGTCATAAAGTACATTTTAAATAGCAATGGAGCTGATTTTTTTTTACACCTGTCACTCTGAGGGAATGCTGCACCTCAAACTAACTATTCAACTACTAACAAAGTCGTGCTTCACCTGAAGTTGCTCTGAAATTTAGCAAGAGTTCATATGCTAAGGTTGAAAGTTGAAGTCAAGGTCCGGGGTTCTTCATGTGGCTGTCCCTTTGAGCTGAGGTAACGCTAATTTCTCTTTGAATTACACAGAAACGAATGCTGCGGTCCACTACCGATAGTCAACAGCAGCCACTTGGAATTCGGCCACAAACAGCAATGAAGTCGGTGATGAGGAGAGTCAATCCTTAGCTGAATGTCACCGTGAATCACGATGCAACGTATGCTATTGTCCAACACGAGGACTAAATTGCGGTGGTGTTTGTGCTAGACCGACTGGAACAGCATGCCCGTTTATCGTGGTAGAGTGAGAGCGCGCGCGGGGGGGGGGGGGGGGCTACTTCTTCGGCGGGCTTACGCGCCGAAGAAGTATAAGAATTGCAACTTCACACCGCTACTGAATCAGACAACGTCTTTATGTATTATTCTCAAATTTCAAAGTATCTAATTTATACAATACAGCCTTGATTTCGAGATATCTCTGGTGGTGAGGTCCCTCAGCGTAGGGTAATGTTTATTCTCGTTTGAGGCTGAAAACGCTTTTTGAGTTGCGTTGCGCTCTAACCTCTCAGTTTTAAGAATGACGCTAATTCCACGACTCGCATGCTGTAATGGAACTGCAAGTTTCAGTCTGCAACGGAGCAGATACGGGAGTATTTCGCGCACCATATCGTGCGATTAACGAGACTCCTTAGATGAACGTTAAATAAAAAATGTTCCTTAGTTACGTGTCATTACCATTATTCATAGGTATTATAGTTGGATGAATATTGTGTATGAGTTAAGAGCACTAGGCGGTGCAAATGGTGCTTCACGTACATTGTTCTGTTCTCAACGAGGCTAGCCATTCTAAAACAAAACTACTTTGACTTTTTTTTGTTTTCTGTCCAACTAACGGTCACTGACAAAATTTCTTGAACACTCAAATAGGGTCCCGCATAGGCTTTATCGTAAAGCGAAAGCGTGAGAACAGCTTAAACCCGCCGAAGAATCGCATCGTCATACCGATTTATTGGAAATACGGGAGCCGATTAATTCCGACTTCCGATAAGAACTTCCGAAAATTTATTTAACTTTAGAATTCTTATCGGACAGTTCAATAGAGATTACATTTTGAAAAGACGCATGGCGCAGCAAAGCGGCCTCGGTGCTAACGATGCGGATTACATTCAGCCCAAGGAACGAAGCAGATTAGCTAAACAAGCATTGGACAAGAAGTCTTTCGCACCTCAGCTAGTGTGTCCTGAATTTGAAGTTTCCGATTCGTCTTTGGTTTCACTATTTTCTCGCCCTCTTCTCGTGTAGATTCCTGAATGTTTGACTCAATCTGGAAAGCCATTCTGTGTTGTTCGAAACTGTACATGTGTTCCACGTGGGAAAGACTACAAACAACGGGTCGTGGAAGACGTGGAATTCAATATTAACGTTTTATACGTTAAGTGCCAGTGTAGCTCTAACAATTCTACCACGTTTTCAACACTAAGTTCGTATTTTGCAGAGTCCAACCCGGATGTGATGGTTCATCTACCTTTCGTATCACGCAAGAATACTGAGTTGTCTAGACGGCTACTGGAACACGTTCATGAAGGTATAATGTCCCCGAATGGATTGGCTAGTACGATTTCCCATTTGGAGCGGTGACGTCAGAACCACAACTATCATTTACTGTCATTTTTTGCGTACGCAGTGAAGTGAAATCACGAGCGGAGTGCTACATATCTTCCTCCTTTACCATCATCTCTTGCGGGCTACGTCCTAAAAAACAAAGTTCTCTCTCATGGATCTCTAACTGACACATGGCTGAAAGTAACCAATTTGTATGGATCGTTGTGTGAGATCGTCATACGGCCAGTTGAAGTGAAAAAAAGTTATGAGAATGGACCAACACATGTCTGCTTCAAACTCATCGCTCCCACTAGGGATGCCGTCAGCTCCCGCATCTCTTGGATGTACTCGTGCAGCTCACGCTTCCTCTCATGCAAACAAGGAAAGCGTGAGCGCTGGCGATACTCATAGTTCGCCGGGAGGAACGCGGCTCGAAGCTGTTCACAC
This sequence comes from Phytophthora nicotianae INRA-310, assembly GCF_000247585.1. Classification (NCBI taxonomy): domain Eukaryota; phylum Oomycota; class Peronosporomycetes; order Peronosporales; family Peronosporaceae; genus Phytophthora; species Phytophthora nicotianae. Next base: position 135,723 of record NW_008648988.1, on the reverse strand, counting down.
AGCTGAGCCCAGGATGTGAAACATCCAGGCGATGTCGCCTCCCGCGTGTACGCCCAACTCTTAGCACGACAGCTAAGGTTGGAGAGTGCAAAAGCAACGCGGAGTTGCTCAGTCGAGATCAAAACCGCATTCATCGCGAGCTCTACCTCTCGAACCCAGAAGTGAAGGTTCTCTCCCTCTTTCCCTTCGTAAGGTGTCACCTTTAGCCGCAATGACTTCGGGTGAGGTGGCTTTCCTTCTGCCGCCGGCGCCTGCGGGTATCCCCGCACGTGCGCTATGAGCCCTTGGTCATACGTGTCAAACGCATTGACACGTTCGACCTGCTCAGCCGGTGTTGACGCCACCAGGCTTTGCAAGGCCTGCATCCCGAAGATGCCCGCCATCTTCCGAACCGACTCGAACTGTGAGTCGTTCAGGTGAGGAAACTCGTTCCGATCCAAGTGCTACCAAGCGTGACGGGGTCACACAGTACCTTGTGCAGAGGAAGTTAACTTCCGAGAGTATACAAACTCTAAGTGAACGACCGTTCACGTGTCCCTGGTCTGAGGGGACAAGTACTCACTTGAGGGTACGATTAAGACTAAATGTATTTATAGGTAAGCTTAGTTTGGTTTCTAATACAAACTATAAATCACCTATACTGAATCTAGGTAGATATGCAATGATTAGCTCCTAAAGACGCTGGTACCATGTACCAGGTATTACAAGAGTGACTGGTCACTCTTCATGTAACTTGGGTACACTTGCGGTTCGTACCCCGTTACAGACCACGAGGTTTACTTTTACGTTTACGGACTTGTCGAGGTCATACATGTTCACGTACATGTTCACGACCACGACAAGGTCATCCGTGGTGACGCTTAGCTACAATAGAGTAGTTAACAAGAAAATAATTCACTTTTTCAATTTTACTTCTAAGTACTAAGCTTCCTCTGCTACATCACACTAAATACACGACGCCCATGCTGTAATGGTATTGCAACTGGCCTTTGGAGCCAAGACGGAAGTGATTTTAATGTGCGATTCACGTTTCCTTTTTGTGATGTTTTAAACTGTTTGCAGGAGCGCGATGTAGTTTGTATTAATGTAATGTGTCATTAAGTTGTGTAAATGCTGTGTGTCGAGATGTGGTCTGATAGTTGCATGTGCTACAGCCAACTCTTTTGGAACGAATTAATCTGTATGAGGTTGTCCATCCAGCTCATCTAGCTGTCCTCCCAGAATTAACTTGATCTCACTATGTGGCCCGGCCTTGCCTCTTATAGGTACCTTATAAATAACTGGTCAATCACAAGTTGTGATTGTTTTGCATTGTCCAAGAGAACCCTAATTGGCATTCCTGCCCCGAATTGGCTTCCCTTACTTTAAGTACTGCAAACTAGTTCATGGGACGTTTATGGCGAGGCAAAAATGCCGCCGGCAATTCCAGCTCGCGGTGTTCATCGTCGCAGTGCACGTGGATCATAGGGTTTTCACTCGTGCTAAGGCCCGTTCTCAACCGTTGGAAAAGGGAAAACTTTCGTCAACTTCCACTTAATCTCAAGGATTTACAGTAAAGCCTTTTCTAAATGAACCCTGAGAAACCTGATATCACTGCAAGTGTTCCAGTACTCGACGCGACCTGAGTAACATGATATATTGCTATATCTGATAGAGTAGTTGATGACATGAACCGCTTGATTGGCATGACATCATGGTTATGCGTGGTTACGACAGGGTAACCCATACAAAAACACTGTTAAAATTTACGGTACCCCTTTTGTAGCTCCCGGTGGTGCTGTCACAACACATCCAAACCAAGCCTCGATGGTTAAGAAGCTGGAGCTACTGGTGCTGTGCGGCCTACTGGGCGCCCCCTGCGCCACCATCCTGTCCAGGTGTGCGGCTGCGCCCTCACTGTTCGCCGTGCACCCCGCTGCCAACGCCGTCGCCTTCCTACTGTGCTTTCCACTAGGTATCTACGTCATGGTGGAGCGCAAGACCGTGACGCACTTCAAGACTCGGTCGGTGGCTTGAATCTCTTCCAAGCGCTTGGAGACTGCAGATTGACGTCGTTGCTGTGGTAACAGGGTCTTCCTGTCCCAGCTGCACATGTTCTCTCAAATGCTGGCGATGCTGCTACTGAGTGTCGGCGGTGCGGCAGCGTACATGACCAAGAACGCGTTCGGTAAGGACCACTTCACGTCCACGCACTCGTGGCTCGCCGGCGCCACGGCCACATTGTCTACACTCAACATGTTGGGAGTAAGAATCTACAAGATAATTTACGCTGGTTGTGTTGGTTATGACGTGTGTTGACTTGCAGGGCCTCGCCACCACTTTTGGCGGCAAGAAGACGAGCTGGCAATGGAAGAACCCGGGCCACCGCATTGGAGGCACTCTGGCATTCCTGGGCGGAGGTGTGTGCAGCTAGTCACTAGACTACAGTGTCTAAAACTAACTAACTTGTGCCAACAGGTTTGAGTGTTATCCTCGGTGTATACAGCGGAAGCTGGGGCATCTCCCAGTTGGGTGAGGACTTGCAATTGAAGGTGGCCTGCTCCGTGGCAGCTGCATACTCGCTTCTGTTCCTGAAAATTGTGGTGAGCAGTTCTGCGTCTCCGGCTGAGAAGAGTGACTAGAGGAAAAATGATAAAATGGTTAAGTGCGGCTCATCAAATAGCCCACAGACCGTTGCTTTGAGAAAGACATGAACAAACTGCAATTTCCAGTCTTGAAGATAACATCGCTTCACTCGTTGAATGTCATCACCACCATCTTCGGCAGCTTCTGCAAGGTTTACGGGATCATCCAGGCTTCACTAGAAAATCCGGATTAGACGCTGCACTACTCTTCTTGTCTCCAAATTAGTGTTTGCGCTCTACCTTCTTCTTGGGATAACTTTCACCTGGCCGTTGCCTACGTCCTCCGTACGAAAAGGTGGTATTATGCGACTCTTTCCGAACTTTCAACCGGTTTGGCCTTTTCATGGGGCTGTTTAAACAATGGCCCCAATAGCATGTACCACGATACCAGACCTCTTTCTTCTTTGGTTAAGCCGTCAGGATCCGTGCTCCCCAGCGGCACCGTAGTCACTGTCGGAGTTAATGCTGCCAGTACCCTTCCAGAACCCCTCGAGGTTCTTGGTGCCATCTTTGGTTCGAAGCCTGCTGTTTGATTCGCTTGGTTTAACAGCATGGTCCGTGCTCTGGCCTGTTGAGAAGGTGTTCACCCTTGCGAGAAAAGTGGCCGTAGTTGCTAGCAAAATAATAGCCAAACGCATACTGTGGTGATGGCGAATTGGATCACTTGCTAGGTGACGAAACAAGCTCGGAATCGCCAGCAACTTAGAAAGACTGCTCGAAACCACATTTGATATTAGTCCCAGCGTGGTCATTTTAATAGCGAACGCTGGGACTAATATCACATGTATAATGCCCCTCGTAGTTACAAAACCAATACCAGTAAATATGTAACCTTTCTAGATAACCTACACGCGTACTTAGTTTTTGCAAAGCATAGATATGTCAAGTATATTATTAATACTACTAGTATCAAATCGAATTTTTACATGACCATATTATCCACTTGTTACGATATTACATGTTCCACATGATTTAGCGAGGTACAGTAACGGCGAGGGGCATTTTATGCGAGAAGTATCGGGAACTAGGGGCATTCTATGGGAATTGAAACTACGAGAGACATTTTAACAGTTTTATATAAGTAGATTCGAATCAAAGAAAGCACCCTGGATGTGAGTACGCAACTTGTAAAGATAACTTGTAAAAGTCGACATGAGGATGGAAAACAAACGGTAATGTGCCTCACTTCTGAAAGAATGTAGCTGTCGAAATGTCTAGCTTGTACGGGTGTCTTTGTGCCCAACGAGTTTGAATAATATCAGTTGTGTTGGTGTGTGACGTACAGTACCTTTACCTACAAAAAGACAAGCTGGCAATATCAAAATCCGGACCACTGTATTGGAAGCACTCTCGGATGTCTGGGTGCGAGCAGCTAGTTTTTAGACCACAGTGTGCCACATATTGCGGC
>NW_008648988.1:129060-130806 GCF_000247585.1 Phytophthora nicotianae INRA-310 | reverse complement strand
TGAACTTGTCCGTTATGGATGAGATCTGGTAACCAACGAGGTGTCGGCGACTGTTGGGCGAGGTCTCAAGGAGTCGCCATCCGGATACCATCCGGTTACGACCAGTCGTGTCCAACGGCCAACCAGTGGTGTGCGCCACACTGCCTCGTACTAATGACTGTCACTTCACTGCGGGATCTGATGAGCCATTCAGCGATCGGCCACACATTTCACAAATCTGATCCGTGTCAGTCTCCAACGACAGCAACAGCAGCGGCGAGGGCGCCTCCGATTCTGGGCGCTTCCCGACACCACAAAGATTTATTTCATCCATTGGAGATACCGCTCATAACACCACCACCACCTTCCACATCGCGTTTCAAAAGCTTCTGCATTGCATTATATCGTCCAGCAAAACCTACCATCCAAATTTTGCGTTTATGTTGTTTTTCCCTTCCCAGTTCCAGCGTTTTTCGCCTTAAACACCTTGGGAATAACAAGCTCTTGGCCATTTTCCAATTTCTCGGTGCGAATGGCAGGCCAAATACGAGCGTTTCCGAACTTTTCAACCGCTTCGGCTCGTTCAGGAGATTTGAATAACGGCCCCAACAGGAAGTACCAGGAAAAAAGTCCTCTTTCTTCTTCTTTTAAGCCATCAGTCCCGAGCGGGGATCCGCGCTCCTCATCGATATTGTTGTCGATGTCAGAATTACTGCTACCGGTAATCCCCGAGTGCTCTTCGTAGTTGTAGCTGCCACTTTCGGCGTGAAGCCTGCTGCTTGAATCGCTGGGTTCAGCAGGATGGATCTCGTTCCGGATTGTTGGAAATGCATTCTCGGTTGCGAGAATAACGATCGTAGCTGCTAATAAGGTAGCAACCAAACGCATGGTGATGACCAATGACTTTATCTCCCTCAGCTACCTACAGGCGGAAAAATTATGATTGACCAACAACTAGAAAAAGTGTGCGGAGCCGTATAATCATGCATGTACGCAATCAAGGAAGTCCCATTGAAGTACAGTCACACCTCCCTATTTGAACCCCCCCTAACTGAATATACACTCTTCAAATGCTAGGGCACAAGCTATGCAAAACAATTTGTATAGGTTTCAGTATGCTCCTCCTTTATCTGCACAAAAACCTCTCTATTCGCTAAATGACACCCACGTTTAGAAGAAAACCTCTCTATGTAGTCACGTGTCTCAGCCAATCCTGACATTATCACTTCTGCCGCACAACCAACAAGTCCCTACCAAGTCCTCAAAATGGCAACTACGCCCTTGCAAACGCTGACATTGGACGAGAAGCTGCAGGTCAGCTTAAAGATCCAGCGCACTCCCAATATCCAGAACGCGGACGTGATTGATTGGGTCCAGGCTAAATTTAAGAAGTCCCGTTAGCATTAGTACAATTCGCCGAATCCGATACAAACCTCCTACATACTTCTGTAGTTCAAACACGTCCACAACTCGACGCCGCCGGGTCAAGTTTTCTGAACTAGAGCAACAGCTTCTCGAATTTTTCCACCGCCAAGAGGGAAACACCATTATTTCGGACGACGTTTTGCTAGTGAAGGCGAGAGACATTAAAACGGCACTTCAGATTACTAATGACCAGCTCCGACTCAGCAACGGATGGCTCGCTAAGTTCAAGAAGCGAAACGGTATTTCGTCTAAACGCTTGCATGGTGAAGCTGATGCCGTCACTACGGTGCAAGTACGTTCGGCACGCTACTTATTACAGGAAATTACAAACCAGTACAAGCC
>NW_008648988.1:126619-127895 GCF_000247585.1 Phytophthora nicotianae INRA-310 | reverse complement strand
GCATTGGAGCAACTACAGCAGCAACGCGTGCTCGGGCTAGTGAGCAAGGTGTGTAGGGAACTTCATAAACCGCTGAGGCTGTTTGAGCTGAAGGATGCAAGCGCAGATGGAGGACGGACAGGTGATGCTCCGGACGCCGGGGTCCCTGTCGACGCTGTCTTAGTTGATCCGCAAGTGCCCAACGCATTACTTGGCCGGAGGTTTGCCGCTTGCTTTTGTCCTCCTGCACGACGTACTTTGGGTTTACTGAATAGAGGCCCTTTTTGTCATTTTCTGGTATACTTTCATCAAGTAGACGGAGACACGGACGGAAACACGGAGGATCGACGGCTGACGGGCGATTGGGCGGACTGGGACTGGGCTTGGCTACGCTAGCAGGACTGCGGCAGGAACAACTCACTGGAGAGTTCGACCTGGTGGTGCGGCCTCGTGTAGGAAGACCTATGTGTGGTTGGCGGGCTTGAGAGCTTGTTAGTTGTCGTGAAGGAAGTGTGGCTGCTTTGGCAGTTGGACGGAACGGGAGGGCGAGAGAAGGCAGTAGTAGTGTATTACTGTTAATAAATAGGATCGTAGAGCTGTCTGGGCGCTCGATCTGGCCGGGTTTCGGAGTTCGTTGCCGACGGCCATTGGTGTGACGAAGTGGATCTCATCGGACGGACGCAGCGGAGGGCTACGCGACTTGCTCAACGAGCCGGGCAAGATAACAGGCCCGCTACAGTATCACATTCAGTAGGTGTGTCGATGAACTATTGTTACAATCAATATAGGATACCGGCAAAAGGAATGTTTTGTGGCAGTAGTGAAGAATCGATATACAACCATGGCATTGATGTTACGTAGGATACTGGATTGATTTTTTTTCGATATATCACGGATCTGAGTTTATACGCATTCTCTATGGATTCTAGTTTCAGTTTTTTTTTAATGGTTAGGGCACTACTGTTAGGTTGGGGAGCCCCACCGATGCTCACAACTCTATAATTCGCAAAACCGTTCGTCGTCACCCTTTCTGCATCATCTAACTAGCAAGTAACGTACCTATCTATGCCAACGAACGTGAAATGAGCTTAGATAGCAACTAAGACAGATCTAATACTACAAAAAAATCGACCCAACTGCCGACCGTCCTTCGAGGCACGTTGGTCTCGCGCCCAGCAGCATCAACACCACCAACAGCAGCACTAGAAATAACTTGCCGCTTGAATTCTATTTTGTACGAGCGCTCGACGCGCATCGTTCTGGTTTCGAAGTGACATAATTTTCTATCAACCGTGTC
>NW_008648988.1:125046-126519 GCF_000247585.1 Phytophthora nicotianae INRA-310 | reverse complement strand
GCATTGGAGCAACTACAGCAGCAACGCGTGCTCGGGCTAGTGAGCAAGGTGTGTAGGGAACTTCATAAACCGCTGAGGCTGTTTGAGCTGAAGGAAGCAAGCGCAGATGGAGGATGGACAGGTGATGCTCCGGACGCCGGGGTCCCTGTCGACGCTGTCTTTGTTGATCCGCAAGTGCCCAACGCATTACTTGGCCGGAGATTTGCCGCTTACATTCAGTAGGTGTGTCGATGAACTATTGTTACAATCAATATAGGATACCGGCAAAAGGAGTGTTTTGTGGCAGTAGTGAAGAATCGATATACAACCATGACATTGATGTTACGTAGGATACTGGATTGATTTTTTTTCGATATATCACGGATCCGAGTTTATACTCATTCTTTATGGATTCTAGTTTCAGTTTTTTTTAATGGTTAGGGCACTACTGTTAGGTTGGGAAGCCCCACCGATGCTCACAACTCTAAAATTCGCAAAACCGTTCGTCGTCACCCTTTCTGCATCATCTAACTAGCAAGTAACGTACCTATCTATGCCAACGAACGCGAAATGAGCTTAGATAGCAACTAAGACAGATCTAATACTACAAAAAATTCGACCCAACTGCCGACCGTCCTTCGAGGCACGTTGGTCTCGCGCCCAGCAGCATCAACACCAACAACAGCAGCCCTAGAAATAACTTGCCGCTTGAATTCTATTTTGTACGAGCGCTCGACGCGCATCGTTCTGGTTTCGAAGTGACATAATTTTCTATCAACCGTGTCCAGTGAACTATAAGCAGTTTTAATTGGTTTGTATAAATTGCGTAAACAGAATATCATTGGCTATAATTGAAAAGGATTTGTATCAGACCAGATATCCGGACACGTCTCATGGCGAATTTTTGTTTGGGGCGAGTTTTTCCGTGGTCACCTGTAGCTTAGATTTTACTCGCTACAGCAATACCGTAGTTGTGATACTACTATTAGCAGCTACTACTACTATTAGGAATAGTAGTACTTCCGTTTTATTGCAACTTTGAGACTACTACAATTCGGAATCCTATGTTTGTTTTGGTAAAACATGAGGAGCACGCTACTGAGCCCGGATAGAGGGGTGAAAATCTGTGCGGATCCGGTTCGGTTTTGTGTATGTCCGGTTACCCAAAAGAGCCGGAATAACATATGCTCCGTCGTCATGTCGACGGATAAACTTCGAGAGCTGCTGTAAGATATTTTCAGTTGCGTGGTCCACCTTTTTTTAGATTTCAGATTTTTGAAAAACCAAAACGAGTGGTATTCGACGTTCGTCCCTCTCGAGAAGAAGGGAAAATTGTGGTGAGGATCGCGGAAGCTCGCAGGAAATCTGGGACCGGTCGTGATGGTACGTGCGGCCGCACCCATGCTACTAAAGCGCGCTTTATTAATGTAAGCGGGCTTCATGCAGCTAGCGTACAAGGAAGCAGTCACAGGAATGGTGTTGGGTGAAATCCGT
>NW_008648988.1:77038-124561 GCF_000247585.1 Phytophthora nicotianae INRA-310 | reverse complement strand
CCATACCTGCGACTGCGCTATTTGTACAAGGCAATTGGTATTCAGCAAGGCGAGCCTGCTGAGAACGAGAACTAGGAGGAGATATGCATATTTTTATTTGGTAATTTCAACATTAATGCTGGAGTAATGACATTTGACGTATATTTTATTGGATATTGTCATCTTTGATCATCTTTGACAATTTTGTGCGTTTTCGGTGTTGAACCGGATTGACACCGGAACCATGCCAAACGCGAAAAACGGTTGAGTCGCAAAGTCCATAAATTTAGAGAAATTGATGGCGCTGTTCGTCATTTAATTTGAGGCCGTCATTTACTTTAAATTTCCCCATCCCAAAGAAAACAACTGCTTGAAGTTACAGCTAGTACAGTATCGTGTCAGTTCATGTCTGTTTACGTTTATGAAAATGATAGTAACATCGTCCAAAACATGACATCATTATTCGTGTGCACCACATCACGTCCGTTCAAGCAGCTATCTTCGAGTGTGAACACGACGTTCACTCCGTTCCGAAGTGGGGCAACATGGCAGCGCCGCAGAGTCCCAACCTAATGGTATTCGACGATGAGCCAGCTATCGTGATCCCCGCCGCACCAGCGTCCGTATCCTCAGCTGACAGCGTCGAGTCTTTCCCGCTGGTCGCACCGATCTCCCCCGTTGAGATCTCTCCAAGCGACGTCGAGCAGGACCGCAAGGTCCTCCACTTCTTCGTCTCTTGTCGCAGCGTGGATGGCAACTCGCTTGTGTCTCCCGCGCGCTCAGCACAGACGCTGGTGCGTGGTGCCTTCAATATGCTGAGCAACGCCACGGCCATAAACAACACCAAGTCTCCTCGTGCCAAGCCCCCAACCGAGGTCAACGTCGAGGTGCGTATTGCGCGGGAGACACCGATCTTCGGCTTTGGTGCAGACATCCCAACACAGCAGACAGTTACGCCTCCATCTGCTCCCAGCAGCGGTGGCCTGACGCTCGAGATGGACAATTTCGGGGAATTGGGGACAGGATTCTCGGACAAAGCGGCACTTCCCGCCGACGGACTACTAGACAGTGAGAGCTACTGGAGTGAACGACATAAAAGTCGCAACCCCAAGTTCTCAGTGGGCTTCAGTGTCCGCTGCAAGAACCCGGCAGAGTACGACCGACATGTGCAGATTATGGTGATGATCCCGGACGAAGGCACATCCTCCAACAAGAACAGCCAAGTGTTCGGATACGCATTGACGTCTTTCCAGGAGATGTATACAGTGGCTACCAGCGGCAATTACAAGCAGAAGATGACGCTGCCGGTGCACTCAACGGTGCTGGATGGAGCGACTGTGGAGCTGCAGTTTGCCAATATTCAACCGCAGGAACACCCGTTGTTCAAAGCGCAGCATAATTTGTTTAGGAGCTTTATGTTCTACCCGTTGATGAAGGAGGAACATGCAGAAATGCAGGCCGCGAACGCGAAATTGGCGGTTGAAGAGGCCGCTGAGGTGGATTTTAGTGTCAAGATCCCGTTGCAATTACTTCGAGTGTGTCAGTACGAGTTGCTGCAAATGTACGATGAGTGGAAGTTGCGCTATAATTACAACCGCAAGAAGAATCGCTACTTTGATAACGACGCAGAGGCGCTTAACTTTGGGCATGACGTTTTCCGCGTGCAGGTAGTGTGTGGACGTGATTTGAAGACGAAATCGAGTGTTAATGGTGCAGCAAGTGCTGAGACGGAGATGACGAGTGAGTTGGATGTACGATCATCGCGTACGTCAGGCTTTTCGATGGGGAGTATGGTGGGCGGGCGAGGAGGGTTTGTGAACCGGATAAAGGCTGGTAAATGGGGTGGTAGTAATGCTTCATCGTCGTCGTTTAGCAGCAATGACCCTGACACAGCTGAAGCGGGAGTCGAAACAAGCAGTAGTGTCCATCCTTTCGTTGTGGTAAAGTTTGAAGATGGTGTGGTCGGAAATCACGAGTATACTGTGGGAAAGACCAACACTGAGTATGATTCGACGAATCCCGTTTGGTCAACGAACAAAAATGCCGGCACTAAATGTCCTCATGGAAAACCCAATACTAAGTATCACGCATCGCGAGTGTTGAAGAGCCGCGTGGTTGTATCTCCTGTAAACGCACTGAAGCAGTTTGTATTTTATAGACCCAGTCTGGTTGATCAGCCTCTTGCTGGTTGGTTACGCTTCCAAGTATTCAATGAGCATTATGGCTACATGAGTGGAGTCGAGAACGACTTGATTGGGGAAGTCATGATCCCGCTGCAGAGTGTACGCGATGCCATGGTAGTAGAAGAAAAAACTGTGTTTGATGATGACGATGGTACCGAAGGCAACGGGGACGGGAACCACGAGTCCAAGTCGCACCAAATCGTGACTTCTCTCACGCTTGTAGACTGGTTTGATGTGCGTTCACCGTCGACTGATGAAATTTTGGGCCAGATTCAACTTCGCGTTAATATTTTGCTCGCTAATCCACTTGAACCAGCGAGCGATGACCTCCTCACTGGTCACGCGTTGGAGCCTTCTTCAACTCTCCCAAGACGATACAGAAGAGCTGCAGACTGTTCGCCACCTCCGAGTGATGGTGTCCTTGAAAGCGAGATTCCTCTAAACTTTTTGTATCCTCATGTGCTACATATTCGCAAGCAGATCACAGAAGTTACAGATATGATTCGACTGACAGAACATTTGGTTGAGGAGAAGAAAACGTTCAAGTCTAGTCTACACAAGAAGCGTGCAGACATTCAAGGAATCCCGACGAATCTGCACGTCTCGTACTTCCGTATTTTCCGGCATTTTGGGTCTCAGTCTGTATCGCATCCGTCAATAAATACACAAGCATCAACGGAAGATTTGCTTGGCTTGGATGATAGCGACGCGCACTTTGGCGCACCTGTTTCGCTTCAATCGTTGTCGATGCAAGAGCGTGCGATGATCCCGGAGACCCATGCAACAGTAACTTGTGGTGCTCCGACAGCACATGCAATGGGACTAAGTGACTGTGGTCTGCGTGAAATGGAGTTGGAAATGCAGAACTATCAAACAGCATTGGAAAAGAGTACACCTCGATTGGTAGGAAGTCCGGTAAGTGATAGCAACTGCTTCATTCCAGAAGATTCCTCCGACTTTTTCTATCCGCCGCTGGAAGATGAGAACGAAGCAGAGGGTGAAGATGACACTGACACGCCTGCCTCTAGTGGTCAAACGAGTCCAACTGCAGCTGCTTCCACGACTGCAGTGGAGCCTGCGCCGAAGAAGAAAGCCTCCAAGTACTCTATGATGGCTCGTAGGGCTTCGGCGGCTCGAGCGAAGGCACTGTCAAAGAATCGGTTTGTGAAGAAGAAGAGCTCGCGGCAACTTGACCAAAAAAACAGCGACGAGAAGACCGCTGTGTATGCCAAATATCCGTCGCTTCGTGTCGAGTCGGAAGAAGGAGTGGACCCGACAACGTCTATTAACTACGCTGTACGAATGGTGTGTCGTCTGGAAATGCTGCGTTCGGACTATTATCTACGCAAGAGTGTAGCGGTCTCGCAGTCTGTGAGCAGCCTTGTGACCTGCTTCATGGCGGAGTTAGACTTGTGTCTTCAAGAGCGAAATGACAAGGTGTTAAATCAAATGGCCAAGGTCGGGTTCTTGATCGGATGGGAGAGTCTCATCTCGTCGCATGGGAAGGAGCTTTACATGATTTCGGACGCTTGGGTGGCGATCAAATGCTTAGAGACATTCTCCTTCAAGATCTGCGAGGGAGCAGACATGGAAGTGGTGGTTGAGAAGAAAGAAGAAGTAGGTTATATCATCAAAATCCCGGTGCCTCCAGCTCAATTCGCACTGCTCCCTGAGAGTTTGAAAAGTGGAGAATTGATCAGTGTCACGTCGGTGTTATTTACGCAAGGAATCAACGAAATGCAGAGCTTGGCCAACATGGTGGGCCACTCGGGCGTCTCTATCCAGCGTAAGATCAACAGCACGAGCTTCCGCACTATATCGGAGTACTACAACCGCTTCACTGAGATTTGCGGCATTGGTATGTCCGAAGTGAGTGTTGGCTCACATCCTGATGAGATCTTGCGTAATTTACGCGTCAGTGTGGAGAGCGAGAACTCGGCGTCGAAAAATACGTGTATTTTACTCCATGCTGCCGATGCGGTGCGTAGTTTAAACGGTGGCCGAGTAACGTACTGCAAGTCAGGGAAAGATCGAACAGCCATGAGCACGACACTGGAGCAAGCTCGTCTTCTTGTTCAAAGGAAACGACATGTGCTACAAGAGATCGAATCGGGGAGTTCTACCGAGTACGGACCGCTGGAAGAGGTCAAAGAGGTCGCTAATATGATGCGAGAGTTCGGCGTTCGCATCCACGTCGCCAAGAAGAATGTTGGTCGCTACAAGTACTCGTTCAATTCCTTGCAGCGAAAATTACTTCCTGAAATTTATCGACCGCCCATGTCGACGATCCAAGACATGGTGACGTCGGTCACAGCGCGCGATTCGTGAGAAATTTTTATGACAGATGTTGGTATGGTCGATGCACTTATTCATTCAAAGTTGTATCTTAACAGACAGATGGCCGTAAGTTACCCTTCTCAAAACAAACGTTCATGAAATCTATTCGTCGTCCTCCTCGTCGCTCTCCTCCTCAGGCGTCTCAAGCCACGTGAGCCACGTGGACGTCTGGATAATAGCCTTCATGCGCCCAGGCACGTCTCCATCCACGTCGTACTTGTACTCGAAGAAACCAGTTTCGTCAATGATGTCCAAACTGTAGAGCGCCATGAAGCACTTCTCGATCAGACCCTTAGGGAAGTCGTACTTGTTCAAGAAGACCTGCAGAGCGTACAGAGCCTCCATCTGGTCCTTCTTGTCCGAGTCTTCCATGGCGAATTTCAGCAGCTCACCGTACGCAGGCAGGGCGATCCAGTTGGCGCTGGACTTGGCCACGTCTTCAGCGGCGGCCGTGACGGCCTCGAAGACCACAGCGCCGCTGGGTCGGCCGTTCTTCTTGAAGATTTCCTTGGCCACCTCAGCCAATTCCTCACCCTTCTTGCCGCTGGCCAGCACCTTTTTCATCGTCTCCCGGTCGACCTCCGCCTTCTTGGCCGCGGCCTCCTCGGCCTTCTTCTTCTCTTCAGCGGCCACGCGCTTGGCCTCTTCAGCTGCCAGACGCTCCTCCTCGGCTTTTTTCTTACGTTCCTCACGCTTCTGCTGGGCACGCGCCTTCTTGTCCAACACCTCGGGCTCGGCCGGCGTCTGTTCCTGTCGGCCGCTCACGCGCAAGTTCAACATACCGGACGACAGACCCTCGTCTCCGCCACGGCCGAAGCGGCCGCCCGCGCGGCCCTCGAATCGGTCGTCACGGCCGAACCGGTCGCTGCCACGGTCTCCGAAGCGGCTGCCGCCGCCGAACGCGCTCGACCACTTGTCGCCTCCGCTGCTGTTACGCACGTCGCCGCTGGAGTTCGGGCCCTCGCCGCGTCGCGCCAGGTTCAGACGCATGTGGGCCGGACGCTCCTCAGCCTGGAACTCGTCGCGCGACGGACGGTCGTACCGGGAAGGGCCGCCAAAGCGGTCGCCGCCGCCACGCCAGTTGCCGCTGTCGTCTCCGCGGCCGAATCGGTCTCCACCGCGGTCTCCGAAGCCACCGCCACGGCCACCGCGGTCTCCGAAGCCACCGCCACGGCCACCGCGGTCTCCACGCCACTGGTCTGACTGTTCGCTGCGCGACGGCTCGCGCTCGTAGCGATCGCCGCCGAAGCGGTCGCCGCCACGGCCGCCACGGTAGTTTCCATCATCGTCGTCAGCGCGAGCACGCGGGCCCGAAGGAAGCGCCGCCTCCGGGATGTAAGACGCCGCCTGGTCACCCAGGAACTCACCAAGTCCGATCTTCTTGCCGCGCACCATTTTCTGCTGTGTGTAGTGAAGCACCTGTACGCTGTATGCTGAGCTGCTGGGGGCAGGACGGGATATGACGTCGAAGAGGGAGAAAAGAGACAAGTGCGTGGCTGAATGGCTGGCTGGTGGAGCGGTTATGTAGACCACACCACTTTACACCAAGTACTCTACTGAGACACATGGCTACACTCTACCACGTCACTTCAACATAGCTAAACCTATTTTGGCCCTCGGCCTCCGTTTACCCCATCATGTCGAAGCGAATTGTTGACACTCAGTTACCGCCAGTTCCGCACCACGTACGTCACTATATTGACCATTTTTCTAGGGTATCTTCACTAACTACGCTGTTAAAGAATGGCTCCACATCGGGATCGCAGTCTCCAACGCGGTTTCTTGGTCGTATGAGTTGGGACAAAGGCATGCTCGATAATTCTGTTAGTCCATCATTTCGCACTTCTAAACACGCTACAAGACCACCAGCGGTACCTTCCACTTTAGCTCCATTAGCATCGCCGATTAAACTTCCTATATTAACGGCGCAATCGACAAATACCGCGCTACCAGTTCCGTATCCATCTCCTGTACGTCTGAAGACGCAGTTGAAAGCAGGGAATGGTTTGTATCCGATGACGGTCGAGGAATCCTTCGACCAAGTGGAAAAGATGCTGGAAGAGCACAGACAACAACGCAAAGAACAGAAACCTCGTCGGGTTGAAGCGTTGAACGTCATCAATGAGTCATCTCCACTACAACGTCACACATTCGTATTTGCACCTTTGGATGACCCACGGATGTTGTCTGAAATCGCAGCACAAGATGCGGCGGATGCTCGAGAAGGTTTGAAGAAAGGGGAGTCCGAAATGGACATAGAAGTCGGTGGTTCCAACACAAAACTGAAGTATTTTGGACCGGATGCACGCACCTCGTACTATTTAATGTACAGGGAGCTGCACAGCAAGCCTCACCTCTTTGTTGATCGTGACACACATGAGCATCATCACCGAGGTTCAATACGAAGTAACTCAACTGTAACTGGTCGAAGACGCTCGACGGGAATGCGACGATCGCTACCGACGTTAGAACAAGCGCAGATATCTGTCGGAGGCGAAACGGACTTGGTATCGTCTGTACCGCGTTCACCACGTACGCTCTTCCTTGGTGCGAGTCTTGCAGGGAGTCAAACAGCCCCGACGCTTCTACTAAGGAAGGAACATAACCAACGGACCTTCGACCTCAGTCACCAGGGTCTAGGAGACAACTTTATCGTGCGATTTGCTGCGTGTTTACCAGAATTGCCTCTTGTCGAGTGTATTAATGTGTGTGACAACCGATTGACCGATGCAGGGATTAGCTGCTTATTGCGAGCACTGGAGAACAAACCGCACTTAACGTCCCTGGACATATCGTCGAATCCGATCGGCGTCGATGCAGCAAACATCCTTCGGGGGTATATACGCTCTAACTTGAGTACGTTGCGTATGTTGGCGTTGAATGAAGTCTCGCTGAGTGATCACGAGTGTGCACGACTAGCGAAAGCTTTGGAATACAACAAATCTATTGATCGGCTTTTGCTCCGTGGAAACCAGATAGGGTTACAAGTGCTTACTGGTACAGGAGGGGATTCCTTTGATGAAAACGAGGAAGAAGAGGAAGCAAAGCCTACAAAGCTCTTGACTGGGGGACAGGCCCTCGGTAGCATGCTCACAGCCAATCTGACACTCCAGCACTTGGATTTATCATGGAATCAACTGCGTGCAGTTGGATGTGGCTTCATCGCTGCTGCATTACCGTTGAACTATCAATTACGAGAGCTTGATTTGAGTTACAACGCGTTGGGGGATAAAGGAGCGTTGTCTCTAGCTCACGCTTTACGCGCAGGCGCTCGGTTAAAGAAACTGACGTTAAGTTACAACGGCATCACTTCTCGAGGAGCTGTGGGTCTAGCCAGTGGTTTAGCCGTGAATTCATCGTTGTCGATGCTGACTTTAGACGGAAATCCGCTTGGAGCTCAGGGTGGTAAAGCTCTTATGCATGCCAGTTGTGCGCCACGACCAAACACGGGAGAAGCGTCAACTGTATGTCAACTGTCCCTGTTGGATTGTAGCTTAAACGTTTCGGCCCCAAAGATGTCAGCAGCTACAGGAGATGAGCAATTGCATGTATTTAACCCGGTGGACCCAGCAGGCAGCTACGTATTGGACCTCAGTGACGCCTACGAGCACATGGTCGCGCACGAATTATTGCGACTTGCAGTGTCACATCCTGCACGTTTCCACTTTACAAAACTCGAGTATAACGCGTTGACACAGAGAGGACAAGTGACAAAGCTCGAAATGGTTAAACGACGTATCATTCCTTCCTCAGCTTCGATGGAGACAATCGATACCACTAGCAGTGGGAAATCCCTGAATCCAGTGGCATTGTTGTTTCAGCGACTTGATGAAGATGGATCGGGCTCTGTGGAGTTTAATGAGCTTGGGGACGCATTACGTAGCTGTGGGATTGATGTATGTGATGAACAACTCGTGGGTTTACTGGAAAAATACGATTATGACAAAAGTGGTTCTTTTCACAAACGTGAATTTGGCGATTTATTCGCACGAGTTGGGTTTGCATTTGTTGATTCGGATAATTCGGGTTCGTTGGATACAGAAGAGCTTCGACGTGTATTTCAACTACTGGGTGTGACAGAAGAACTCGAAGTCAATGATGATATTGCTCGAATGATTTCTAAGTACGATCTGGATGGTTCAGGGGAAATCGATGCTTTCGAGTTCCTTGAATTTATGACTTCCGAGGTGTTTACAGTCCAAGATGCACAGAAAAATAAAGAAAACGAGGAAGCCAAGTTGACAAGACTTGAACCGTGTGAAGTTGGTTCTGGAGCGAGCTGGCAGATTCCGAACGTTGGTCAACTCACCGCTGATTTTGCTCATAGTGGTGGAGTTGATAGCAATACCGGTGGAAGTTCAAGCGAAATTTACCCGCCATCAGACTCTTTGTTGATGCCAGATAATATGCTATCGAGATTCCTTGTCAATGCGTCAAGTATCAGCCGAAATATAACAGAACAAACGGAATTTTTACATAGCGTTCTCGCCGAATCCGGGTTGTTTTTATCTGCAGTACAAGGAGAGCAGCTTCTTACTCGACAAGGGGTAGCTTCGTCCACCGTCCGACCGGGTAGGAGACTGGTCGCCCTTGCGAAGCTGTTGCCCCAGATTATTGATCACCGTGAAGCGGCTAGTCTGGTGACTCGTATCGTGGATATTCACAACCAATGGCTTGAGCGTCTTGCATTGCGTCGTTGGATCGGACCTCAGCTGTATAGTGTACTGGTAGGATCTCTCACCAACACCTATTCTTTTGATCTCAATCGCGAGGATCATCAAGTGGCTTTACGTAGATTAGCACTGATTGCTCAAGAGGAAAAGCAGTTCAGTCGTTGGCGATCTGGACGTGGAGATACGTCACAAAGTGGCAATTGGGAGAACTTCAGATGGGCTACGTTAGACGGTGAACCGGTATTACTCTCTAGTTCCTACATCCTCAACAAGCTGCTAGGACCGGTAGAACGCTCTTTGCTTCCATCTTCGAAACTTTGTTTTTATTACGTGAGTACAACTCGGCCTCCACGAGGCACGAAACCTCTTAGTCAACGCAGATTTGAACAATTGGCTGCTGTATTGGTACAACCGCCGGGCGAGAGTGATATATCTGCTCTATGTGAAGACCACCGTGACCAGGAACAAGACTTAGCTATGTCTAACGATAAGAAGAGGACACAGGCTATACTGCGTTGGGAGCTTTTGAAGAGGTTTGTAAAGACTCATCGCGTTACTGAGAAGCGGAATAAAAACAAGAGAAGAAGTATCGCTGGAGAAACGATGGATCGACTTACGAATACATTGGAGAATTTACATCAGAAATTACAACTATTGGAGATTCTGGTGGCTGATCGATGGCTTACCTGCGCCCAAGCACAAGACTTGGTATCGGCATTCCCGAACGCAGTCAGAGCTCGTGCTCGAGCAGCTTGTCTAATTTTCTCTCGCATTGTTGATATTGAGAATTTTATCCAGGTAAGAAAACATTAAATCTTACGGATTTTGAGGTAATTAACGGTTGTTCTTCGTGAAGATATATGACGGTCTGTCGATTGAAGATCAAGAAGAATGTGTTAAGCGGCTTGGGTGGCTAAATATTTTAGATCCAGTACTGCCAGAACGACAATATCCGCCACTGGATTTGAGTATTTACGATGAACGCGAACTCGTACAAATACTAGCACAGCTCGCATTACAAGAAGGAGTACGTGCTTATCCTTTTTTTTTTTTTACTATTCAACATACTTATATATATATATATATATATATATATATTACTGCAGACTTCTAGCTGGCAGAACGCTTCATATCGCCCAAACATCGCTTCTGCTGGCAGTGATCAAACGACGGAGGGTTTCTCTGTACTCCCACCACCTGGATGGGGTCGACCTGACGCGGTGGGCCCAGACAGTGTGAAACACCATGGCACGGTTTGCTTGCGTTACCAAAGTTACCCAATGGAGGGGACGGACGAAACTCAGCGAGATGCTGAAAGACTCGCGCTTCGGGATCGTGTGTTATGCGGTTCAAGACTTTTCCTCTAAGGATCGCGAAGAACAGTTTCACTTTACCAACCTGTGGAATATTTATTGTATTCTGCCGACGTTTCGTTGCTATTGGTCACCCTGCGGTTGTCAGCCGGAAACCATTCAGGAGGCACATGCCGACCAATTGAAACATACTCAAGTACCCACCAAACGATTCGAAACTCACTTAAGTTGACACGTGAAACAATAAAGCACTTCAAGATATTTGTTAACAGAGCGATACAAATATCATCCTGTTGGTTCAGCATCGATGGGCATCATGTTCAGAGAAACACATAGGCATTAGCGTGTACCAATGTGTTCCAAGACGTACTGGGCCGACAACATCGTTTGCTGTTTGAAGACTCACTTTCCAAACTTCCGGTTCCTCAACACTTCAACGCTCAAGCACCATGCTCCACTTCAAACTTGGTTGGATTGCTTCCTGCGCTGCGTTGCTGTTATCTACTATGGCAGCAAAGGTCGACGACTGCAGTTCTGTGATCGAGAGCGACGTCGAGAGGGCTGCTCGCTTGGCGAATGAAATCCCTCAAGGTGGACTCGGCATCCTCGTGATCGACCAGCAAGTGAGTTTCCATCCAGGAGGATCCCTCGCCATTGACTCTGCCAAGGAAGATGCTGCTCGCATTGCTGCGTTCATCTCGAATCACACATCCGAGTTATCACAAGTCGTTTTGACTATGGACTCCCACCAACGCTGCACACGGGATATTCTGGGAGAATGAGGTTGGGAGTCTCCGAGTCCATTCACGACGATCTTCGCGCAGAATATCACGGATGGCGTCTGGAAGCCACGAGACTCGAGTTTGAACGACTACGTGTTGACGTACGATCAGTCACTGGAGGCTAGCGGCAAGTTTTCACTAACAATCTGGCCGGAGCACTGCCTTATCGGATCACCGGGCCACAACATCGTTCCTGACGTGCTCGAGTCTGCTCTTGAGTGGTCGAAGCAGTCGCTGAAGCCGATCCAATATGTGATGAAAGGCAGCAATCCGTTTACTGAGCACTACTCTGCTTTGAAGGCGGAGTATGAACTCCCCTATGATCCGTCGACGATGAAAGTATTTTTTTTTATCTCATTTCTTACTAAACTGGTTTGCAGTTTGAACATTTCTCTGATCAAGTCCCTGCAACGTACGGGTAAGCTCGTCATCGTGGGTGAGGCGCTGTCTCATTGCGTGAACTTCACTGTCCGCGACCTCGTGACCAATTGGCCGGTTGAAAGACTGAGTGATCTGGTTATCCTGACGGATTGCTCGTCGCCGGTGGCTGGATTTGAGGCTGAGGTAATTACTCTCGTTTATCATTTTTGTATGGCGGGTGCTACCGCCCATGTTTTCTATAAGGGTTAGGTATCCAAAACATGGGCGTTAAGTATGTATTCCATGTTTTGTCCATGTTTTGCCAAAATAAATTACGAAATCTATGAAATTTATCTCCGGCATGTTTGCGGTATGTTGAGGCATGTGCAATCATGTTGGCCGAATGGCATGAAAATTGAAGAATGACAGGGGACTCGTATTGTCGGGAAGGCATGCCACTGCTAAATGGCATAAATATACTTACCATTTGTCATACTTCCTGTCTCCATGTGAGAAAGTTGTCGAAGCATGAAAGCAAGAAAAATATGAAAACATGGCGCGCACCTAAAAACATGTAAAAAGCATGTGAATCATGGTAAACCTTAGAAGTTGTGCCTACGCAGCTACAGTCTCCTTCTCCTTAGAAGTTGTGCCTACGCAGCTACAGTCTCCTTCTCCTTGCTGCCGTCGCTAAACTCCACGATCAAATGCATAACATCCCATCGACGGCGCACCAACCCGGTCTCCGTGTAATCACTGCCTGCTTCCTTCCAGAATCGGCGCCAGAAATACAAGCAGATGAATAATCCGCAGTTGTATCCATCCTTCTGGATCGGGCTATGAATGGGGGTGATACTGTATCCTTGGGGGAGACTCTTCTTCACCAACTCGTCTGCTAGCTCAGCAAGTAGGTTGTGGTTTGCGCGCTTGTTTGTACTGTCGTATCAGTACACAGTTTGCTTGGGCCCATCCACCACGATGCAGATACGGCTCGACACGTGAGCGGGCCCGTTAGATGATGTCCTTCACGAGAAAATATTACCTGCACGTTAATACGCATAGCAACTCACGCTGTAGCAGCAAACTCACATAACCACGAATGAATAGACTTGCTACGCACCGAATAGACGAAAGAAGATGCCACAGGAAACACCGGAGTAATTCACCACGAGGCGAAAACTATACAAATGCAAACGAACCCAAAGAACCACCGAGTTAGCGACCTTATCTGGGCGGAAACAGTCAACAATGCGCACGTACCTGCAGCCACGCACTACGGCGAAGAGGGGGGGGGGGGGCACAACTAGACCTCTCAGGAGCCGTTCGGGGGGCGGGAAGACCGAAAGCGCGCGGTGTCGTCGAGGGGGATGGTTCGAGCTTCCGGCGACGAGCGGCAAAAGTTGAGTGGCTGAAAAATCAGTAATTTAAAATCAGTAATTTATTATATTTTACAAACATGGCCATTCATGGTTTAAAACATGTAAGAAACGTATTGTAGAAAACATGGGCGGTAGATTTTGCGTTTTTGTATTGGCTACGGTTTGCTGAGTTTTGATTGTTGTGTGGTACAGCAATTCTTGAAGGATATGGCTACAAAGGGATTGACTTTGACGACGTCCACGGATTTCAAGGCGTAAATGACGCCGCTGGTCGTATCGGGTCTTTACAAGCTCCACGAAAAACATACTTGGCGTGGACATTGTACCTTGTTAAAAAAATGTTTTTCGATTTGATTAGTACTCAAAGCACTTCTAATCAAATAGTAGAAAATCAAGTATTAATACATGCAATTCGGTTTATCTTGTTCCAAGAAAACCGAATCGAACGAACTGTCTATTCGGTTTCAAGTTTCGCTCGATTCGATTTTGTCAACGAGAACCGTTTTTTTTTAAGTCCTGGTAGTCCATATTTCTCCGGGAAATGTAATCGCTCACTTAGTGGACGTCGGGCCATTCCTCGGACTACTTGAAACTGGTAAAAAAAAAAAATCGCTTCCCAATCTGTAGTAACGCACTTTACATGTTCTCTGCCAACGAAACAGGCACTACTTTGAATACGAACTCTACCTCGAAAACATAGCACAATGTTCAGTAACCGAGTTTTATCCTAAAGATCGACTAGTTATTTCTTACTTCGAAGTACGATTCACTTTCCGTGAATAAGCATCAAAGTATTAGCCTGTCACCACTTGTTTGCCTACAACTCGTCCTTGGCCTCAGGCACCTCAGCGAACTCGTCCACTTCGTCTTGTTCCGAAGGTTTCTCGGTAGATTCAGTCGGGATCGACTCGAGGTCATCCACCACTTCAGCGCGAGGCACCACATTGGCGTTATATACACCTGTATACGACGGAAGTGTAAGTTTGGTAGGGTAGGCGCCTCCGAAGTGGATAGTGAGCTTTGTGGCCTCTTTCTCGCCAGCCGAGCCGAAATCGGGCGGACTAGCAACACCCACAGACACCCGAATCTGGTGGTCGCGTTTTACAACGTACGAAGTGGACTGGAAGCGGAGAACAGCCTCGTATACTTGACCAGGGACGATCTCACGCGAGTCTGCACGCTTGAACGAGTGAACACTCGAATCTGGGCGAATGGTCTTGTGTACGGGGTTCAACAGCGCCTCAGTGATGTATGTCACGCCAGGACGTTTGTTCTCGTTCGGGAACGGAGCCGTGTAGTCAACATCTTCAAGATAAGCCACGAGGTTGACATCGGGTTGGTCGACTGAGAAGAAGAGACGCAGTTCGGCCTCCCCCGTGATCTCCGTCAGTGGCAATTCAGACGTAAGGAACGTTGCGTACTGGTCAGCCAGAGGCGTGCGGTCGTGGTAGTACATGGGACGCAGACCAAAGAGGTGGTCCAGCATGTTCCAGCGCGACACCGCGTCCAATGTCGGCTTGACCGTAACATTGTGGGTTACTTCGCTTTGTTCACTCTCTGGTTCCGCCTGGAACTCCTTGTTGGCGTTAAGGTAGAACGTCTCGTCACTCAGATAAGACGGTGGCCACGAACTCGCCTCCTTCCAGCGGTTGTGCGCCATAGTGAAGTAGTGCACAGGGAGTTCGTCCTCGATCTTGGTGATCTTGCGGCGGTTAGCATACATGTGGTGGTCGAAGAAGCGACTCACTTCGTCCAAGTGGTAGAAGCATTTCTGCTTGGACTGAGCGAACGGGTCGGCGTTGTCGACACCAGCGTGACTCCACGGTCCAAGTGTGAGTCGGTGGTGAGTTGCGTCCTTCTCAATGGCCTCCAAGGCCTCTTTGGGCAGCTCCGGCAATAGCGAGGCCGTGTCAGCATCCAGACTGTTGGTCAGGTACTTGAACAGTAAAATACTAGAGCGAGCCACACCCATGTCGAAGAAACCGGCCGACGTCTGCAATGCAACACCAGAAGCGGCAATTGCACCGAGATGGCGAATAGCGTCCAGTTGCTCGGCAGTGACGCCGATCGACGCGAGTTTGTCGTCTCGGAAGTGCACGTCCTGGAGTTCTTGAGCCAAATCCGGGTTCTTTGTGTGCTGGTAGATGTAGTTATCGAATTTAGCGTCATCGTCGTCCACTCGGTAGACTTGGCCACCGAAATGTTTGAGCATCAGTCGGGGTTTAAATGTCGGGATATTGTTCCAGCGGATCTGACGGTCTGTAGCGCCTGTGAACGACGCCCAGTCGTTCAGAGCCTTATCGTTCTTTATACCGCCAGGGAACAGCGCGTCCTGGAACACATCGACCGGCGCGCTGTTCACTGAGACCGCCTTAAGAGCAGGGTGGCCACTAGCAGCTGCAAGGAGAGCACCCACTCCATCCAGTCCCTGCCCGAAGACAGCGACCTCTCCATTACTCCAGGGCTGCTTAGTGATCCACTCGATAACGTCATAGGCATCCTGCACTTCGGCATCAGCAAAGTCGAACGCTTTCGTGCCGGCCGAGGCGCCAGTACCGCGCACATCCACCGAGACCCAAGCGTATCCGTTAGTGACGAAGCGCTGCACGTAGGCATTAACGCGAGGGTTGGTGAACTTGCGCTCGTAGCGTGTGAACATGTTGAAGGGGAAGTCCAGAGTGTAGCCGCGGCCGTGACGAGTGGGGAAGAGCACAGTGGGCACCTTCTGCTGCTTCTCCCAGAGATAATCGGCCAGATACGAGTCCACGGCCAGGTCGACGCCGTCACGCATGGCTACGTACTGCGTCTCGTGGTGGGTCTTCTTGGGGTCGAAGAACCGCAGCGACTCGTAGCGCCTCTCGCCGAACCACGAGTGATCGTTCACGTGCACGTCACAGGCGATGGGATCCTCGCGGTTGGAGATGTAGCCGGCGAACTGGTGCGCAAGATACAGCGAGATCATGGAGAACACAGCGTTCTTCATGTAGTATTTGGTGTTGGCCGCCGCTTGGGGCTGGCCGGTAGCTGCAGCCTCCGCCATGGAAGTTTCTAGCTAGTCGACTTGAGAGCTACGAGGACACTTGGCGAATGACGCACGTGGGGGGATCGGAGCATGTGTATCCGGATAAAATACGGATACTGCGTTTTGAGGGTTAGTTGAATATTAAATGCAAGTGAAAGGATTATTGATTCATATTAGTTGTTACAAGTCAATGTGGACGAAAAAAGGGATGCGCCGACGACGTTGAAACGGGCGTGGTCAACATTGTTGGCCCAACAATAGGAAGCCCAAAACAGTACAGGGACAACGGAGCACCTCCGCCTCAACCATTACGGTGTGTGGATACGTAGAGAGCGTTGGGGCAACAATTAAGCGCCCGAAGAGCGGCGTGACGTGGGGGCTTCATTGGCCAATGCGTCGTGACGATGAGATTGCACGGGGCAGGACTGGAGTGCAGACCACAGAGGCACGCGCTTTGCTCTTCGTGCGCACAGTCTCTGCGCGGTACAATTGGCAAACAGTGGTCACCTCATTGTGGTACATCTGGACGCGGGACTGCATGAATTGATTCAATTCCAGGCATAACATGGCTACAGCATGATCAAGCTGCATATTATCGTCAGCGAAGTGCGGGTCTATGCGTAAAACTCTACGGACATCGGCAAAGTTTTACCGTGCCGCACAGGCTCCTGCAATGAGCACCAAGGCATTAGACAGTGACATTCGCCAAAACTGCCTTCAATCGTACCTCTACTCTGCTTCACTGTTCGATAGCTGCAGCGTCGTGGTCAACTCCGTGTTGAAACTTAAGCTACTACCACTACAGTAATACACATGAGTCTCCTTCCTCGTTAAACGAGTCGTTTAGTCTCGTTGGCTGGTGGTACTGTAGCTCGTATTCCACTCTCCCGAGTAGTGTTCTACAATCAACTAAAAAGTAGCATCTGGACGCTAACAACAATCTGGGTCACGGTGTCTAGTACAGGTGCAAGCTCGTACGTTATCACATGGAATCTTTTGAGTTGTGGTCGTATCGCTGCTAGCATAGTTTCCACATCTACTAGACCGCTGTCATCTTCAAAGCAAGCATAAATTTGATCCCATTCACCAACTTCCAACGAAACACCTGCACCTCCCAATTCTCTCTCCAATTCTGATCTCGACAGCATCCTCTTCTCACCGAATAACATGTGACTGGCACGAGTCACATCCACTTGCCACGTTGCATCCGTAAACTCCCACAGCAACTGGCGGAGTTTGAATAGCAAAGATCGCGATAGTGATTCAATTTCATCCGAGGAATCGACTTCATCGACTTGGTGTTGACGGGTGTCGATGGTACCGGAGATCTTTTCCTTGCGTATATAGACACCTTGTAGGTCCATGCGCAGTTTCCCGAACACTTCCGCTTCAGTACGACCAACAGGGAGCGCCACATGCTTGCCAATCCATTGGACATAGTGATCGCAACTCATTTCATGCGCAGTCGCACCAGAGATCTGGAAGCCCCAACGATGACCTTCGTCATCCATATACAGTGAATGGACTGTCAGCTTTGAAGCAGCTATAGGGTGCAGGACTGTATTAAGAGCACGAGAGTTGAACGATCTTGAGCACAAATTTACAGGTTGAGAGAATGATCCGAGGTGGCCTCGAGACGTAAACGTGAGGGAAACTGCAGCCTTCGGAGCTTGTCGAGATAGTTCCAGCATATTCTGCATCTTTCGAGCACGTGCAGATACCGTAATGAGGTCGTGACATACGCTAAGCGCACCAGAAATCTGACGTGTTAGAATAGGGAGTGTACTGAGTTGTTCGCTTCTAGACCCCGCCGCTACAGCTGGATGGTCTCGAGGAAAGAGTAATACCAAGATACCGACGATCTCTTGACCGTAGCTGCTCCAAACTGGACATGCCACAACGGAATGGCGAGTAAATCCGAGTCGCATGTCCGAGCGAGTCGCCTTCATCGTGTAATTATCCACTTTTGACCTCTCTCGACGTGTTGTACTGGTTAATTTAGAGCTGTGTTGACTGGTAGCTGCTTCTTCTTCGTCTTCTTCTTCGATCCAATTCTTTACGATGACAGCACTACCCTTAATAAGGACTTGTTGAAATAACCCCTCAGTTGTAGGTGCACGGAGCGTCTGATCTGTCACCACTGACAACTTCCGCGATTGAGCTCCTAGCGACGGAATAAAACTCATACTCGAGCCTTGGTGATTAATATTCGTAGTTGAGTTATGCGGAGCGAGTGCTGCAGCAGCTTGAGGTGCGATCTTAGACGACCACATGTGACGTTCGTGCAACTTGTCGACCGGGATAGTGCCACCTTCCTCCCATACGAACAGGTGAGCAGTGGTGTCGCCATCAAAGATACTCACGCAGGCGTTGTAGACTGCGTTAATGACGCCGACGACACTCATTTCTTTGAAAAATGACATTGACGCATCCAATAACAGCGCAATTTGTTCCTTCTGACGTAACATTCGCTGTTTCTCGAGAATAGCTGCCAGAACACTGCAACTCTGACTCTGGACAATCGACAGGAACAAATCGTGTTCGTCAAAGTGTGTTTTGCGTCTCGTGGTGTTAACAAGCTGCAACAATCCCACCATCATCTGTCCAGAATCTACAGATACCGACTCTCCACTATCGGCATTTTCAACAAGTCTATTCATCCCAGGGATGATCCCTTCCACTTCTTCTACCATTAACGGAGCGAACAAGACATTGCGAGCAGAAACTCCATTGAGACTATCCACAAACGCATTGAATGATCCTGCCTTTGTCATGTCATTGACAATCGTGAGTTGTTGCGAACGCACCGCTTCCTCCATCAAAGACCCTGCGTAAGTTGATCTAGAAAAAGTGATGCGATGCCGTCGTTTGTGGTGGAACGTCACGAGTTCATTAGTATCCGGATCTACGACGTAGACAGCAGCACCTTCAACGCCAATAATTTGTTCCGCAGCAGTTCCAAGACTCACGATTGCTTCAACGATATCTCCATCAGCGATCAGCTTGCCCACATTCCAACACAACTCCTGGTTTCTTTGGAATAATTGCGAGTTCTCGATAGCCAAAGCGATGAGTTTGGAGATCGTTTGGAGTAAAAACTCATCTTTTACACGGAATGGAGCACCTCCAGACTTGTTGATGACTTGGACCACACCGAGCAGAGTCTGGTCGTTTGAAGGCTCCCCTGAAGCCTGTTCAGTCCTAGATTTAGGATTCATCGTAATATTAGAAATAATAGGCACAGTTAACATACTTTTAGTACGATAATGCGTCTTCTTGTCCCACGCGGAGTTAAATCGTGGGTCCTCGTACGCATCGGGAATGTTGATGGTCGCTTGTGTTTCAGCGACTAAACCGACAATCCCTTGTCCAAAGTGAATTGTCATTCCAGTACTTGCTTTTTGCGCTGATCTTTGGTAAACTTTAACACCTGCACCACTGATATCGCTGTGCCAGTTGTGAAGTGTGCGAGTTGCATTGTCAGCAACGAAAAGGGAACAACGGTCTGCATCCAAGATACTTTTCGCGTTTTCGATTACAACTTTGCCCAGTTCGTCGAAGTGGAGACACGTGAAAATCTCGGGAGCCAACTGGATGAAAGTTTCTTCGTTCACTTTGTTGCTCTCAACGTCGGTAAAATACGCGACTTTGGGGAATAATCCACTCGAAAAGTGACACAATAGCGTTAATAAAGCCTGGTCTTGTGGAGTAAAAGCGTCGCATTTTTCGAGAGCGATCGAAAGCCCCAACGCCTGCACTTGAGCGAGTTTACCTGATACTTGAACCACAGCTACAACGTGATTGTCGTGCGATATAGGAATTAGAAGAGTCGAGGCGTGCGGGTGCGTCACCAAACGATCAGCGTTATCGGTTGCTGTAGAGTAGTTTTGGTGCTTCATCATGTGCCCTGCAGGGAGGAGCAATGCTCGCTTTGTATGATACACGAATGCTGCCAAGCCACTTGGTATTGACGCTGAAATGGGGCGTTTTGAGCTTGGTGCTTTGATCAGATGTGGCAATGCAGAGCGCACAGTACCCATTTTCTCTACGTTATTTTCAGTACGCGGCATACGGCACCAGAATTCTTGCTCTGACTTGTCAACTACCAGTACCAAAACTTGTTCAGCGTGTAGTAATTCACGACATTCTTCCGTTAAACTCTCAGCGAGTTGATAGATGTGCGTGCACTCAGCCACGCGTTGAAGAGAGCGAGCCATGACTTGGAAAGACTGATGCAGAGATGACATTTGCAAGCCACAGAGCTTCACTTCCCGAAGCCAATCGCGTGTACTTCGATCCAGTGTACTGTCGTGTAAAGCCATGAGTTGGTGACTAAGAAGTTGCTCGAATGCTTGGCCCACATGAGAAGTAAACGACATGGAAGGTAATGATGAAGTGGAGGCAGAGACCGTCTTACGAGAGATGTCCGTAGTGATATCACTGGGCAATAATCCTTTCCAAATATCGTCCGAAAAAACATTATTCACTTGCAAAATTTCTCCGTTAGGCGTTGTAGTAATTCCAGAATTACTATTTCTTCTACGCACAGGAGTCGATGCGGTACTTGGTCGTGTTGATGTGGTACAATAGAGTTGTCGAGTGCGATGGAGCCGCAACTCGTTATCTTTCTCTTGAATTGCCACGTGTGCTCTTTCTAAAAGTCGTTCTAAGCGTGAAAGTTCGTGAGAATAATTGGCTAGTTGGTGCGCGTGACGCTGCTGTAAATCTTTACGTTCTTCTTCATATTTCTCCAGTTTGGTCATGTACATTTCCAAGTGCGAGTCCTGAGACTGTCTCCCACTGCAAGGCCTGCCTTGATATTCTGGAGCTGTTCTAACTCGTGGACTCTTTCTTGGATAAGTGCGCGAAGGTTGTCGAAACGGAGAAACAACGGAATGAGGTGGTTTTGCTCTTGAGTTTTCATCATTCTCGTCTCGTGAGTTAACTTGTGGTGGTTTTGGTACGACTGGTAATAATGACTCATGTGTCTTTGGAGTGGAGGGGTGTAGAGCGCGAAGTGTCTGCTTGTGCATCTGGACTTCAGTCCGTAAACTCTCGATCAGATACAACTGCTGCTTCTTCTCTTCGGCCATAGACACAATTAATTTATTTTGTTGCTCTAATTGGTGATTTAAATGCTTGTTCACGGCACGCAGACGCGCGATGACAGTGTACGTATGTTGGTCATAGTAGATTAAGCTTTGGCGATCTCGTTCCCTCCTCATCACGTTTGGTCGTTCTTTTCTCCTTGCTGTGCCTTCAACGTCACCAAATGAACGCTGTTCTTGATCCTCCTTGCCAAAATCACTCGAATCTGCCGGACCAGCTTCGCCTCCATCTCCATTTCTTCCGCCACTATCAGCATTCTCTGCTTCATTTCGTGTCAACCCAACTGCACATTCTGGTAGTTTGTCCGTATTCTGTTCTCTATTCTTTTCACAAACATTTTCACATTCGACAGATTCAAATAAGTCGACTAACGACTCGAGATCTGCATCTCTTAGGCTGGTACAATTCGACCGCATCCTGTAAGCTGAAAGCGATACCACTGCTCTTGAAGGCATACTCTGCGCCAGCTCGTAAGAAGGCGGAGGCTCAACTGTTGCTGTGGCTTTCTTCGGGGATTCCAGACGGATCTCAACTTGCATACGCGTCATGCTTGGGTTTCCACAATGAGAGAACACAAGAGTGAACTAAAACGAGAATGCTAAAACCAATCTGGTACACCATAAAAAAAAAAACCGTTATTCAATATACAACTCCGCCATTTGCAGCGAAGTATTTCGCGTCGTATCACAAAACTACGACAATAAAATGGCCTTTAGTCCACTTCGTCCAAGTCCAGTTCCTCGTCGATACTGCTGTCACTCGGACTACGAGGACGGCTCATAGAGTTCTCGGTCGAGGAATTGAATACTGGGGACACTGGCGGCGTGGGCAGCGACGACGCAGAGGAAACCGACGACGACGACGGCAAGGAAGGCAACGAGAAACTCGACACCATTTCCACTGAATTGTTAGTCCTCTCTGATGGACTGCTGGCCTCGTTGTGGACCAAGTTTCGAACGCCACTGAGAGTACGTCGCATCACTTCCAGAAAGGTAGGAAACCCCGACGAACTCGAAGAAGATGCGGCCGAAGCAGACGATGTTCGACCATTATCTTCGCTTCTTTGACTTGCCGCTTGTTCAGCTTCTCGAGCTCGCAGTCGTTCCTCAGCCGCAGCAACTTCAGGGATCACGCCGATTGAGCCACTAGAAAACTGCGAACTCCCTTCACTTTGAGGAGTTCTCGGCGAGGAAATTCTACCGGACGGCGACGGAGGACGATACGTCGACTGCACAGCATCAGAAGGACCAGACTCATCATCGCTGTCTTCCTCTTCATGGCCGAACGATGTTCCGAAGAAATCATCCGACAAGAAATCGTCCAGTTCACGGGCCACTGCACGTCGTTGCTGAGTCGACTCGCTTGAGTGACTGCGATGACGATAGCCGCCCAATAGAGGGACGCGACTATGGTCGGCCTCGTCTTGATTGTCTTCAAAGCCGAAGGAGCGTCCGATTGGAGGCGTAGATGGTGCCTCAACGCGTCGAGTAGAGCCGTTCTCATTGTTGTTAGAGTCATTGTTACCTCGAGTCAATGACGCCAAAGACGATAGCGAAGCCGGCGCGACGATCGCGTGGATATGTACATCGATGCTTCGTCTCGGCTGGTTGGACTCGTTCCCTGTGCTTGGAGACGTGGCAATGAGATCACGAATGGAGAGCGAGTTATCCTGAGCTTCCATCGAGGCCGAGACACTGGCAGCTTGTCGTTGTGCTGAGCCTCCATGGCCACGACGTAAGGCCGTTGAGTGTCGCTCTTGTTGACGTTGTGAGGCTTCTCGCAGCTCTGGACGCAGCAAGGGGTCGAAATATCGAGCTGAGTCCATCAACAACCGTCCGAATCGATCGAAAAGAGGAGCCACCATGTGGGCCACCTCGGATACCTCGCTCTCATGAGCCTGGCCCTGTTCCAGTGTTGTTGGCTCATCCGGCCCTGAATGACCGGCAGTAATGTTGCCTGATTCTACTTCGTTGTGGGCTTCGCCGCGCTCCTGCTCTCGTCTCAGATCCTCTTCGCACAGGCCGGCAAGACGGTCAATGTGTGGCATCATTTCTCGCATCAAATTGTGCACATCTACCACCATTCGACGTACATCGTTGTCACCCACGCGCGGTGCACTGGGCACTCTCGTTGTAGGAATAGGCGACATCCGCTGTGTGTTTTGTGTGTGAAGTGTACGAGTGCGAAATGCGGCGATGCGATCCGAATCGACGTCGATCCACTCGTCCCATCTAGTGGGCCAGCCATGGTAATGGATCAGCACTTTCCCGTCGGCGATGGCCATCACAGTGGACTCAAGCCACTGATTCACTGTGTCCTTAACGTCCAGCCACTGCCCTACGAAGAATTGTCGGGGGCCACGTCGCGTCGTTGCCTGACCCTCTGTCGGTTGATCCACCTGCGCGTCCTCTTCAACTCTCTCGTCCTCCTGCTCGTCCTGCTCCTGAGCCGCAGTCGACAACACTGTCCGCATGGTCAGAATGCCCTGTGTGATGGGCTCCAAGTCGACGGCCGACGTGGCCTGCTCTTGTGGTCTCGGGCCACTCAGGCCACCAAGTCCCATGCCCTCGGCCGTCTCCTGTGGAGACTCGGCCATCTCGTCCAGAATCTCCCGCAGCATCGGTAACGGCTGCGTAGTTGTCGTGGCCCCAGTCCGTCTGAGAGCCGAGCGCAGATTGGCCAAGTTCCAAGCCGATCCGTTCACCTCGCGTGGCCGCGTGGCCTCATTGGTCGTCTGTGTAGTGCTGCTTGTGGCCGTGTTGGCCGGGGGCTTGGCCACCAGGTGTACCGTGTGGCCGTCCTGCAGGTCATAGGCAGCTAGTGCGACACCATCCTTAAGCAGCTTGCCGCGGTAGATCAGCCTCTGTCTCGGCGCTGGAACGGACGTGGCCAGTGCCACTTTGGTCCGGAAATCAGCCACTGACATGGACAAAGCGGCCTCCACGTCGAACACACGCTCGTCCAGAGTCTTGAGTCGCAGGTGCAGTGAGTCGTTGGCTGGAGTGAAAGCCGCAGATTCTGCGACGTCTCGAGGCGAGTCTGGCGGCGTCTGGATGGAGGACTGCGGCGATGAGGCCGCAGGGGACGGCAGGGAAGCCGCAGGACCGTCGTCCGCCATGCTGCTGCGTACGCTCTGAGCTGCGAAAGTCGATGTGTGTTGTTCTCCTCGGTTAAAAAAAATTAAAAAGTGTTATAACTGACCTGGGAATTAGACCTGATTACGAATACATAGTATTTTAAAGAGTTGATCGGTTGTAACAATTAACGTGTATACATGAAATAACGGAATTTTTAACTGAAATGAGCCGCTTCAATGTCCGCCCCCGTATTATGATAATTGCAACGTTTCTTCAGAAGTCAATTACTTTGAGGTGCTGTCCGAGCTACAATTTCCACCACAATACCAAAGAGACCGTTGCCACCGCCGACGCCTTCGAGAAACTCTGATATTGCCTCCAATGTGCCAAGCCGAAACATATCCGTAATAGTCGCTGCACGGTAATACATGTAAGTCGAAGTGTGAGCGCCAGCCTATTTAAAAAGTATATAAAAAGATTAGGTTTCACATAACGATCGATGCAGTATTATAATCGGGTGTGAGTTTATTGCTGTCAAAGTTGTTATACATTCCTGCCTCGTCAAAAAGGTTTGTGAGATGTCGTAGAATCTAAAGTTTAGATACAGCAAGTGTACCTTAAGCCACTCTTGTTGAAAGCTAGTTGAGATACCCTGAATTGCTTCGCGTGAAGAATGCCTTTTATTAATAGCGTGAGGTTGGCGATACTCGCTCCTTCCCAGTCAATGAAAATTGGTTTAACCGAGGCAATATTTGGAGAAAGCTGTAGCTGTAGCTTAAAGCTCTGTAAAGTCCGAAATCACCGCTCGCAAGGTTTTTGCTTTCACTTCTGATGCTATCGACTATTTCCCCAAAGGTTAAATGACAAGTGTCCTGGTGGTGTCTCGTCTATCTCTATATAGCAGTACGGAAAGGCGAGTCCACGAAGCGCAACACATATGTATTATCTTTTGCTTTGCATGTGCTTCGACAGCCTTAAATTTAACCAGTCTTCTGTGTATTATGCACTTGGAACGATT
Organism: Phytophthora nicotianae INRA-310; assembly: GCF_000247585.1. NCBI lineage: Eukaryota > Oomycota > Peronosporomycetes > Peronosporales > Peronosporaceae > Phytophthora > Phytophthora nicotianae. The sequence goes on along the minus strand of NW_008648988.1, from coordinate 99,329 downwards.
ACGTTCTAGCTTCTACACGTGACGTGGATAAATTTGGTTATCTGAATCTGTCAGAAATTACCCTTTTCTTTCCAATATTTTCACCGACACTTTATGTCATTAGAGGGTGATCAAACCTGTTTTAATACGGTAAAAGAATAATCTCTCCAAAGTCGCCTGACATACACTCTTAAGTTCGCCAAAAATAAAGTTCAAAAACGGAACGCTGAAAGATAGGCTCAGTGTATTAACAACTGGACAAATTGGACTCAGTTTAGGGTAGGAAAGCTCGCGTTTCCCCGTCGATTTGTCGGTAATTTACTTTTTTTTTGACAGGATAGAAAGTTACTTCGAGTACCATGGAAGTCGAGGAGAATGAGTATTGTTTCTAGCCGCTACAAGTTCTGACAATTCCAAAGCTTATCATCTTGGAGTGATCAGTGATCAGTGATCAGTGATCACTGATCTCTGATGGCTTGTGATCATGTGAGCAATGCTTGCGTGAGCGGAGCCTATAAATAAGGCTTAAACCCACAGTTGCATTCTGTGGAACAAACTCACTTCTGAATTTCCTGACTGCGTACTAACACTAACTCTAGTCATCGATGGGAGTCTCCGACGAGTTGTCAGCATGGCTGCCATACCTGATAGACGACATATACGGCAATTTCAGCAGCGACGATGAAGCGAAGCAGGTTGATTCCGACACTGAGTTAACTGCTGTCGAGAGTGGTGGCGGTGAAGCGCCTCGTTCAAGAGAGCTCGTTAGTGAGAGGACGACAGCCCGCAGAGAATACAGCCTGGTGCCTTACTCCACCGCCATTCAACGTCGCAAGAAGGCTGAGTTACACGCGCTACGGTTGGAAGTACAGTATTTGACGACTAAGTTGGCGCGTTTTCGTCAAGCTCCAAGCGAAGCTCAACCGGTAAACCGGATCACAAAATCGCGCGCTGATCACATTGAACTGAGAGAGTGGCAAAATCGAGCGACAGCCGAGTGTGAGAAGAGGATACAGGCGGAACACTCGAACCAAAAACTGAAAGCCATTTAAGGCGGCAGTTCAAGGTCTTCCAGTCTGTTCGAAAGAGACTTCGACAAATCGATACACATGAGGTATTTATTGGCTGTGTTCAAGAAGGATTGGATTTGATACACTCTAACGTGGTGTTTCATTTCAGGAATTGGAGTTTCTCAAGCAACTACCAATTGTCGATTGGCCGGTATTTCAGCCTGATTTTAGCGATTTCATTCTATCTGAATTGTCAAGCAATTTAGGGCATCTACGTCCACAAGCTGACTTTATTCTGCCGGCGCCGAGCCCAAATATCTCTGTGACGTTTCACACTCAAACCGGGTACATTGTGGGGAGTGGACACTGCTTCGAAATGACCTCGATCACGCCGTTGGCATGCACAGCATGCGAAGCGGGGGATCTTCTCTGGCGATTTATCTCCAGCAAGGACAACAACGCTGCTGAAACGGTTTTTTCTTTTGTAAGTACTCTTATAATGATTGCGAGTTATCCCCACTGACTTCTATCTGTGTTTATATTGATAGGCACGAGCGCGAATCCCGCAACATGCCGATCAGTACGATATAAGCTGCATAGCATCCCTGTTAATGCAAGATACCAGCCAGGTACCTTTGTATGTGGACGCGGTAAGTGCGTTCCGCAAATATAAAGAGAATGATCGAGCCGTCATCGTCGGTTCAATGATGTGGCTGCTTCCAATCGAAGGACTTGAGTTTGAAGGCAAATATTGGTCAGTTATGGATCCTTCGCCATCGGATCCTTCACAGGCATCGGTGATTTGATTTTGCTACAAACTACAAGTGAAAAATGGTGGAACGAAATCAGCTAGTCGTATTCAACAGGTTATGAACAGCATCGGTAACCAAGTTCGACTTTATCTGCAATTGCAGCAGGATGCCTTCCTCAGCGCAGCAAGTCCAATCAAAGGCTGTTAACAATTGCGATCGCCGATTAGATTTTTATCTGATCGAATAAATCGCACACTCCTCACGGTTATCTGTTCGTTTCTTCGACTTTCGGTTAATGCTGAGCTGTGGTGCTGGGCGTCATCTTGCTGGAAGGGGTCTTGATGTACATTCCTGATCAATGTTCCGGTCAATCAACGTGATGAGAATGTTAATCACGCGTAGGTATGTGGCATTTAATCGCGCTCTTTAATTGTTCCGCGTAGCGAAGCGTATAGTCTAGGATATCGTTAGCCCCCTCGCGTTCGAAAGTGTCTTCATTCAACATATCCGGAAATTTGATGGTCCACAGGGTGTATTGTTGCATTAACAAGCTACATGGTGGATCAAATTGATTTAGTAATGTTGTCTCAATATGGAGTAATTGCGTTCAGTCATCCGATTGCCATACCACACCTGTAGGCTAAGTTTATGCTCGAGTGTACTGGTGGTAAAGTTTCCAAGTCGCACGCACGATTCTCCGACTTGTTTGGTACCACGACCATCATGATCAGCAATAGCAATACGCATTGCCTGTAACAGTCCGTTGCTTATTGCTAATTATACAATGATAGCATTTCCCCGGTCTTAATTCTCTGAACGGGTCTTTCAGTTTCCTTGAAAGAGCCCGGGTACTTATCCACAATTTCATGAAGGGTCGATACAAATATCCAGTTATGCAGTAGATTCACTTTGCGCCGAAAAATTCACGTGAATTTATACCCACCCAAAAAGAACTACTCGACTTAAAATACGTAAGGGGAATTTCTTAGACAAACCTGAGCGTCGTTTCCGTCGAATATAACCAGAGAGATGGAAATATTCAGAGCGTGAGCGCTCGACATGTTCACAGTTTCCAAAGGTTTCGAAAATGCTGTTTGTAAAGATAAAACTACGCTGCAAATAGGAAATGTGCATAACAAACGTTGGAACTGGCAATTGAATTGCGTAAAAAAATGCCTTTTCTATGATGCACTCGGGGGCGCAATTCCCGATTCACTCTCGACAATCACTTGTGTCGAGCCTTTGTAAGACAGTGCGTCAGCAAAACCATAGTGAGCTGTGATTCGTCAAAATGAACGTCGTAGCGAAGTCGCTAACAGTAGCGATACGAGAAGCAATCTTCATCAATAGCGCAACGAGTGAGTACATTTAGTTTTCTTTCCTCTTTTTCCTGGGTCTGTAGTCTAATCTACGGGCATTTGGGTTGTTATTGTGTTCTACCTGGCGCACAAGGCGAAGTAGCGTCGTGACCTTCAACTGGGTGACTCTCCGTGATGGCTTGGAGGGGCCAAGTGGAAGGCTGTTTACACCAGTGACGCACAGAACTGCAGACTGCTGCTCGGACATTGTGGGCGGAGGTAATGCGCCAGTCTTTCTCTCGATTGCTGACGAAATGTGCTCCATCATCACGCGCCACTCTGAGTACGTTTGCCGTTTCTTTCGTGTTGACAGGTCATGCGTACACAGAGACTTGTAGGGAGGTTGGCCTGCAGCCTCGCTTCCGAACCACCACAAGTGCCAAGCGTGGACAACATCAGTGCTCGGAAAATCAAAGCTTTCGGGAAGCGCGTGAAGTTTGCCGTCGCTGGGCCAGAAGTGAAGGGTTGCTCTTGGGGGAGCATCTTCACGATGAATTGCACGCGAGTACTGAGGAACGCGTTCATCTAACACCCTATGCATTGTGTCCTCCATCTGCTGTTGATTGATGCCATTCCCACAGATCCCTTTTTCTTCGAGTAGCTTTGCGAACCGCCTAGCCAGAGACTCAGGTAGAGCACATACAGTCGCTTGTATTTCCTTTTGTAACCCAAACATCACAACTTGGGGTGGAATTCCAGTCGCCGTCATCCAGGGCGATTCAAGCTGAACAAGTTGGTCAGATAAAGACTGATGCAGATTACAACGTCGAAATAGACTTGATGCTCGAAGAGAATGTGTTGTTGGGAGTTCAGTCGACAAAAAATCATAGTGGTAGGCTAGAGAGGCCAAGCACAGCTTCAGAATTGGCTGTAACCTCGTGTCTTCTGCAAAAGCCGGGAACATACTTATCACGCCCTCACGAACAATGGGACAGTTGTTGTCCTTGAAATGCGGCGGTAGACTTGCAAATTGAGCGCTGTTCACAGGAAGCCCCGCCACCACCCTGCCTAGAAATTGATCACCTGCGGCCTCATAGCGAAAATAACGGTCTTGCACGCCTCCCAAAGACCACCCACACCTCAGGCACACACTTACAATCGACGGTCCACCGGTGCTTCCATTGCAGGCGTATGTAGCCACACCCTTTCTAATAGAATGTGTACCGTAGTCATGTTCACTGTCTTGCTTGTCCAATGCTCGACCAAACGTTTTTCGAAAGCGATTGCGCTGTAGCGCCCCAGGAAAAATCGGACCTGGTCCTTGGCGTGGATGACAAGACCAGTAAATTCCTAACGCAGTTATGCAGCACGTTCTAGGGGCCAGTGGGTTTGCGTACACGTGGCGAGGATCTTTAGGTCCCGTGCCGTCCTGATTGGCTTTGCTCTTGTGAAATACAATTCCAATGCTGTCGTCCTCGTTACTCAGATGGCCGGAGTTAATAGTTTCCACAGATTGTGACCTACACATTAGGTTCCACTGAAGCGTAAGATATAAATGCGAAAAACCTCCATCCGAAAGCACCAGCGTCTCCTTGCAGGCCTGTGTGTATGTAGAGTATGGCAGCGCCATTTTACCGGCCATCTTAGCCTCGCCAGCACCGGCTTGGTTTCTTGTAGCCTCAACTCTCTTAAATCCCTGATACAGCGTCTTCATATCGTCTGCATACTCTACCGGAAGAGCCACCCGTTTCTGCCTGTAAATGTCCTTCACCGCACTCCGATAGCCGCCTAGCGTAGTCACTTTGAGGACACGGCCACTTGCATTCATCTTGGCAACCAAAAATGCCTCGAAATGCTTTGGAGAAAATACATTTATGTCAATATTGCCGGCGTCATCGAAAAAGCGTTCGGGGTCTGATTGAGATTCCCGAATCCATGTTGCGATTCCGCGTAAATAACTTCGGTATGCGGCCTGAGTTCGGGATGAAGTGCATGCTTTTCGTGCATTCTCGGCGGTAAGAGGCTCTTTCTGGGCAGCCAAGGTAGCAGGAGGTGGTAGCTGCTCAGTGTCGCCGTCACCGTCACTAGGCGTGGCGTGGCTTGGTGGGTAACTGTGGGGGGCGGACTCCATTAGAAGGTGAGAAAATAAAGGATTCGACTTTTTTTTCAGCCAATGGCAGTGTCACTAGAGTAGTTCGACGCAGTGTCTTACGTTTTGGCAAACAAAAATTGTGTTTGAACAAAATACTTTCATTAAATAATACGTATAGTGGATGCAAGTCAAATTTGACATCATCAAATCACGTTGATGGCCAAAAGTAAGAGCAAATGTCGGACGCTGTCTGTCAAACAATAAGTTTTGTCTTACGAAAATCATGAATCACTTTTGCAATACACAATACCGGTGGAGGTGTCTAACTTATTTGTCACTATTATAATACTTCTGTACTTAAATTAAGTAGTCGAATACTGACTTGATGGCTACATTCGCATTTCCAGCTATGCAGGGTGGCACTCTTGTCGAAAGATGCCGCTAGATCCACCCCCGTCCCGCTTCCCTTAGATGACGACAATTTAAAGGAACGTCTTCTCTCTCCATTGTTGAATTTCTCGTCCATGCGTCTGCTCCTCAAAGACGAGCCTCTGTTGGACGAAACCATGGAACTGCCGTCATTGTCCGCAGTTCCTGGGCCTCCACATCCTCGCGGAGGCCGTGGCAGCTTCTCCAGCAGCTATAGCAGCGGATTCGCAGGCACCGACAGCTTGGTCAGCTTCAACAGCAGCCAACTCTTCGACGACAGCGACGATCGCGAGGTGGATGTCGATGCTCTAGACTCGAACTCCAGTCGAGGTGACTACGCGTTGCTGTCGATGCCCGTCGAGTCTGTCAAGCGTATGATACCTACTACAGGCGTCGTTCTTCCGTCCAATCGAGCGCAAAACGCTACGTGGAACTCGCAAGACTGCCGTTTCCGTCGAGCCACAGCGATCACCGATGCCCTTCGGGAACTTCGAGAAGGTCGCGGCGCAGTCGAAGACGAGAAGCCTGAGCCTGTCTCCGTGACGCTACGACAGCTCGTGATTCGGTTATCTACGCGCCGTGACTTGTTCGTGATGACTATGGGATTATTGGCTGCGACGATCCACGGCACATTGTGGGCATTGCTAGCGAGACAAGTGCAGTCCAGTATCGCTGCATTTACTCCATATGATCGTCACAAAGTGGACTTTGCAGCTCTAACGTTGATGCTCTTGTCCTTGGCACTGGGCGTGACTGCGTATGCTTCTCACTTGTGTCTCTCGCACGCTTCGGAGAGACTGTTAAGAGCGTTGAGGGAGCAACTACTGCGTCATCTTCTTCTGGAAAAAAGTCAGTCGTGGTTCGATTTTAACAAGTCCAGTGTTTCACATTTCGGCGCTGAAATGACGCGAGATGTTGTTACTATTCGCCAAGGGCTGGGACCGGAGCTTGGAGCGGTTTGTAGATTTACTTTACAGTTTTTCGGAGGTTTCATCGTGGCTTTTATTACGCTCTGGGACTTGTCACTCGCCATATCTTGTGTCTCTCCACTGGTCGTCAGCGTCATTTTGACGTTAAAACAAAGTAAAAACACGACGGAAAACGAAGCGGACGCTGTGGCAACCGAGGCACTAAGCAACATACAGACGCTATTGGCGCTTAATGCGCAGCGTAGAGTGCGTGAAAAGCACGCGCTTCGTGTTCGAATCACAGAGAAACAACGAGTTCTCGAGCATGGCAGACACGCAGCCTTGCAAGCCACTTTGACTGGAACGTTATGGATTATGAGTGCTATTGGTCTTTGGTACGGCGGGAAGAAAGTGTACGATACTGAAGCTGAGCCTGGAGAAGTATTGGCAGCACTTCTAGGCGTCATCATCGGAAGCCACGCACTGGGTCATTTGATTCTAAGTTTTTCAGCTGTAGTCAAAGCCAAAAACGCAGCATCTGGGCTGTTTTTACAGCTGGAAACCGCGACAAAACGTCAAAACAACGTCATGAAACCACTGCCTCGACCTGCTTCATGTTCCGGTGCGATAATGGCAGTGGATCTATACTTTTCATACCCAAGACGACCCAATGTTCACGTGTTAAGAGGCTGCAATATCTCTGTTTTAGCTGGAGAATGTGTAGCCATCGTTGGCGAAAGTGGAGCTGGCAAATCGACACTATTGATGCTGCTTATGCGACTATATGAACCTTCACAGGGTCTTATACTACTGGATGGACGGGAGGCTAACGCGTTGGATTCCACGTGGATGCGAGCTCAATTCGGGCTTGTACCGCAACATGTAACACTGTTCAGAGCCTCCATTTTCGATAATATCGCCATGGGACTAGTAGTACTACGAGACTTGAGTGGTCGAAACTCTGACCGAATGGAGGAGCGAGTGATCAACGCGGCGCAACGTGCAGATGTTCACGACTTTATCTTGTCTTTACCTGATGGCTACAACACTCGCGTCGGAGAGAATGGAACTGTGACGCTCACAGTTCAACAGAGACAGAGAATCGCTCTGGCTCGAGCTTTGATACGTGAACCGAAATTATTGCTACTGGACGAAGTTATGCTGAGTCCTCAAGAACTTTTATCGAGGTTTGGAGGAGCTGTGGGTGCTGGGAGCATGACCATGCTCTTCTGTACGAGTCAAGTACGAACTGCAGCTGTGCAATACGCCGACAAAATCGTGGTTCTCGAGAGGGGGAAAGTTATGGAGCAGGGTACTCATGTGGAACTATTGCAACGTGGTAACAGCTTCTATCGACGACTGCATCTCATCCAACAGAGTACTGTAAGAGAGCAGGTTTTGACCGAAGAACCACAACGAAAGCAGCAACAATTGACAAAATCAGCGCCTACTTCGCCTACGAAGCTCACGAAGCGAGACATTAAAGCACTAGCTCGACCAGAGCGGAAGTTGTTGGCATTTGGACTCGCTGCTTCAGTTATAGTCGGTCTTGGAGGACCACTATTGGGCGTGTTGATCAGTGAGATGGTCGCTGACATGGCTCAGCAACACACGGCGTTTCTCGAGACATTCGACGCTAGGAGTCTCGTCCAAACACTACGTCCTCTTGCCATGAGGTATGGACTCTTCTTGAGTGCAGGAGCGGCTGTCATCGTGGTGTCCCAAAGCATTCAACTCTTCTGTCTGGACGCTGCAGCGGAGCGTGTGGCTTCGCACCTTCGAGATCTCCACTTCAGCTCGTTATTGGCTCAGCCATTGCCATATTTCGAGCAGTATAATACTAATGAACTGGTCGAATCTCTTGCTACACAGGCGTCTACTGCATCACTGGTGGTCGGCCGAGTTCAAGGGTACAAGCTCCAGATATTCTGCACTTTGACAGCCACGTTCATTGTCGCATTTTGGAGAGGAAGTTGGATGCTCGCACTTGTGCTACTAGCAGCTCTTCCATTGCTACTTATCGGCCATACTATCCATAATCTTCAGCGTTTAAAGACGACAAATACACAGAATGCAACCGAGGAGGCTGTGGAGATCCACGTGAACGAAGCTCTTCGAAATCGTCGAGCTGTGGTGATACTGGGACTCGAGAACTCGTGGTGTTTCAGCTTTGATGCTCTGTTACAGCGTCCACTGCAAGCTATCAGGCGACAAGATCATCTCGAGGCGGTTGGAAGGGGTTTTGGTGCTGTAGTTACAGTAGCTACATGCGCTCTATCCTGTTGGTTAGGGGGCGTGTTAGTACATTACGGAGACGCTACCCTCCAAGAGCTGCTGCGCTCTCTGGTCGTTGTGATCGTGTCAGCAGAGTCGCTGGGTCTTGCTGTAGCCTGGTTAGCCAGAGTTGATGGAGCGTTGCAGGCTGGCGCCAGTATTTTTGCTACACGAGATGCTGCTATTGTCATTAGTGGATCCAACGAGGTTTCTGTTTCAGATGGAGAACGAGATCCAATGCCGCAGAGCCCCATGCTACGAGGAAGTGTCGCGTTTCATAACGTTCGCTTCGCGCACTCCAGTCAACCAAGCTCTATTGTTCTTAAGGATCTTTCATTTCGCGTTGCAGCTGGACAAACGGTAGCGCTATGTGGGCCACGAGGTTCCGGGATGTCGACGATTTTTGCTCTCATTGAAGGCTTCTACGACTTGGCTTCCAAATCAGGAAACAGTGGTCGAGTGATGCTGGACGGAGTGGATATTCGTACTCTGGACGTGTCGTGGTTGCGTGCTCAAGTGAGTTTTGTTGGCTCGGAGCCGACGTTGTTCTTAGGTACGATCGCAGAGAATATCGCGTACGGAATGGCAGCACCACCGACTCTGGACATGATCATTAGTGCTGCTGAAGTGGCGCACGCTCACGCCTTTATATCGAGGCTTCCAGAGGGTTATGGGACTCGTGTAGGCGGTAAACTTCAGCTCACTCCTAGTCAAAGACAACGGATCGCTCTCGCTCGCGCTGTGCTTCAAGACACCCGGCTTCTGCTGCTGGATGAACCCACCCGATCTCTGGGGACAGAGAGTGAGAAGATTGCAGTCCAACAAGCGCTCGACACGGTCGTCGCCCAGCGTGTACGTCGAACGACTGTGATTGCAACTCATCCGTCAGAGTCCGCCACGGTTAGGAACGCAGACTTAATTTATGTGATTCAAGATGGCCAAGTTGTGGACCAAGGTACACACTCGGAGCTGTTCCAGAACCAGGACGGAGTGTATGCCAGACTCCTTCGAGAGAGCGCGTGGTCGGCAGCAGCATCCTCTTCCTACACGGCAAGTTTGAACACAACGTAACCAACTCCAGAGTAGATGCAGCTATCGATTATTTCGATAAACCATGTCCTTTTGAAGTATACGTGTACGCTCTCTATTTGTGCTTTGCTGTTCCGTTAACGCGGACTGTTAAGCCGGTCCAAACGTTTTTCTTAAAAGTAAAGAGTATTACGTCGCGAGGTCTTCACGTCGAACAGCCAATCTGATTGACCATCCACCAACGGGTTCGTGATTTTTTTACGACCACGACATTAACATTGTCGTTTCTGATGATTAGGCCTCGTGAAGGATACAAACAAGCGGGTGGGCATCTTGTCATGCTGCCAAATTAACAAAACATATCGTCATCTATGACGATAGACATTAAAAAGGTGACTACTCGAACAGACCATAAACGATAAAGCTATTGAAAGCGGATAGTACCAGTAATAATTAGTAAAACAATGAATTCTGTTTTTCACGAAGATACCAACCACAGTACATCATTTGTGTACGAACCAAGCGTATCTTTGATAGGTCTTCCGTAAAGCCCTGCAGGCTATTACACGTAAGGAGCGTAAATAATTCGGCACAACACTTACCAACCGAGGTTACTAACAGGTTTGACTTACCAGGTGAAGCCAAGATACAATTGTACGGTGCCCACCAAAGCCATATCATTTGCAACGTTTGACATGTATTATTTCTTGAACAATACTACAACAATACTAAGAGTAAGAGGAACGATCTCACTACTTCCTCCATTCTCACACACGCAAAAACTTGAGCCCAATGTAATTATTCGGAGCGTAGGCTGCGGTACGTTTTGGGAGATGTTCCAGTCGCATCCGTACCAGTAGCTCCGGTTCCAGTACTTGTAGTGCCGGCAGAGGTACCGGCTGTAGAACTGGCAGTCTTAGCTGTACCACCGCTCGTTGGAGTCCCAGTCGTGGTTGTGCCGGACACACCGGCTCCTGTGCTCGTCGTGCCAGAGGTTCCAGAAGCTCCAGTGGCGGTGCCCGGTGCGTGAACGGTTCCTGGTCCGTATGCTCCCGTTCCGGTATTGCCTCCAGCACCAGGAATCATCTTGCTCAGTCCAGAGAGACCACCGCTAGTTCCAGCCCCGCCCATTCCAGGGATCATGTTGCTGAAATTCGGGAGACCACCGCCAGTACTGCCGGCGCCAGGGATCATTTTACTGAGACCCGACAGACCACCGCCCATTCCTGGCAAACCTCCGCCCATTCCAGTTCCGCCGACGCCCGGCATCATCTTGGTGAGGCTTGACAGACCACCGCTCATGCCGGGAAGCCCACCGCTGGTTCCAGTACCGGTTCCGCCCATACCGGGGATCATCTTGGTGAAGTCAGACAGGCCACCACCGCTCATGCCCGGAAGACCGCCGCTCCTGCTCGGTAGCCCGCCGCTCATACCGGGGAGACCACCACCGCCGCCGTACGTCTCGGACACCTCTTGATCGGCGTGAGCGCCACTTGAGACGGCTACAGCTGCGACAACCAACGCGAGAAGCTTGTTGCTGATGAACATCATTGAGAACTTGAAGCGAAAGCGTCGTAAAGTGTAAGAGAGGACCTTGATGCGATTTTGTGTTTGCTCTGTGCTACGATGTACTGTGAGCTGTACAACGAAGAACTAGAAATGAACCAACCCGACTAATGCGAGCGTGGATGAAAGAGGAACGAAAGAGGTGGTGGAAGCGTATGGCATCGAGGAACCTGTGCATTGTCCACCAGCCCGCCGCCAGTTTAGCAAGAATTACCGGGAGGGGGTACTAGAAGTACCATGTGCAAAGAAATCTGTGGGTGCTGGGGCTTCCAGCATGAATTTCATCGCTCGTTCTCGCGATTGCGGGCATGGCAAAGGCGACTTGGTCGCTAGCTCGACTAACGTGAGCCATCTGGCAGTTTCTTATCCGGTAGTCGCCATGCTTTTCATGAGAAGGAGCAGACAGTGGTCCTGCATGGTGGCGGATATCATCCGTCGTTTTCGCTGTTCGAAGTGGTTGAAGTGTTTTGGGCTGTCGTCTACATGATCCAGGTCGTGTTCAAATAGATACGAATGCGCATCTCTAGGGGCGATAGTACCGTAATATGGTAAAGGAAGCCTGATTCCCTTTTCCAATTTTATAAACTTAGATTTGGAAGGCTTAGTTAATCTGATACAACGGCGAAAGAGTCAATACTGTAGCCAGAAAGTGTAATCCACAGCTAAAAAGACGATTTAACAGTAGCAACATCAATTGGCGACCAACGCTTGTTTTGTTTATCAACAGCACTAGATTACACTACAACGAGGAAGGCAATCCTACATAGAAAATCTCTTCCCAACACAAAAGAAACATGAACTCCGCGTCCCGCTCACTCCTCCGATCGAAGCTTGCGGTACGCTTTCTGAGAGGTGGAAGTCGTGCCGGCCTTTGCACCAGCGTTCGCGTTCGCATTCGCAGAGGCGCTTGCAGTAGCACTGGCCGACGCACCACCCGTGCCGGTCGACGTCTTCGCAGTACTGGCTCCACCATCGCTCGTCACGGTCACAGACTTGCTTGTGCCGGTTCCAGCACTCACGTCGACACCGTCGTTAACAACGGTGGTAGGTGCACCGACCTGGACACCGTTCACTCCAACAGCAGGAGCAGCACCCACACCAACACTAGCGACACCCGGAACGCCCACACCAACACCAACGCCATTCACGCCAACTCCAACGCCGTTTACTCCCACGACACCAGGTACGCCCACACCAACGCTAGCAACGCCCGGAACGCCGACACTAACGCCTGGACCGACGTATCCGGGGGCACCCACTCCGACGCTAGCCACACCTGGAACACCCACTCCGACACCGACGCCAGGGACACCGAGTAGTCCGAACGTCTCGGCCACTTGCTGTTCGGCGTGTGCACCACTTGAGAGAGCCACAGCGGCGATGCAGAGAGCGAAGATCTTGTTGTTGCTGAACATGGTTGTTGAAGAGGAGGCTTGGTCCAATGAAGTGAGTAGAGATCTTGCTCTTGGGGAAGTTGGTTCGAGTGGATGAGCTCGAAGGAGTGAAATTGAGAATGACGTGAGAGTTGTAGCGCACGAGCTTGACGCGATCAAGTAGATTTGGATAGGCGTTAAAGTTGATATGCAGAACTTCACCCGATAGCTGTAGCATTCTCAAAGACAAGAGTAGTGTATAATAACAGCAAGGTGAGCTTGATAAATGGCGCTAGGAGGGTCAACATTCGTAGGTTCATGGTTGCAGTCTTGACTATACAGCTGTGCGCTCTACACGGTGAATTCGTGGTTAGCGCTGTTCGATTGGTGTTTACGGTCTCACTGCCGCGCGATCTATTGAGCGGGCAGTTGGTTGGTGCACTTTACGCTTTCTTATCTGTGCTTTGTAGCCTCGGTCTTTTTGGTCAGTGGGGAATGCAGACAGTTATCGCCTTCATAACTGGTAACATCCTTACGTGTGCGGTCAATTGCGGTGTAACAGCAACGAAGTCCCTCGCTACAATACTTCTGCGTACAGTCAATACCGGGAATCGACCGCTGGTGGTGCATCTTAGTCCATAGCACTAGACACGCGAATATCAATAGCCAAGTAGCAGCGTTTTTCATATGCCAGAGGCTGTGGTGGCAGTCAGAAACACGCAGACCCGTCTATTATACTAGCATTTGTATTCTCAAGGTTGAAGTCAAATCCCAATCACTGATCGTTCCGGTAAGATACCTTCGTGCACGTCTGTTTGAGCTGACAACGGAATTTGTCCGTGTGTGGATGGCTGACATGCATCGAGATTATCAATCTGCTCGCTTGATACCAATTCTCGTGCGATTGACGATCCCACCAACTGAGGTAACGAATAACAAAGGACAGACCTGCATCTTGACGTAGAGTCTGTGCCGCACACACAGTCACTGTGAGTGCGATCATCTATCGACGATCAGTCTATCAAGAGCTACCCTTTGTTTTCACTTTGACGAAGCTCGATTGTTTTCCGACGTCAAATATTTACCATTCGCTCATTTCTGAATCTGCCATCAAGCGAGCTCGGTGATTCGGCGCAAGTGTTAGCATTCCTCTCACCAAGAACGACCTCCTCCAGTCAGCGATGGTTAGTAGTAACAAGATCTTCACATTGGTCGTGGCTGTCGTGGCAGTTTCGAATGGAGTTCGCGCGGAAGAACAAGCTGCTCAAACGTTCGGCATGTTCGGCGGTGGGTTTCCGGGCATGGGGGGTGGATTCCCTGGCATGGGAGGTGGCATGGGAGGCATGGGTGGCGGCCTCTCTAGCCTCACGAAGATGATCCCCGGCATGGGTGGCGGCATGGGTGGTGGCCTCCCCGGCATGGGTGGCGGCATGGGTGGAATGAGCGGTGGTCTCTCCAGTCTCACCAAGATGATCCCAGGCATGGGAGGCATGGGCGGTGGTACCTCTGGCACGAGTGGAGGGGGTCTGTCGAGCCTCAGTAACATGATTCCTGGTATGAGCGGCATGAGCGGTGGCGCCAGCAAAACGAGCACAAGCACCGGTACTGGCATGAGCGGGCCAGGCACAGTTCATGCACCTAGCATGGGTACTATGGGCATGGGAACTGGTGCTACAACTGTTGGAAATGGAGCTGCAGGGGCGACTGGAACTACGGCTGCAACTGGAGCAACCGGAGGCACCGGTACCACGGGCACAACCGGGACTGGAACCACAGGGACTGGAACCACAGGGACTGGAACCACCAGCACCGGAGCCACAGGAGGTGCAGGTCAGACGTATCGGCGTAATCTTCGCTCGGATTGAACGGGCGATTTGCTGGGCGTATACTAGTACTTCCTAGCGAGATCTATGCTGTTGTCGATGAGTCTAATGAAGTTCTGTACAATTGTAGTGTAACTAAATATGCGTTCTGTTGACCTCCATTGAAAATCATTGTTCTTTGCGGGCTCCTTTTCTTAAAAAAAAAGAATAATGATATTTGAAAAAAAATTGTTTAACTCGTGCTTGGTAGACTCAATTATAAACGGAAAAGTCACGACTAGGTCCTGACCTTGAGACTTGGTATCCTAAGTTATCAGATGTTTTCATCGAGATAGGCACAGATATCAAGAAAAGGTCTGAGACCCGAATACTGAGCTCTGATTAGTTAGACCTAGACTTGCGACTCTCATTCATTGAAAACCACCACCAAGAGAGACACAACACTGACTCTAGTAAAGCGCTAATCCCTGGTCCCCTCAGCCCTTCACAGATCACGCAACACGCCGATTAGCTGAGGACGCCTGTTGGCTAGGCTCTCCCGCCATACCCACGCTGAAGCTAGCGTCTACGACGTACCCCGATGTGACAGATGACGAGCTTTGCTATACTAGCGTTCGACGCTTCGAGAGCCTTTTGTGGCTGGATGACAACGCCCCTTAAGGTCAAACAGAAGAAGGCGGCTCATATACTGGGCACGAACTCCGTCATTAGGCCACTCCAACCAGGATAACTGCCCCTGCTACTCCTAATGAAGGTTCAACCAGTTTTACCGACACTACGTGTAACTATTTCATACGTATCGTGTTTCTTGTTCTACAGGCACGAATAAAATCTAGTGTGAAGAACTTGTTTAAGTCGGGTGACCTAGAATCGGCGTCGATCAGCGCCTGCGTTGAGGACTTCGTGGCGTCGAAGCGCACATCTAAGCAGAGCGAGAGAGAATGCAGCGATTATCGATGACTGGTGCTATACATTTATTCTAACTTGCACTGTGTAATGTGTATGTGGATTGGACGCGGTGCTCGCTAAAAAAGAGATTATAATCGTATCGCAGAACAGAACTGTCGCTGAACCGGTTCGTGTGTATTGCTTCCTCCGGTTGATAATGGTCACCACCGGAAGTTAATATGACAGGTCCAGTTTTTTTTTTTACAGTGATTATTGCATTGAGTTATACAGTGACTGAAGTGATCTATTAAGCGCCATACAGTAAAGCACTGCACCGGTTTGCCGAGGCCAATAATGCTATTGCAGCTTCGTACAGCTCTCTACTACAGTTTAGACTGACAGGAATACGTTTTTTCGTCCGGAGTTTGGCTTTCCCTAAATGTGGGAGTTTATACAACCCCTCCTCGTTTTGCAGGATACAAAGCATGCACGCCTGCAGCGTGAGGAAGATGTCATTCACCGTGTGGGGTTTCAGCTGCTGAAACGCCGATTCGACCGAGTCAATGAGGGCCTTGGTGTCCTTCCTGGGGATGTGGTGCTGAATGCACTGCATCGAGTTGAAGACGCCCAGGTCCAGCGCATTGAATTCTGGCGAATTCGGCGCTTGACATAACAGTCTGATGTTCCATCCACCTTCTATTCCAGCGGTGAGGATGGCTGGGTCCGATGGTGGCACATGCGGCTTGGCATTATCTTGTTGTACGAAGATAATTTGATGGCTTCCTTCCTGCGCCATTTTGCTTTGATTACAGGAATCGCTTTCTCGAGCAAGTAGTCCCTGTACACGTTACGGTCGACAGAGTCGATATTGCGGGTACAAAGCGCTCCTTTGTCTCTGTTTTTACATCGTCGTTTGGCTTCATAAGTCTCTGTAAAAGACCAGATTCCGACCTTGCCATCCCATTCCTGTTTCCGGTGAGGGTCGTACCTAACCAAAACAATGAAGGTTATTATTTTTAAAATAAAAATAAATAGTGAGTTTACCGTGGACGCGCTAATGCAGCCAAAAACATGGTTTTAGGGATGAACCGCTTGCTCTTCCACACCCGGGAAGGAAGCTCTTAGCCTTCTAAAAAAGGTACGAACGCTTGTTTGGGTCTGCATAAAATCACTTCTCATCAACATGTACCATGTTATACATGGGTTCGAACTGCAGCGTCCTATCATCTACAAAAGAGAGGGCATGCTCGACGCGCCTTAGCTTGCTGTTTGGCGTCAATGCTGGCTTGACGAACGGCATCCGCCGTGCAAGGACGACTTCCTTCACTGCCTGCCGCACCATGTAGCGGGAGAGTCCGGCACTGGCCGCAGCCCGCCTTTCAACAGACCTGTCTTCGATAGGGACAGAAGCCAGCTTCTCGCGCACTTCGTCTCGATTTTTTCGCTTTCTTCCGCTGTTCTTCTTAATCCTGCTTATCCATTCACCTCCTCGGACGCCTGTGTCACCTGTGGCAGCGTACCGATTCCAGATAGCGCTAATAGTGGTCGGGTCGCACCCCATACCAGTTGCAACCTTTGCGTATGTTCCCCGAGGCAGTGTACCGTTGATACTGATCCATAGAAGCTCATCGATGGCTGCTTTCCGCTCTATGTCACTAAGGTTTGGCTTGGTCATGCTTTGGTGATGAGAGTCGAGGTAGTTCGGGCGTAGCGGGTGTCACTGCGGCGTAAATCCGGAAGTAACGGTTTGTAAAATGACGTAGAGGCGGCTGTAGGACTCCATTTGCTATGAAACGGGTGGCGTTGGAAAGAGGAGACTGCTTTTAAAACCAATCTGTAGTGTCTAATTCAATGTAGAAACGAAAATGTATTTTTCGGTGATCATTATCAACCGGAGGAAGTAGAAAAAATGCATAATAGTATGTATGGATCTAATATCCTGTTTTTTTTTGCGCAGCCATTTGAAAATCTGTCAATGCTTCTGTGGCCTCGCTCCGTATCAGCCTTTGCGATGGCAGCCTCGGTGGATAGACCGCCTTTCACTAGACTTCGTACGTATTTGATGACGTACAATCGCCTGGAGAAAAACTTTGGTTCTTTTGTTGACAATCTCCATTTTGTAAGATCAGTTTGACATGTAAAATTAGGTAGTGGTTTGACTCTTAACGTACGAAATTAGGTTTCTGGTGTTGGATAGCTTTCGTGCTCCAAATTGGAATGTTCATTGCAGAATTACTTCAGATGCCTCGCTTACATCCTGCAATGTATGCGGCTTGACTCAAGTATTATTTTACAGCATTTGAAACATTATTATGATAACGCGGATGTTGAAGAAATGCTGTAAGATAATACTTGAGTCTACCAAACACGAGATAACCCCTCCAGTCCGGCTTGCTGCATAATGCAGATTAGGCCCTATTCATGTCCAGCATAATGCTGGATAAGGCTATTTTAGACTTAAAATTTGTATACCAGTTTTTTTCCCATCCTAGCCCATACTTAGATCAAGTCAACCAAAAGTGATGAATTTGACCAAGAATGGAAAGCCTCACCATATGTAGGGTTGAGTTTAGCACAGGTGACATAGACACATTTTCAAAAAATTATGTTTCAAAGTTGGACATAAATTGATAAAGGTTTTGTCTGAACGTTTCCAGCCACCAGTCATTCGGAAATTTTCGTCGCAGAGCACAGAAGCAGAAGGGATGGTCGCTGCAGTAGGAAAAACTGCTCGCAAGCCTCCAGGCCTGAAGTGGACAACGATTTGGCGCGAGCTCCGTAGAGAAGGATGGAAGGTGAAGAAGCCAACGAGGGGTAACCTTGAGACGCAGTTCCGCTACGTACGACCAGGCGGTAACCCGAGCGGGCAGGCTGGTGTGGACTACTTTCTAAGCGAGGATGCAGTGTTTGACAACTACGTTTATGGTACGGCTCTTGTTCTGCTTTACACGGACTGTACTAACGTATACAAATGAATGCAGAGCGCATACGGTCGACCCCTAATACGCATATGCAGGATACGGCAACGGTGCAGCCAGATTCTGGAACGCATATGCAGTCTACGCCACCTAGCGAGCAGTCGTTTCCCCCATCAGCACCAGTGACAACGCCAGCTCTAGTGACGGCACCAGCACCTGTGACGACGCCAGTTCGAGTGATAACGCCAGCCCCAGTAACGGCACCAACTCCAGTAACAACACCAGCTCCAGTAACGACACCAGCTCCAGTGCCGACACTAGCTGCAGTTCCAACGCCAGCTCGATTGACGATACCGGCTCCATCGGGAGGCCTACAAGCTGGTGAGAACTCGTCAGAGACGGCACGTGTCTGTAACTACGGACGTCGTTCCGGAAGACGGCAGATACTCATTCCGACGTCACCGCACATGTCTGATTCAGACGACGACAACACGGGGGATGACGACGATGCCTCGTGCGAAGACGACGCAAGCTATACCCCAGACGATGAGAGCACCGCAGACGACCCTACGGAAAACCACGACAATGGGACGCTATGCTGCATGTTGTGCTGCATATTATGTTGTATGATATACTGAATGTTATTGTGCATATGAACTAAACTGAATATCATTACTTGTAGGCGTCAGTGAAAGCGAAGTGGAGGCCCAAGGTGACGCGATACTGGCCGGCAATGAGGACTGTTTGAACGTTACCCTCGCGGATGAGAATGGAGCTTAGTTGGGCGCAATGGAGTCGGGGGATGAAGCAGAAAAGGATGACGTGGAGGAACATGAAAGTGATGAGGAGCAAAGTGGTCGATTGATGGATGAAAATGACATCTCGGAGCTGTCACCGGAGCAAATTGCGAGTGAAGTACAGTTTGCTGAAGGATTCCTTCAGCGGTTTGGAGGAAAGGGCAGCGTTATCAGTGGAAATCTACGTGCTGATGTTCTCCGGGAGATGTCAGCATGTGGTTGGGAAGACGTCAACGAGCCGGAGACGTACGAGTACATGCAGGAGCCGCACAAACCAGTTGACAACAGAGGCAGCTACGCTGGGTTGAGGCATGGATATTCTGGTCCTACTGCAGAAGCGCTGCGACACGGTTATTCCCCACTGGCGCTATTTTTTTCTTCATGCCTGTCATTCTCTGGCAGCCTGTTGCTGTTTGCAGCAACCAATACAACCAAGAGATGCTTCCGCACAGAGTGGACGAAGCCCATCGGCGGTACAAACTGAAGCGGCGGGCTCAACCTGACCTACCCAGAAAGACGAAGCGTGACATTAAGCAAGAACTCCGTGGTATGCGCCCTATCATGCCCCATGAGCTGTGCCGATTCATCGGACTTCTAATTGCTCGTGCTATCATGCCGAACAGAGAAAAACTCGCTCATCTTTGGAAAGTGGTAGACAAGGGTGCTATTTTGCATGGAGCTTTTGGAACGTACATGAGCCGCGATCGATTTTGGGAGAAATCGAGGAACTGGCACTTCAATCCGAACAACGACCCTCGGGCCAAGACTGATCGAGCTTGAAAGATCAGGAAGGTGGTCGAAGTCTTGCAACGAACATTTCAGCATGGATACGTGCCGCCAGCAGAACTTGCGTTTGATGAAGCCATTTTGCCGAACCGCTCAAGCTTCAACAAAATGAGAGTCTACATGAAGGACAAGCCCCACAAGTGGGGCACAAAACTCTTCATGCTCTGCAGTGCCGTGACGGCATATTGCATTTGGTATGTTGTTTTTTGGCTGTACAGAATTCTTATGTAGCATTATGCGCAATATGACTGATATTTATTTTGTGTTATCCTGCATATATTCAGGTTTGAAGTTTATTGCGGCAAAAAGCAGCATACCAGTGATGCTCATAAACCGGATATGAAGTCTGGCCCCGCGGCTGTGGTCAGTAACTTGCTTGCTGTCTTTGCCTCAAACGCTAAAGCCGAAGGTATGCGGCTTATTGTCGTAGATCGATTCTACACGTCAGTCGCTCTAGCTATCCAGTTGCTGCTGATGGGCTTAAACTGCGTTTGTACTATCATGACAAATCGCATCTGATATTGCAAAGAGGTTATTGAGAAGAAGAAGACGCGACCAGAAACTATACCGCGTGGCAGTCACAAAGTCGCGAGGTCGAAACTTGTACCTAGTATGGCGGCAATAAGCTGATGGGACTCAAGGCCTGTCCACTTCTTGTGCACCGGTGGGAGCTTGTCGGTAGATCGAGTGGTCTGCTGTGATGACAAAGGAGAGCAAGCTGAGATCCCGTGTCCTCGTGTGATCAAGGATTACCACGCCTTCATGGGCGGCGTGGATGTCCATGATCAGCTTCGACTTCAACGCTACTCACTTCAACGTGCTATCCGGTTTCGAAAGTATTACAAATCGCTAGTGTTGGGGCTTATAGACATGGCCATCGTGAATGGATACATAATTCATAAAGCCTACCACAAGAACAAGACCTCAAAGCCGCTTTCTCACGTGAAGAATTTGAAGAGGCTGCACATGCAACTAGTGCAGCTACAAGAAGTAGACATGTACGAGGGGAACTTGTTTGGTGCCCAATCCGAGACACGAAACGAGATCACCCCGCTGGTGGTAAACACAAACCGCTCAACGCATACAGCTCAGCTTGTCGATGAGTGGCGCGACGAAGGCACCCCAAAAAAAAAGCGTCGTCAACGAACATGCAAGGTCTATTCTGCTTTGCGAACCAAGGATTCTCGTGCCGCTACGACAGCGTCATTCTGCGGCGAGTGTCAGGAGGATAGACCGATATTTCTGTGCGTGCGGCCGCGTCGACAGATCCGCGGGGTGGCAATGACATGTTGGGATATATGGCACCATGAGTGGAAGTGTGTTGCGCTCATTCCCGCCGAGTCTACCCAGCCAATTCGCATGCGAAAGACACTCATGCTGTCCCCAACTTCTACACCTCGGAAAAAGAGACGCACTACTCCAGCTTCGACGCCAAACTAGCAGGTAATACGCAGCATATAGTGTTAGTATTTTAAGTTTAAATGCGCATAATGCAGAATAGCAAAAACTTCTTCTCAATCAAAATCACCATACTTACACACTCATTATTGAAGTGTATCTTCATCAATCGTTAGAATTCACTACGTCAACAGATCGCATGCACTTACAAAATAGTACCCTCGATGCACATGATTACAAATAGATATGGTCGTACACCACTCTCTATGACTTCGTTTCAGTATGGGAAGTCAGTTTTCAAATTTTTGACAAATTGATTGTTGCCGGAGTCGGGACATATACCTTTTATGTTCACAAATAAAAATGCATATCTCGATTCCAACGGCGTTTGTTGTTTCAATCATGCTACATAAGCGCTGAAATATGCATGCGCCTTGCCTTACACAATCTTCAAATCCTCTATACCACAACCCTTTTCATAGTAAACTCTAGATAAATAATTCAGCATATGCTGGATAAATACACATTTTTCAGCCGGACTGGAGGGGTTAAACAATTTAATTTTTCATATATCATTATTCTTTTTTTTTTTAAGAAAAGGGGCCCGCAAAGAAGAACTATGATTTTCAATGGAGGTCAACAGAATGCATATTTAGTTACACTACAATTGTACAGAACTTCATTAGACTCATCGACAACAACATAGATCTCGCTAGGAAGTATACGCCCAGCAAATCGCCCGTTCAATCCGAGCGAAGAT
Organism: Phytophthora nicotianae INRA-310; assembly: GCF_000247585.1. NCBI lineage: Eukaryota > Oomycota > Peronosporomycetes > Peronosporales > Peronosporaceae > Phytophthora > Phytophthora nicotianae. The sequence goes on along the minus strand of NW_008648988.1, from coordinate 77,249 downwards.
TACGCCGATACGTCTGACCTGCACCTCCTGTGGCTCCGGTGCTGGTGGTTCCAGTCCCTGTGGTTCCAGTCCCGGTTGTGCCCGTGGTACCGGTGCCTCCGGTTGCTCCAGTTGCAGCCGTAGTTCCAGTCGCCCCTGCAGCTCCATTTCCAACAGTTGTAGCACCAGTTCCCATGCCCATAGTACCCATGCTAGGTGCATGAACTGTGCC